>NW_017728909.1:30510463-30514171 GCF_001723895.1 Crocodylus porosus | reverse complement strand
CCTTCACTATCTCTGTGAGCTGACCCAAGAATTCCTGGTCAAGCTCTTCTCCCTGGTTGGGAGGTCTGTAGTAGACTCTCACCGTTAAGTCTTTTTCCCCTCGGCTGCCTTGTACTCTAACCCAAAGCATTTCAGAGTGCCCCTCCTCTGACTCCTTACTAATTGACAAGGATGTATATTCCTCCTTAATATAGACTGCTATGCCCCCACCTCTCTTTCCTATCCTGTCACTCCTGACCAGCTTCATACTTAGGATAGACTTAAGTAGGCTTTCAAATGCAAAGCATTGTTCTTCCAGTAGGAAGTGTGTCTAAACACCAGCATAAGAATATGGCCTGGCAACCCATGATGTCTGCTGCATGTAGAGGCAGCAGATGCCAGTTGTTGCTGCTCCTGTGACCATAGTTGCACAGTTATGCAAAAGCCAGTTTTTTTACCTCCCAGCCCCACCAGCACCCTATTGCCCCACTCTAGTTACACCACTATTTTTAAGTCTATTCCAATCGTGCTATTAGTTATATAATAATAAAAGATATCACCTACAAAAATCCTTGCTTGCATATGTCCTGGACTATCACTAAAACATCACTCCAACGGTAGGTGAGAGAGTAAATATTCTTCAGAGGGAGCATCCCATACACACATTGCTAGTGGTTTGCCCAAACATTTGGGAGAGGCAATGGAACTGGGGGCATCAGGATTCTTGGTTGCTCCCCCTGGCTATCCTGTAAGCAAATTGTGATCTAGAGCAGTAGTTTTCAACTTGTGGTCCATGTCTAAGGGATCTGTGAAAGATGACTAGGATCAATCAAAAGCATGTGAATACCCACACTTACAATAAAAAAGGGGTTCACACGTCTGTTCAAATTTTATTTAGGGATCCTCAAATGAAAAAGCTGAAAACCACTGACCTAGAATACATCTGGATGTTGCTATACCCATGCTTGGGTCATTTCTGGAGACTGGAACCTTTAGCTATAAACAAGTCTTAAACCATGTAAACATGAGGAACCGTATCACCAAGAACTTTTCCTATGTGGAAAATGTTTGCTAAACAGATATAATTATACCATTATGACCTACCATCTAATCATTTTTATCCTTTCCTACACAAGCTTTTATGGTTTAATTTCTATTAAACCACAAAATATCTTGTCTATGTTCTCCTATATAGAATAAAGCAGTGATTCCTAACCAGGGTAGCTTAGGGTGCTACCAGAATGATCCGGGTGCTACCAGAATGATCTTCTAGGTATGAGGGGATAAGCCAGAAGTGAGGAGATAAGCAGATAAGTGCAGGCTCAGGTTTGTGTCTGCCTGGCAGCTCCCCTATCCCCATTGTCCAGCCCCTCTGCACTGCGATATATAATTTAGTTTTTGAAAGTGGGTGCCACTCAATTCACAGTTCTGGAGTGGGGCCTCGAGTCCAAAAAGTTTGAGGGCCACTGGACTAGAGAGGTAATTAGCTGTGTTAGTCTAAAGTCAGGCAGAAGACAGGGTAGATTTGCACCTTACTTGCATCTGGTGAGGCAAGCTGCTGCTTACAAAAGCTTATGTATCTCTAATGTGGTTAGTTTACAAGGTCCAAATCTACCCTGCCTATATGGAATAGGCCTCCCCCTTTAGCAGCATAAGCACATATATTTTGTTCTAACTACAGGGATAAAATATATCACACCCCTCAGCCAACACAGTTGCATCAGCACTGCATCTAGACAAGGCCTAATCCTGGGATCAGTGCCTCTGTGGGCAGTTTGCCTACAGGAGGGTATGCTGTTAGTGTGTGTTTAAAAAGCTTGTCCACC
Source organism: Crocodylus porosus (assembly GCF_001723895.1). Lineage (NCBI taxonomy): Eukaryota > Metazoa > Chordata > Crocodylia > Crocodylidae > Crocodylus > Crocodylus porosus. The sequence continues at coordinate 30,512,366 of NW_017728909.1, read as the reverse complement.
CAGGCAGGGCTGTGATGCGGAAATCATAGAATCATAGGTCAGGCTGGAAGAGACCTCCAGAGGTCATCTAGTCCAACCCCCTGCCTAAAACAGGATCATCCCTTCACATCATCCAAACCATCCAACAGAAATGGGATCTAACCTCTTTGTAAAATTACAGTCAAAGCTGACACAAGACCCAACACCGGGGTGGGCAAAATACAGCCCACAGCAGACTCTGTTTCCCAAAAGCTTTTGCAGCTGTGGCTCCTGGCTGCTGCCATAGGACCCAGGCCTGCTGCCTTGGCATCCGGTCCATCTGCTCCATACCCACTGCTGGGGGCAGGGCACAAGGCCAGATGGCTGGAATGGGTCTGCACCAAAAACAAGACAGGCAGGCGGGCCCAGAGAGACCCCAGGATCTTGGGACAGTGGTAGCATGGGCCAGGGCAGAGCTGCAATCCACTGCCCATATGCCCCTGCAACAGGCATGGATTCCATGGAGAGGCACATGCAGGCAGCGGACTGCAGCTCTGCCCCAGTCCTGCACTGTCACCACCACAAAATCACAGCCCTGGCCCCAGACAACACCCCACCCGGTCTCCATGGAGACCCCAGGTGATACCGCAGGGCTGGGGCACAGCTGGGATCCGCTGCCCACATGCCCCTGAGGTAAGCATGGTTTTCCACAGGCAGGGGCATTCGGAAAGCGCATCGTCCCGCGCTGTCACCGCCCCAAGATCTGAGGTTTTCCCCGCCAGCCCGCTGGGAGCCTTACAGCTTGGGCAGGGAGCTGGATCTGGGGCCAGGATCCTGGCGCAGTAATAGCGTGGGTCCAGGGCCAAGCCGCAATATGCTGCTTGCACACCTCTGCCCACAGACCATGCACCTGTCACAGGGGTGTGCAGGCAGCGAATCATGGCTCTGCCCCGGGCCCGCGCTGTCATCACCCTGAGATCCCAGGGTCTGCCAGGCCCTGCCTACCAATCTGTCCTGGCCTGGCCACACACACTCCTCAGGCAGGACCTGCCCCCAGCAGTGGGTCTAAGGTGGACAGACCCTGGTGCCTGAGCAGCAGGGCTGAAGGAGCTGCGGCCAGGGCTGCCAGGAAATGAAGTCTGGAGGATCCACCATTGTGCCCACCCCTGCCTGACGTGCTAACGTGTCACAGGTAAAGCAGGGAGACCATGCGTGCTGCGTCTCTGAAGTCAGCCGCTGTGACAGTTGGGGCCCCTTAGATGCTGTAACCCCCTCCCGGCCAGCTGAGTTGCTTTGCATCATTGGTGAGTCTTTGGGCAGAGGGACCCAGTGCTGCCCATCTTCTCTCCAGGTAGGGATGGCCCCTTGGCTCTCAGGTTGCTCCTCTACCCTTTCACAGGTCTTGTTTTCAGTCCTGCTGGATGTCCACACGCCTCCTCGCCCAGGCCAGCTCAGGGGGTGCCGGTTTGGTCGCTGACAACCCGACCAGGGAACAGGCTGTGCTGGTTCACATGGTACCAGATCACAGTACCCCAACAGGACTGGCCACAGTGAAGGGGTAATACCCGCTCAATTGATTTCTGCCTCGGCTAGAGGAGGGCAAAACTCCCGCCGGCCTGCACCCATCTGCCATGGGGTCACCTTCCTTCCCTCCCAGTCTAGCAGTGGGTTTGATCCTGAGCGGAGGGGCAGGACTAGCCAGGAACCTGCCTCCAACCCCCGCGTCCTAGTCCCAGGGGTCAACACCCCGGGCCCCTGAGGGAGGCCTCAAGCCCTGGCGGGGGGAGTAAGCAGCGCAGCGCGGCGACAGGGACAGGGACGGGGACGGGGTGGCCGCACTGAGGAGGAGGCCGCGGGCCACGGCGCAGCGTGAAGCGGGGCCCGCGCACCTAGGCCGCGGCGGCGGGTTGCGGTGGAGGCGGGCGGGGTCGGCAGGGGGCGCTGC
>NW_017728909.1:30484423-30510363 GCF_001723895.1 Crocodylus porosus | reverse complement strand
CCTCGCAGCCTTCCCCGGGCCGGACGCGGCGCACAAGCCGGGCTTCCTGCAGCAACAGGAGCCGCTGCGGCCGCCCAAGACGGCGCCGCCGGGCACCGGCCTCGCAGGTACCGCGGCGCCCCGGAGCCCCAGGCCGCAGGGAACGCCGGCAGGTAACAAAGGGCCGAGGAGCCGTGGGGGGACAAGGGGGAGCTGCTGGCTCGGCTGCGGCTCGGCTCGGCCTCGTCCTACACTGAAGAGAGCGCTTTAAAACGTGCCCCCCGCCCCCTTGCTGGGTCAATGCGGGCCCCATGGGCACTTTCTTGACAGGATCCTTTCTGTAGAGGTCTGTCAGGTGCCCAGCCCTTGGTTTTCTTGTTCTCCATGCCTATAGAAAGATGTGAAATGCAGTTGGGGGGCAGGGATCTATAGAGCTCCATGTGTTTTTTATGGCATTTTGTTTTTAATGAGGAAGGTAGAGGTCCACGCTGATGCCAGGTGTGCCTTGAATCCCGCAGGTGCCCGCACTTGACTCCCCTGAGGGGTCTCACTGAGGGCTGAGTGAAGCCAGCGCAGGAGGGTTTCCAGAATCAGGGTCTAAATTGGGACACTAAAAGTTGGGGCATTGCAAGGGGAAGGGGTTCTTGTCAGGTCCTCTCCTCCCCTCCCCTCCCCTCCCAGTGGGCTTGGTTTTTTAACATCTGGGAGAAAATGTTTGCTAAAGCTTTAACATGTTTTCCCCTTTTTTTAGTGGGGGGCCTTTGGACCACAAAACACTGACACTGCTACAGGAAGACCCCTTTAGCAAAACCTGACTTGTCATTCTGTAGAAATTGCAGGTTTAAAAGAAAATAACACCCTTAAGAAAGACCTGAAAGACTTAGTTCTGCACCAAAAATGGGAGCAAAAACCAGATTTTTAAAAGTGGTATCTGTAGTTATCTGAGACTCCTGAAATCCTCTTTTCTCCTTTTATGTTTTCCTTCAGAACAAATGTTCATTTTATGGTTATATTCTTGTTGAAATTTGTTTATGGAAATTTGTTAAATTCTAACATAAAAGTGTTAACATAATATGATGGTATTTAAAAAACAAACAAACAACCTTCCAGAACCTGGGACGCTTGTCTGTTGCACATCTGGATCACAGGATAAAATTTCCATTTCTGATTCAGGACCAGCAGTAGCTAAACCTCAGGTGGCTGTGGCTCCAGTGATAATGTCAAAGTTGTCAGTTAATGCACCTGAGTTTTATCCACCGGGATACAATCCTAATTTTACAGTAAGTATTTAAGTCTTCTTTAGTATCTACTTTTTTTTTTTAATGTAGGTTCAAATTTTTATTCTTTTTTCTTTGTCATTTTTGTGTTGGACATAAAAGGCCAGTAAGCCCTAGATTACCACTGCCTTCAAAATGTTTAAGTAGTGATGAGAAAATGTCATGGAATACGTGTAAGCCTTTCTTCTTTCGTCATTATGTCAAGTATTGACTTCCTCTGTGTTGCCTCACTGCCGCCTGTTAAGTGTAATGCCAGGCAGACCTTTCCTACCACCTACTGTAATGTTACTTCTGCAACAACTTAATTCCTTAAGGAACTTGTATGAATTCTCAGAGGCTTCCTGTACACATGTTACAATAACCAAACCTCAAACTTTAATGCTTTTTTTCTTTGTTTATGCTAAAACAACTGCTTTACTATCAATACCAAAGCAACTGCGTTTTGAGAAGTTGGTGGCAAAATAAAAACTGAATTTTGAATACGAGTCTTTGACACATTTTATCTCAATGGTAACTGTATATAAAAATACTTAATCAGCTAACTAAGTGTGTACACCTTGTGAAATAAAGTAGATTTATGAGTTGCTTATGATTAGCAATAAAAAGCTAAATTAAGTGTCATATTGCTTTAACAGTAGTAGTTAAACTTCTGAAAGATTAGCCAACTCTTTTTTTTTTTTCCCCTTCTAAAACAATGGCTCATGGGATCAGGTATAACTTACCTATTCCACCACTGTCAACCATTGGCTGCATGCAAGGGACTTTTTAAGTGGTACCACTTTTTGTCACTTATGGAAAAGAGACAAAAAGCAGAGACTTTCCAAATGTTAGAAAGCTTCACCATCACAACTTTTGTTGGCTTACAGCTGCTGACATCGCTGTCACTAGAGAACGTGCAAACTTAACTGCTTTTGCTGGTGCTGCATATCCAAACTACAGGAGGTTGTGCTGGGACAAGACCGTGCTAAAAAGGCATATTGTTACTAATGCATTTCAGCAACTCTAAACTTAGAATTAAAACAAGGCACTTCAGTTTTACTGCTTGAAGTCAGCACCTAAAGTCAGCTTGTGGTTGATTTCTCTTAGTTTATCACATGCTGAAAGCTGAAGTATGGGTTTTTTTTCTTTTATCTTTTACCTTTGGAAGTAAAAGACAATTTTGGCAGACGAGAAAGGGTCTGTGCAACTTCCCCCTTGCCCTGGAATTGTACATCTCCTAGGAAAAGTTTAGCTTAGTCTCCAAGTTTGTAACCCTGGACCATATTAAAAAGTCCTTGTAACAGGTGTTTTCTTTTGTGGTCTCAGGTTTGTATTTCCATGTACAAATTTAACATACACCAGGTTTTACTAGCTTGCTTCTGCTAATAAAATCAGTTGAATGATACAAACCCTTGGCCAATATGCAGCTGTTGACAAAATGATAATATGAACATGCTCCAGCACATGGATCTCATGGGGAAATATTGCTGCTGCCTCCCATGTCATGTGTTCTATAATAGAGGATCTCTATTCCAAAGCTGTCAAAATGGTACTTCGCACAAAAATTATGTTTCTTATATATTTGTATCATTTACACAACTGAAACCTTGTGAGACTAGTGACCTTCAATCCCTGTATACTTTGTGACTTGCCAGGTAAGATATAACTCTGATACCAATTGGGGTCACATACTTTTGTATGCAAATAAATAAGGACAACAAAAAATAGAGGGACAAAAGACTAGAGAAATTGTTTGGAAGTTTTGAATACGTTCATTGACTAACATCTTAAAGACATGTAACGTGCTTTTTAAATAATGTGTAGCTTTACATTTTGTAAATGAAGCTTGCTAATAATTAGCTGACTAATAATATGTCTTGTCCCATATTGTAATTTTTTTTTATTATTATTATTATTTGATGGTCCTTTTTAAAGTGCTGGCATGTGTTTTCTGCCTCTTAACAACCAGGACACATGTTTAAATGAAAGTAAGACCCCTGCGTTTGAAGTAGGTAATTTACTAAGATGGAAGGCGTTAGGGCAGACTGAATAATTAACATCAATAAATTTTTTTTTTGTGTTTCTTTTTGAACACATATGATTGTTCTTATACATGGGAATTAATTGTAATGATCATTTGCTCAGATAACCCCTGTAATAAAAAAGGTGCCTGTCTTATGAAAGAGCTATCAGCAGAAGTCAGGCTGTGAGGTCTGATGGCCAGATCCAGTAAAGGACTTAATTTCCTTCAAGTTAGGCACTTAGCCCTCAAACAGGAAATTCTGAATTAGGAACTTAAATTCCTTTTATAATGCGTAAATAGAGTGATCTAAACTGACCATCAAATCAGTCAAATAGAGCAGGGAGCTATTTAAAGTGAGCCAAGAGGAAACATTGAAGACAGGAATGTATCTGCAATCTCAAACTCCTCTGCATCTTAGAGTCCTGACTCAGGACTGTAGGAAGGTGCTTCCATCTGCTGCAGCCTAGTCATCTTCTAAAAGTAGGTTCCTATAGCTGAATTTTTAAAGGTCTGAGTGGTTCTCACTTTCCTTTTAAAGCACAGAAGAAAAGGTGGTGGCTCCCACCTTTTTATGTAGTAGCTGGAGCACTCCCTTAGGAAATGTGAGACCAAGGTTTGGTGTCTGCGGAGGTTCAAACCTCCATTTTCCGCACGAGTGCCCTAACCTCTGGGCTAGAGTTTCTCTTAAGCAGTGAGGAGGCACCTTCTGTTCTTCCTGTTTAAACTGACCACTGTGCAGCAAATAGTTTGATTGGGACAGAAGGAAACTGTGAAAGAGGGAGTATGACTGTGTAGTTTGACTGTGGTGCCACATGGTGAGAAGAGGGTGCGGGCCCTGGATTTTTGTCCATGCTGCTTGGCCTGTTCTTCTGCTTCCTCTTTTTCCTTCATCTTAGAGGAAAGTAACCAGCACTGCATTTTATGGGGTTCCTGATCCCATCAGTGGTTGCTGGCCATGCTTTCAGAACACCTCAAAGGACTTGGGTGTAGGAATGGCCGGGATCTGGATTCTGAACACATTTAGGAGGGAAGTTATTGCTGAGCTGTAAAACTGTTCTGTACATCCTTAATGTGCAGCAAAAACAAACAGAGAAGTGTCTAGTGAGTTTAGGTGCCTCTAAATATTAGGTGGGAAACTGAGTAGGATTTTTTTTGGATCACAGGTTAGAATTTAGGTGCCCCTGCTCCTCCTACATCCTTTTTTGGATCTAGCCTCAGGTCAAATGTAAAGAAATTAAATTGGAAATTTGTCCCAACCCGTGCACTGATGGTGTTAATTCTGCACTCTAGTTTGTGGTGTGGTGTTGCTGTACCCTATTAAATAATTGCTGAAGTTCAAAGACAAGGTGATTCTTGTGAGTAGCTTATTTAAATGTATAAGATCATTTGGGATGCTTCAAGATAAGATGTTGTACGAATGTAAGAGATTGATGTTGGTGATTCTGTTCAGCATGCTAAGTTTCACAGTTCATTTAAAATATTTTCCCCTGTTCATACTTCATTATTAACTACCCCTTTTCTTTGAAATAAAAATATATTTTGGTATTCTAATTATTTAATTACTCTCTTTTGGGTCAATGTGCCTTTGCATGTTTTGCTGGGACAGAAAAATTGAATAGAGTACAAATTTTTTTACCATGGATTTTTTCAGACGGAATCAAACAATGTTTGTCTTTTAATTAAAATGATTGTTAGCTAATATCACAGTTCTCTAGTTTCTCTACCTAGATAAAATTCAATTTCTCTGGATTAGAATTAGCAACAATACTTTTCTCTTTTTTGGCTTTCTAGAGAACACTATGCAAAATGAGTTTCAGCCATGAAAATTCAGGTGTCACTGAAAAATGTTTACAAGTTGTTCATAAGATGTAGGTATGTAAAAAAGAGTAGGGCACTTAGTATAAAAAAACTGAATTCCATTCAAAGTCGGGATTACTTTAATAATCTCCAACTACTAGAATTCTAAAAGCCCAAAATGCAAGCATCTTATTACATAGTGCCTTCCAAGTTTAGAGTGTTGGGTATATCATAAGCTTATATTCTAAAATTCTAATATAAATATAATTAATTATATATTTCCTGTCAGTAATGCAAAATTCTTTTGGAGTCAGTGTGAGAGAGAGTGTGAGAGATCCTATGACCCCAGCTGACTTCCTGCCCTTTGGGCAGGGGGCTGGACTTGATGATCTCCTGAGGTCCCTTCCAGCCCTAATGTCTATGAAATTTATGAAAAACATGGCTGTCCCTCCAGCAAAAGATCTATTTTTTTTTCTTCCCTGCTATAACTTTTGGGACTCTAAGTGGAATCCTTTTTGTTGCCTTGTCTTGCACAATTTGTTTTCATAATTGGGTTGAGTGCAATAGATGTTTCATTAGATGTAGTCTAGTATACAAGGCTATATAATATATAGTAGATTGATATATTCTACAGGTAAGTAGAGAGAGGCACGGGGAAGGGGGAGGAGGGAAGAGGACAGTATGATCAGCAGACCTCACAAAATGACTTCGGACCACAGTTTGGTAACTCCTCTAGATGAAATGTTTGTTACAGGCAACCCCTGCTTAGCACTCTTGATTGCTTAACGCTTTGTTTTTCAGGAACCAAAGTGAGCGTTAAGCAAAACCAAAAGTATTTGATGACCCAAGATGGCGACTGCGGTTGTTTTTAATGACCCAAGATGGCAGTTGCAAGCATTCTAACAAAACTTGCTGAGCGCTAAGTGAAATCGGGTATCAATTTCAAATTAGCCTTATAGCGAAATAGCATTAAGTGAAACAGCGTTAAGCAGGCGTTGCCTGTACTGTTTTTTCAGCATTTCCAGATCATAAATTCCTTAAAAATCGAGCTGGCTATGGTTGGGAGAAGAATAGATTGTAATTAAGCAAATTACTAACTTGTGGATCATTTGAGGTCAGGTTTTGCTGCCATCAACTTTATTTGAAGGAGAAATGGGCACTATGGACCTGATCCAGGTCTACTGAAGTTAATGAAAACTTGTTTACTGATTTCCCCCACCTTCCAGTCCCATCATTGGCTAAGTGAATGTGATACTGTCATCTGTTAATTTGTTGCCACTTAGAAATAATCAGGGTCTTTATAGAGTTTGTGGCTAACAGAGAACTTCCTTTACCTGAGGTACTAAGCATGATGATATATAACTCCTCTTTAAAGCACTTTGAAATCTTATTGATGAGAAGTTGTACATGAGAGAGAGATTAATATTGGCCTCAGTTGTACGATTTAAGGGCTAGATTTAAATTGGTCCTTTGTTTATCAGATCCTATTATTAAAGTAGTCAGGTGCTGCTTTAGTAATATATTTAATTTTATTACACATTTTTTCCTCACTAGTTCGGTCTGCCTTTGGATATAGTAACTTTGAAGCTAGAGTATTATTGGGGCTCTATTACTGGTATGTGGTAGAGAGCACAGCCTGTAAAAAAAAAAAAAAAAAAAAAAGGGGACGGGGTGAAGTACAGGTTCAGAGAGATGTCTTGGTTAAATGGGATCCAGCCCACATTCTTCTCCTCCCACTTTTAAGTCTTTCTTCTCTGTCAAATAAGAATGGCGGTGGCAGGTCCCTGTAGCTGCTCTTCCTGATCTTTAACTGCTGCTTTTATTGTGGAATCAGGTTTCATGGCTGCTTCTTGAACTGTTATCTGTTCTAACTCCATAGCAGGAGCTGCAGTTGCTGTATTTTATTGTAGATTACTTAATCTTTTTTATGATTACTACATTATATTTTCCTGAACTATTTAAAGACTTTGAAGCTTCCTAGTGTAAAAGTACAATAGCTAGCAAGCTATGTGAAGATTTGCTAATTCTTACCCATTGTCTCTGGACTGTAGGTGTTCATAATTGCAAACAACAACTTGCCGCCTCCTCTGTCCCCCAAAGGTATATTTTTCCTTTTGCTAATAAATATCAAGAGCCCTCAGGGCTGCTCAGTATTATTTTTCCATCTTCTTGCTGTCCCCAAGGTCAGCCCCCATAGGAATGGCTTCCCAAGAAACATTTGGCTCATCTGTTTTTCATCATCTAGACTTCATGTTTTGCCCACTAAAATTGAGATTTCACGACCTTTACTGAGTTATTCATAGATCTCCTGCCTAATTCTTTATTAGATCCTCTTCTCTCCTTACCACTTTCCTTTAATGAAACCTAAATTTGTCTTAACTTTATTTGCAACAGTATTTAGTTGTCTTGCTTCCTTTTCATTCAGTGTCTAGTCCTTGCGTCCCTGTATACAGTAAACCAGTAGTAATGGTCTTTTATATCTGAAGTTTTCTCAGTAGTTTGGATCTAAAAATTCTCTGCAGAGAAAGAGTTAAAGGCATTTCCATTCTACATGTATCTTAATTCCTTCCCTCATCAAGCTGTTGGTAATAATTTAATTATCCTATATATTTAAATTGTCCTAATGTACCTGGGGTTATTGGCTGTAGATATTGACTTAGCTGTCTCTTGTAAATGGACAAGATGATCCTTGGACAGCTATGCATTTTGTTTTATCTTTTTGGATTTTAAGTTGCATTCTTGCTGCTTCCTTCAAGTCTTACACCTTCCTTTATACCTTTCATATGATAGCCAAGTTATCAGCCCAAGCACAAAGTTGGTGCAGTTTTTAAATTCATTCAGTTCTTACATTTTTGCAACAACTGTGCTACCCAAAAGAGTACATTTCCTTCTGTACTCTTGTATTTATGTTAAATAGGATAGAGATTTCATTTTTTTACTTCTACTTCACATTACCTACAGCACATCTTGTTTTACTTTTCTAATAATTTTTTCAAAGAATCTGTTTTCTTTCATTGTGGCCCAGAGGCCATCTTCTGATATACTATCATATGTTTTTCTCAAAATTTCTTCAAAAAATCCCTGTGTATGTATTCTGATCATATTGCCATCTTTTCTCCAGTAGTTGAAGAACTGAAAATATTTGATCCACAGTGGACCCATTTTTGGAACCTATACTGATACTATACCACAGTCTACTCTTTTTAAGGGGTAAGTCTGTATAAAAATATCAGGGAGGATTTTATGAATTGTGATTATTGGAAGATGGCTTTGTTCCCCTTGCTTTTTAAAAAATTGGGCACGTGATCACGTTATTCCAAATTTTATTCAAATCTTCAAATCAACAAAAATGTGTAAAGTCTTTGGCTGTCTTACCTCACTCAATCCATTTTTAATAATTCAGCAGGAATGTTACCAATATCTGGTGCTTTGTTTCTGTGCATTCTTACCGCTTCTTGAATTGCGTCACAATCCAGTTCTTCCACAAATTGCTTAGTTGTCTAGAAAATGACTGTTTGTTCACCTTTATCCATTGCATTATGAAGGACCTCATTAAAGTACTCTACTTCCTATAATAGCATTCTTCGTAGCAGGAAGATTTCTATTTTTGTCCTCTATCAGACAATCGTTGCTGTTAATATACTTTTTTTTCCTCCATACATTGGTGCCCTTATAGAATGCCTGTCCTTTTCCTCCAAAACACAATTTTTATTCTTGGGTTGCCTTAGCTTCCTGACCTCCATTTTGATTTAATCAGATGCCTAAAATTGAGACTAATCATGAAGGCAAATGATCTTTACTGCATGTTGATCCTCAGTTACTTTCCTACTATCTTCATCAAGCTGTTCTTTTATTCTTTAAACTTGGAGTTATTCCCACTTTCTCTTCTGCACTCTTTTCAGTGTAACTCAAAGTCTTCCACTTGATGATAACATTCCCCAAACTTTCAGTATCATTTGGATCCTCAAATCCTTTTTCTCAACTGTCTAGTTTATATAATGAATTCTTGCAAGATTGTGCTATTCTTGTTCCTCATTTTGCCACAATGAACCAAATGAAAAAGAAACATCTTATGACTTACAGATGAGGGGTCTGCAGGTGGCTGTCTTCAGAGTTCTGAAATTCTGAATGTTACTGTAGTATATTGAATAAATCATACATGGTCATTCCTATACTAATAACATCTCTGGATACCAGTGATAGGTTTGACAGCTCTCATGCAGAAACATGATACTCATCAAATGGTTCCTTTAGATGTGACAAAATTAATCTCACTCTGTTGTCCTTCGTGTGATCGTGAAGACTCTTGTTCCATTTAGTTTTATTTCTGTACCCCTACCTTTCCTACTTTAGCATTGCAGTCACTCAGGAATATCTCATTTTGGAGACAACTTTAAGCTTTTCCATGAGTTCTGCATTGTTACTTGTATTTCCCTTTCCAAGGGTTAAGAATCTCTCAAACAACAATTGTGTTTTTTATTGGATGACAGTGTTAATCTTTGGAGGACTAGTGGACTTCTAAATCTAATCTGTATCTTGCAGTCCATCCAGTTCGGAGGACCTGACTAGCAGCAAAGCTACTTCGGGGGGCTGTGGACAGACATTACACTTGTAATACTACAAACATTTTTGTAGCACTACAAAAGTTAAGCAGAAAGATGGACCATTTTTGTAGAGCTACAGGGGCATGCACAAGTACTACAGAAATGAGACCTCTTATGTAAGGTAGATCATGACAAAATGACTCGTTTTGTTTGGTTTTTGTACCTTCTGCTGAGACTTGGGTGCAGGGGTGGTTGATCACTATTAAAAATTGGGTACTGGTCCTTTTTTCTTTTGAGCCTCCTTCTTAATAGTTGCTAACCAAGAATATATCACTCTGTTGCTCTAGGATTCCTCTTTTGAAGATGGATGTGATGCCTATCCAACCCTGACAGAATATGTACAGGACTTCCTAAATCACCTCACTGAACAACCAGGCTGTTTTGAAACTGAAATAGAGCAATTTGCAGACACGCTGAATAGTTGGGTTACTACAGATGAAGCATTGCAAGAACTTGTTGAACTCATTTATCAACAGGTAGTATGTATATTCTGTTTTACAACAAGGGTTTAACTACAGATTCAATCTGTTATGTTCCATTTTTTGTGAGGTGAGGTTTACAGAGACTAGTTTTGTCCTGCAAAATAGTGTCTGGGAATAAATACTTATTTACTGCAGGTTGCAAGATAAAGGATAACCTATAATTTATGTCAGTCACCTTTTTCTAGTTGTATTCATTCCTTTTTATTTCTCTACTTATAGCTTGTAATTTGGTGTAGTAAAGTATTTTGTCTGGGACTCAGAAGTTACTAGTGGTCTGTGTTTTTTTGTTTTATCATTTAAGAGTTGCTAGGACCATAGAGTGGAATCCAAGTGATAGCTATTAACGTAGGATAAGCTATATTTCAAATTACTTTATTTTTATAGCAAATAGATCAGAAACCCTTGAGTTCTCAGTTCTAACTCTTTTCATCTCTTCCCGAAGAAAATATTCTTAATGATGCTAATAAGGGAAACATTTTCCCCATGAGAGACGTGCCTTTTTTTTTTTTTTTTAAAGTATGCAGTGTTAGCCTGCTAGTTAGCAGCTAGTCGTGCTGCTAGATATCTTGGATAACAGATATTTTAGAACATCCCAAGATGAAGTAAAATCTATGGATAAATCAAAAGGGAAGAACCTGTTCAAGAAATGAGCAGTAAGCATGGAATACAATGACTAGTTTTATCAGGGAAGTTCTATTAAATTTTTCTTGGGGGGGTGCATGTTTAATAGTTTGGGTTAATAACTAAACTGAAGGTTCAGTACATTTAGCTGACTGATTATTAGGGCTGTGCGAAGCTTCAGTCCCTGATTTGATTCGGTGGCTGAATCCATGAATCCAAATTGAATCAGAGGACCCTTTAATCGCTCCGAATCGAATCAGAACCCTCCAAATCTATTTGGAAAGATTTGGTAATTCAGACATAGATACAGCTTTAAATGTTTTTTCTACATACCTCTAGGCATCAGGTGGCTCATGAACACTGCAATGCTGGGGTGCCTGGAGTGTCTCACAGAGGTGTGGAAAACTCCCCAGCGCATTTGGCATCAGACCTGGAAGTGGACCAGAAGCACTTCCAGTCCACTGCCGGGTCTGCCGGGGAGCTCACGGGGGGGCCCCCGTGCCCCCTTGGCTCAGCAACTGGTGCCTCCTGGGTCTGCCTTCTGACCCAAGTACTTCTGGTCCAGTTCTGGGTTTGCCGCCAACCATATGGAGGGCTCCCCCGCACTTCTGTGGGACTCTCAATGCACCCCAGCATCTCGGCGTTCACAAGCCAGACCTGGTACTCTGAGGGTATGTAGAAAAAACATTTAAAACTGTGTCTGAATCACTGATTCTCTGAATCAGCATTGAATCTTCAGATTTAGCCAAATCGAATCGGGGACAGTGATCTGAATCAACTCATTGAATTGCTCTCCCTGATTCGGGCTCAGACTGAATCAAATAGGGCCCGCTTTGTACACCCTTACTGATTTATCCTCCATTTCCTGCCCTTCCAGGGAAGATATTTGTTTTCTCAGTGACTATGCACTTGATGTATTCTGTCATAAAATTGTACAGTCTTCAAGTACTCAGGTGAAAGGCTTCATATATTCCTTTGGTAGCTATGTAATTATGATTTAATTTCCCCTTAAGATCTTGTCATCAAACATTGTAATAATTTTAAAGTGTTATCAACTGATAAGAACTCCGTAAATTATTCAAGAGGCATAATAAATGTATGATGTTGGTTCCTTGTGCCAAAAAGAAGCAGTTGAAAATAGTCACTTATTTCATTGATGCTCGTTTATCTAGGTACTCTTATAGCTTCCATCATCATAGTTACTGTGCGCTTCCCAAATTAAAAATTCAAATCAACAATACATTTTTTTTTCCAGCTCGCAGGAGAAATAGTTTGATTAGTTTTAGTGTGAGTGTGTGTGTGTAAGAGATCTGGCTTTCCTACAAAATTCTAAAGAGATGAGGTTTGGAGATAACTGTTATGACTTGGGATCCACACTAGGCTCAGCTCCTGTGAAATTTCTCCATGCTTTTATGAACCTACCTCTTGAAATTCTTTCCCAAATTTTTGTGAAATGAGTTTGTCCCCCACTACTTACTTCAGGAAAATGAAGCCATTAATTTTTCCCCTTTGCAACTTAACCATTGTTAAAAATCTATTCCTAATTTAGAATGTTTTTTTTTCCTGAAAATGTTATGTTAAGGAATGTTATCTATTCAATTCTGGGCGTTAAAAACTTTTTGCATTAGTTTATTCAAAACTGGATAGAAAATAGTAACTTTTAAAAATTCCTCAAAAACCAACTGTTTTGAACTGTTTGTTCGTGGGATCCTCTAGGATTGGGCAGACCTTCAGGAGGTTCCCTTGGGCTTGTTCGTCTCCTTCCTGATTTGGGATAGTAGTAGTAAGAAGTTGTATCTCTCCAAGCCTACCCATTCAAGGCGCCAAAATATGTGGGGTCACAGTAGACTTTTCATAATATTTTGAGCAGTGAAATAATTTTTTTTTTAACTTAACCTGTTATGTGGCATGCAGGTTGGCATACTTCATAATGAAGGCATCAGTTCACATTTCTGAACTACTGTCTTAGGCTGTCTGTGAACTCCAGCATTGCTTTATTAGTTACAGAAAGATCAAGTGTTCAGGGTGTCCTTCATAATATAAAAGAAAGGAATGGAGAAAAAACACAAACAAATGGAGACAGTTAATAGCCCTGTCTCTGTCCTTTTATTTCCCTTCTGATCTGGGATATGGTCCTATACTGACATAGTTCAGTTATTCAGTTGGAATATACTTATATTGGAAAAACAAGTTTCAAGTAAAACCAAGACTTTCAGAAGATGGGTCCAATTCCATGAGTGATTGTGAAAACAGATAGATCTTCAATCAGTCTCTGACTGGGGAGCCATTGAAAAGAGCAGTATAATCTGTTTTTGCTAAGCAAATAAACTACACTGGTTTATATTTTGTGTTCCTGAGCATATTGCTTCATTCTGTGCAACACTTGCCATGGATACTTTGGTTATCTATTACAATATTCTCCTATAGTGATTGTTCTCAAAATCTTTAAAGCTGAGTAAAAATGTATATGCAATAGTAAAGCATTTCAGGAATGTGTAATTGGGTTTGTCTGCCTGAGTTAATCTGAGGTATGTAGAGGTGGCTGAATGGCTGGTAAATCACATGGGAACTTAGCCTTTATAAAGGGCTTCATATAGAACTGACTGAAATTATTTCAGAACAGGGTTCATCCAGCCATACACATCTGTTATTCATAGTTATAGTTAGTATCATCCGTTTTGGTTTTCTACTTGGATGTGTGGAACACCACGAATAGAGGAGCAGAATGGGCAAAACAAAGCTGTTATTAGATGTAATATGTATAGCCATTTTTCTAATCTATGTAGGAAGAGATTTTGTGTAAAATTTTCATGTAAAAATTGTTTTACATCCAACCTTTAATGTAATTATTTGCTTTAGTCTGTTTTTGGGCTGTTGTAACTTCCCCAAAGGCTGATATCAAAAGGGCTGACAATCCAAAATAAAATGGTGCATGAAAAAAGGCATTTATTGTGCCCAGACAGGAAAGCTTGCAATTCTGCATAGAAAGCTAGGGCACATAACATTTCAATTCCAGTCTTCTAGCTAATCATATTTAAAATTCTTTTTGTATTTCACTCAAGTTAGGGTTACAGTTCTACCAAACTACACAACTTGTTTTTCTTCGGCTCCTATTACAGAAATTCAAACAAAGCCAAGTCCATTTTGTCTTAAAGTTCTAGTTCTCTTAGAACAAATCCAATTCCACCCAGACTGCAGCAGTTGTCATTAGCCTAGAACATATGAAGTTCTTCTGAAATCTTTTTTTCTGATTTTTATTTCTCTTGCATAAATGCATGTTGTATATTGATGAAAGTCCTACTTTTTCTCAGTTTTCCGGGAAAATTCAAGCCCGTTTGTTATATATGGATAACATAGTCATGCTGAGAGATTCACAGCCTCCATGTGAAGGCTTCATTCCTGCTTTCTCAGTCAAATGTAGAACAGTTAGTGATTAAGGAAGATTTTTTAAATGTTTTGTTTTCTCCTGCATTTCCTTGGGTTGGGGTTTTTTTTGTTTTTCTTTGGTATTGTTACTACTTTGTCAATGAGTTTTAATTAGTATGCTGAATACCTGTATACCTCAAGTTTTGCATGACTACTTATGAACAGGTTTCTTTTAATTTTTCTAATTTATTTTCATCTTAAGTACAAATTCAAGAGTTCTCTACGACAACGTATATATTTCTCTTTTTTGTAATGACATCTTTGGTATCTTGAGCACAACATACTTCTTAAGGTGGACCACATGCTTGGAGAATGAAGCAACTACTGACTGAATTCAGCCCTAAAGACTAATAAGTAAAATTTACTACTTGAGTTTATATAAAACGGTGTTAACAAAAGTTCTGTGCATTAGGGCTGTGCGAAACTTGGGTAGCTGATTCAATTCAGAGGAGATTTAGCCCGATTTCGTGGCTGAATCTCCAAATCTGAATCGAATCAGAAGTCTCTGAATTGCTTCGGAAAAGATTCAGTGCTGCTTTGGAGATTCAGCCATAGACTAAACAAGCAGCAGCCCTCATCATGCTGGACACAGCTACCTCCAGCTGGTAAGTCTGTTGTGGTAGGAAGAGGGGGGGCACATCAATGCCCACACAGTGAGGGATAGATTGGGGCTGGGACAAGCTGCTCAGCCGGAGGCAGGGGCCGCAGGCCTCGGTGAGGGATGTGGGCATGGCAGCACTGGGAGCGGGAGCTGTGCTCTGCTGCCACTTGCCCAGCTGGGACCCTGGGGGGCAGGCGTGATGCAGGTGCAGCTCGCTCCAGGCGGAATGGGGTAAGCAGCAGCAAGGTATAGCCCCTTCTACCAGTGCTGCTGCACCCACATCCTGCACTGCACCCCCCGCCCCACCCAGAGCAAGCTGCATTGTGTCCTCTCCCCCCCGCCCCAGCTGAGCAAGCAGCAGCATGCCATGCCTGCATCCTGCGCCCCACAGCCCGAGCTGGGCAGCTTGTCCCAGCCCCTTCCCTCGGCCCACCACAACAGACTTGCCAACTGGAGGCAGCTGTGTCCAGCGTGGTGAGGATTGCTGCCTGTTTAGTCTATGGCCAAATCTCCAAAGCGATGCCAAATCTTCAGATCTGATTTGGCCAAATTGAATTGGGACAGTGATTTAAATCGCCGAATTGAATTGCTGTCCCTCCAAATCAGCTGAATCCAAATCCAAAGCAAATACTTACTGCTTCGCCCAATACGCCTGCCTACTGTTCATCATTCGTTAATTGCTATATTCTAGTAAACCGTGCCTTTCTAAGGCTATGTACAGACATTAATGTTTTACCAGGAGAATTACTTTTCTCCCTATAAAAACCAGAAGCGTGCAGACTTTCAGACTTTTTCTCCTGGAGCAAAAAAGGCCACTCTGGGAGAAAAATAGCCTGATAAGAATCAGGTGGAAATCATCCCTACAAGAATGAACATCTTCACACTTCTTTTCCCCTGGTTTTCAGGAACCAGGAAGAGTGGAGCCACAGGGGAAAGGCTTCTGTCTTGCACAGGCTGTGTGGAAATGGGGGGGAAGAGGCTTCAGGGTGGAGATAACAGCATGTTGAGGCCTAACCATAGATAGAGGCTGGAGCCCAAGCCACAGCAGCCACCTGCCCCCCACAGCACCATCGTACCTGATTGGGGGGCCTTCTCCCTGTGTCAGATGGCGGGGAAAAGTCATCTTAAGAGTACCATATTTACTCGATTCTTCAAAATCTAACAGCAGTTTATAGAATTCCCTTGCCATAACCCTTTCTCAGCAGAAATGATTAATTCTTCAGAGGTTTCTAGTTTTTAAATTTCTTATTGCTTCATACAGATAACATTAGAGAGTTTTTACACTGGTATTCTAAAATTTATGTCTCTTTCTCTGTGCCTATGAACTCAATGTTATGTATGGTGCATATGTATGCATGCTCTTTAGAGAGCAGGTGACTGAATCTAAAAATGAGCATTATTTCTAGTTTAGTGGTTCTCAGATTGTGTTTCTGAACTGTATACTGAGAACCAGAAGTTTCCTAACTTTTAGACCAACCATCTTTTGCTAACACTTGCCATTTCTCTCAGACTGTTGTACACCCTTTATATTCAAATTTGTAATTGAAAAAGGAAATGATGACATAGACCACAGCTTGGAATCTTCTCCCTTGAACAATATGTTACCAGCTAAGAGTGACTTTCAGATATTCTGGGCATTGATTACAGTAAGGATGGGGGGCTCAGACTTTTGACTAAAAATGACAGTTGTCATTAATTCATTTTGTGGGAAAACTTGGGTTTTGAATTAGCAGTAGCTTTGGAGTGAGCCCTTGTTAAAACTGACTTTATAATACAGATAGGAATGGTTGTAGTGGTTATTTTCTGCTATTAGTGATGACAGCCAGTTTTTTAGGCATTTATTTGTATTTACCAAATGAAAGAGTATGTAATGTTTAAGCTTAATAAGCTAACCTCCTTTCTTCTTAATGGTTTTTATACTTATTTTAAAGGCAACATCTGTCCCCAATTTTTCCTACATGGGAGCAAGGTTGTGCAACTATCTGTCTCATCATTTAACCATAAATCCACAAAGTGGAAACTTCCGGCAGTTATTGCTTCAAAGGTCAGTATCTGTAATTGTATTAGTAAAGTGAGTAAGCTTAAAAATGTGCTTACTTTCTATTGTTTTCACTCTCACTGTAGTGTTTAATGTGTTTCACTCCTCTGAAAACAATGTTGAGATTTGAGATTTTAAGCAGAAGTTACAAACTTGTCAGTGTTGAAACAGAATGTCAGTGCAGTAAAAGATCAGGGCTGTCCAACTTCCAGGGACAACAAGCTGCAGACCTGGAAGCCACTTGGTGTGTGTGCAGCCCACCCCTGCTGTGTAAGCAGCCCAGCTCACTTGCCTTCTGGCTGTTCATGCAGCCCAATTCATTTCCCACCTGCCATGCAGGCAATCTGGACCCTCCCACTGCTGCGTGCACAGCACAGGTGTCTAGTGCCTCTTGAGTTGGAGGGGTGGGAGTACGTGCCTCCTCCTGACACCAGTCAGTGACCAGGTTGGGGGGGTCCCCTGGTTGCCAATCATGCTGGCTGCGGGGGCGTCAATCTAGCTTATCGTAAAAATGGCCACGCTGCTTCTGGAGCTCTGGCCACTTCCAGAAGCAGCGCAGCTGCTTTTGTTGACAATCCTGCTCCCCAACCAGTGCTTGCAGGGGGAGCACTGGTGCTCCAGCCTTGTCCTACTGCCCACCAGCTACACAAGGAGTGGAGTCTGACACGGGATGCACCTGCACTCTCAGGTCGTGCATGTGCGCCCCCTGTGCCCCTGGTGCACAGCTTGGGCACCTCAGCCCCACTTCCTGTAGCACCACCATGCCCCCAGGAGTGTGGCAGGAAGTAGAAGGTGGAGGAGAGAAGGGCATCTGCAGAACCCAGCTGTCACAGCAAGAAGCAATAGAGGGGGGATGAGGAAAGGAAGTGGCAGCTGAGCAATAGCCTGTGGGCTGCATGCAGCCCCTGGGCTGCCAGTTGGATAACCTGTTGGTTAGAACACTTTGGGAAAAGCTTTCTTCAGGACTGTAGAATTCTTTCCAGTCCTTTGTAAAGGTGTCCATCACTTTCCATGTAGAGATGGCCTCTCCGAATAAAAAGAAAGATGCTATTTTCAACCTACCCCTGAAATTCAAGAGTGAAGACTCTTTTCTGTAGCACCATATTGCTTCTGAATTCTTCTTGCATGTTAATACGGCTGATATTAGCAAACACTTCATTCTACATTTCCAGAAATGTTGAAGTTAAAAAAAATTCTGGATTTGAATATACTGCATTTTAATTTCAAAAAGCTTTTTTCATATTTGAGTGTACAAGTAGAGAAGTATGTCTATAAAGTTAGAAGAGAAGTTAAATTCATAACAAAAGCATTCTCATTTCAGAGTTCTGTTAGTAAGGCACATTCTTTTGAATCTGGACTTCTACTGAGGTAATTCTATATTTAAAGATTATAGTTTCCAATACATTACACTGGCAGTTTGAAATCTAGTCAGTTAAAAAGTGTTGTTCTTTAATTAACTTTGAGTATACTTACCAATTTTTGCTAGTTTTTCCTTCCATATTTAATTTTTACAGAATATTTCCATGTATAGGCTGAGCAACTGACAATATAGGGCAGTGGTATAAAGCTAAAAGATACCACCTGTGGATCTGATCCACAGAGCCATATTGTCTCTTCTTGGACAGGAAATTTGGCAACAAGACAAACAATGACTTTCATACTGCCACCAAATATGGCCACCAAATTTCCAGTCTCATGGCCAGATGACACAGCACTGCACTCTGGCTCTGGCCTGTGAACTAGTTCTGTGCAACTCATCCTGCCCATGGGGCCAAATGTTTTGGACACCCCCCTCAGGGGAAACTTTGAAGCAGGCTTTAGATGAGTGGGTAAACTTATGAAATGGGGGGAGAGATTAATTCACTTCCCCTAAATTTCTTTAAGTTATTACAGTATGCTTAGGTGTTACTTGCAGTAGTGAAACTGGGCAAGGGAAAAGGGTACAAAAATATGTTGCTGCAGGGGTGACTGGCCATGGCAGCTGACACTGTCCTGGTATGCCATGCCTGTCCAGGATGTGGAGCTGACCTGCTACATCTTTTGTTACTTGTAATAATGACTTGTTTCTAATTGACATAAATTCTTATTTTTCAAATGGACTATCTCTTGAAATGTGTTGTGTGAAGCTCAAGGTATTAATGAACGTAAGGGATAAATTTAAATTGACTCCTTAAATTGTTCAAATGCAATTAGTAGTGAAGGTAAAATAACCTTCAAAACGTCTCATTGTTGTGTCAGTCAGGAGAAATCCACTGGGTAATAAAAAGCAATACTGTTTTTTTCCCTTTGGCGAATCTGAATACCTAACCCTTTTCCCTCCAAAAAGAAAAACTAGAAATTGCATGGACATTGTTTTCTTTTATATTGCATTTGATGACTGTATGGATTGAATGCATTTTGCAAAGGGTCTTATGATTAGTAAAACTTCCCCTTTTTGAACAAGGGCGTTTTGTGTGGTATTGAGTATTAAAAAGTCTACCTCAATTTATTTGCAAGCATGGTATTTAGAAAGATTAAGATAGTTTAAGTTTAATGATTAAGATGCCAGCTGCTAGATACTAGTTTTTTCGGTCTCATGATAACTTTAAAGTATGATCTGTTTAATAGTTCTTACTTTATATTTTGCCAATTTTACTAGTTTTCAGAATGTTTATTTTTTCATTATTTTACTTCTCTGAAGATAATGGAATTCTGATTTTTATTCCAGCTAGTAGTGAACCGGTGATTGAGAGATGGAGTTCAGTTGTTACATACATAGTAAACTTTGTTAAAAATAAGTTCAGTTTATATTTTAGTCCTTGGTTTTTTTTCTGTTTTATTATAACAAATGAAAGTTGTTTTTTAATATGTATTAATTACAGAAGCCCTCTGTAGCTT
Source organism: Crocodylus porosus (assembly GCF_001723895.1). NCBI lineage: Eukaryota > Metazoa > Chordata > Crocodylia > Crocodylidae > Crocodylus > Crocodylus porosus. The sequence goes on along the minus strand of NW_017728909.1, from coordinate 30,490,659 downwards.
TTCTTGGCCTAGAAGTAGACACCTGAGGTCCTGGATTTCTTACCCTTGTTTGTTCAGTGTAAAATCTCCGTTATTTCCCTCTTAGCCCCTCTTTATTTGGGGATAAAAGTTAATACCAAATACCTCTACATTTATCATGTTGTAGGAACTCTGGGTGCATGGTTTTGACCGCGGAGTCTAACTTTTGAGAATAAATTATGGTACCTTGTTTGAAAAAAAAGCTGTAGTAGCTCAGGTTTGGAAATGTAATTTGAGAGTAGTTTATTTGACCAAGACCATAAAGCAACATTTATGATTCCCGGTCCTGAATTTAGTCAATGAATTGCACTTGTTTTCTGCTCTCAGGGGTCGTATTAGAAGTATGATTGTATTTAAGAATATCTGACTTACTATTCCATACAGAAAACTTGAAGTCAGGGCTGCTTGTGTTCATCTCCTATTTCATATTGACAGTAAAAATAAAGACCTAAGGAAGGGTAGCCTTCCTTAGCTTGGTGTCCCAAACCTTGTCCAAAAACACTTCCAACTGTACCAATGGTCCAGAAAAAGTCCTTGCCTCTTGGATGTTCCACAGACCATCATAATTACAACATTACTTCAACACTACCATTAAAATTCAAGGAAATAACATTAATTATGGTACCAACCACATCTCTTTCATCTTTTAGTCCTACTGTAGTATTCAAAGATGTTCAGACTTCTCAGCTTTATAACAATCTTGTAAACAGTGGTAAAGCTTGCCAATTGAAAAAGAGGCTGTCTATGAAATTCTCCTTATTGACATGCTTGTAAATTTGTATTCTACTAAAATGCACAGTAACGCATCCCGTTTGATACAGGTAGTTAAAAGTTCTGGAAAAAAGTGATCCATAGTCCCTTCTTATTGTAATTATACAATTCCTATTACTTGTAGTTTGTGTGATTATGGATCTTAACTTTTTTACAGTTTAATTGTGTCAGATTGTTGTGATGAATCAAAATTAGAACAGCTACATATGTTAAATGTCTAATGTGGTTCAGGAGGATATAAAAGTATTATTGAAATAAACCTAACCACTTCTGTATACATCCAAGTTGCACTATGAACCTATTTTTCAATATGTAACATGCCACCTGTCATGTAATGTATAGATATTGTAATGTGCTATTTCACTCTGCTGTTTGTCTCCATTCTTTCTGCACTTAAAATATTTTGCCTATTTTGGGGATCATAGATTCAATTTTTGTCAGAAAAATAGTCTGTTTAAAGTTCTCTATTTTCTGTCATAAACCAGTACTTTTATTGACACCCTGCATTCTGTTTTTTCTAATCCATATTGATAAGGACCTACCAAATTCACAGCAGAAGTAGAGAACACAATAGCTCCCTTAATCTTTCATGTTCCCCCGTGTGTCCCCTCCCCAGCCATTGATTGGCAGAGGTGATGCACCACTCCCACCCAATTAGCAGGGAAGCAAAAACCATGGTTTTAAATATGGTGTGGTTTTTGCCTCCCCACTGGTCAGTAACAAGCATTGGGGCCACCAGGGCCCCTCAGCGGCAGGAGGCAAAAATGACGCCATATTTAAAACCGCAGTTTTTGCTTCCCCACCAATCAAAATGAGCTGCAAGCATGGCCCTTTCACCAATTAGCAGTGGAGGAGCATGCGGGGGAACCTGCAAGGTTAAAAGAACTGCATTGTGCCCCACTTCTGCTGTGAATTTGGTAGGTTCCTACATATTGTGTATTAGTTCTGCATAACATTGTCTTATGTAACAGTTAAATCTTACTTCAACTCTAGAATGCCTACTGAGAAAAATAATTTGATACTGAAGGTGTTTTTTCTTTTTTTTTTTAAGATGTCGAACAGAATATGAAAACAGAGATCAAGCAGCAAAAGGGGATGAGGTTACTCGAAAACAATTTCATGCATTTGTGCTGTTCTTAGCTGAACTGTATCTTAACCTAGAGGTAAGAAGTTCTGCATCATCACCAGAGATCCCGTGGCAACCCTCTGCCGTTGGCTGGGGTCCTTGTGCTGCACCAAGTGGCCTGGCCACAGTCACCCTACCCCTGACAGCATGGGCATTGGCTCCTGGCACTTCTGGCCTGGCCATGCAGATCCCCACTGCCCCCAAATGACCCTCCTGCTCCCTTCCCCTGCTGGAGGGGCAAACACCGCTGGGCAAGACCCATTGGCAAAAGTGCTGGGGAGCCAGCATTTTATTTTCAGTAAGTAGTTCTTTTTTTTTCTTTCTGTATGGATTTTTGCAGGCAATGCTGATTGCAATTTTATGGACGACATGAAATTTTGGTAGGTCCCTAATTATGCTCTCTTCTGAGAGAAGCCATGGCATGTACATTCACTGACCCAGGAGATACTCTCCTAGGAGTGATTTAACTGTGTTATTCCCAGGTTATTTTTCTCCTGGAGTGGCCATTTTTCCCTGGGAGAAAAAGCTTGAACATCTGTACACTTTTGGTTTCCAGGAGCTTCTCAAGATAAACTCAGAACTTTGAAATAAGAATCCCTAGTGCTAAAATCAATCTGACCTGTTCTTGTCTTTCTGAATTCTTTGCAACAGAAGAATTGCTCTTATTTTTATGTAGTCAAAAACACGTGGAAGTCAGCTGGCATTTTTTAAGGTGTGCCTTAAATTTAAAAAAGATGAGTACCACTGTTTTAGAAGAAATTCCTCCCTGACTTTTGACTGTTAGTATTTTTGCTTAATGTCCTGAATCATGCAAATTTTTTATATTTTCTGTTTTCCTTATTCAATAGTTGTAGATGTTTTTTCATGCCTAAACTTGCATCCAAAACATGATCCTTCTGAGAGTAGAGATTACAAAATTATGTATTAGAAGGTAACTTTAACTACAAAGATCTTAGGATGACATGCATCATTCATGATAAAATCAAACATTTTACAGCTCCTCCCAAACAAGTGTTAATAAAATCAGTTTATAATATTATCATATTCTGTATATGCCAAATTTTATCTGAAAAATACTTCAGGAGCTTCTAAAAACCTTTTATTTACAGTATTACCTGTATCTCCTGTACCTGTAAAGCCAATCTACTTCATGTATCACAAAACAATCTACAGAATAGAAGAGGGAAATCTGAAGAACAAATTTATGAAAGTATTCTAATCTGTTTTCTCAGAAAATTATTTATGATCTTTTGCAGATTAAGGGAACAAAAGGACAGGTAACACGAGCTGAGATTCTTCAGGTTGGCCTGCGGGAATTACTAAATGCACTTTTTTCTAATCCTGTGGACAATAATTTGATCTGTGCAGTAAAGTTACTAAAGGTAGGAAGATTTCAATATTCAGGATTTTCTCTTTACAGAATACAATAGAGTGTTGAAAACCACATTTCAGCAAAATTTGGGTAGATGCAGCATCCTCCCAGCACCCCTGGCACCTCCTCCAAGCGCAACCCCCATTGAGAAGAGCCCCGCACAACCCTACCCCAGCCTCCCCTGTGCTCTCCCAGAGTGCAGGCAGCAGTGGGAGCTGCCCCCCCACTGTACAAGCTAAGGCTCCACACCCTGCCTGCCGCTGCCCCCTACCTCACCATGGGGGGCATTGATCTGCCCCACTCCAGGCCCCCTTCCTCCCCTCCTGTCTTCCACTACACTGGACTTACCAGCTGGAGGCAGCTGTATTGGATATCGGATCGGTATCAGCCGATACACCTCCTTAAATATCGACTATCATTATCGGCCCCAAAAATCTCTATCGGTGCACCCCTAGATCTTGTTCTTTTTTGATCAGGAAGTCTTCTGCCTTTTGAGAGTTTGAAAAATACCTAAGTCCCCCTGTGTCACATTTTCTATAAAAATAAATAAATAAATAATACTAGTAAACTTAACTGCAAATGTACTTGTATTATACAATGTTTAAAAAATACTTGCTTATTTATATATCGACCAGAGTCCTTCTAACATTTGATCGTTGCCTAATGAACATTTGCCATTATTTTTTTACATGGGTTTCTTTGATGATGAGGTTTCTAAATGCATATTTTGGTGTATATAAGAAGCCTTGTTGAAAGGTGCTGAACTCCTTCACAGCACTTCTGAAAAATCAGGATGTTTGTTCAGGTGTTTAAAGTGTCTTTTTTCTCACCGTTCTGGAGAAATCTGAAAAGCTGGCAGAGTCCTCATTCAAGATCTGGCTAGGGTTGTTTGACTATTGTTGACCCACGTGGCGTCAGCATCTTGAGAGCCAGGATGCTGAGGAAGGCAGTTAGCACATGGATGGAGGAGCAAGTAGGAAGCAGCTCAAACTGGGATATGGGAAGTGGGTGGCAAGTTATTGTGTTAAATAACAAAGAGCAATAAAATTAGAGCTTTAAGCATCTGGTATGTGTGTGACTCTGAGAATGCTAAAAGAAGGGGCTCAATCACAAACAGACGGGGGATTCAGGTTTGCCAAGCATGGTAGAAGACAGATGATACTTGGAAAAAAAGAATTTTAAATCTTGCCATGGAGTCGTAGTGTAATATAGCATGTGTAGAAACTTTCCACAGCAGTACTATACTAGCCACTGAGAGGGCTTGCCGTAGCATCAGTTTCAGCCTGGCTGTTTGGATTCTTATGTAATCCCCAGCCTGTCTGGTCATACAATTCCTGATTGCTTGATATGTCTTTTGATTAGTCTGCATGATGTGTATGTAAAGGTCCTTGCTGTGGTATCTGTCACAATTCCTAGATTCTAGTGGCATTGCTCAAAAACTGTGGCCAAAGGCTTTACAGCAGGGGTGGCCAGTGTATGGTATGTGTACCATAACTGGTGCAGGCGACCTCTGTCTCTGTCTCTGTCCTGCAGCAGGTCAGGGAAGGGGCAGGCAGCACAGTGGCAGATAAAGCACAAAGGAGAAGGCAATAAGCAGGAAACAGGGCAGCGAAGGGGATGGGGATTAGAACAGCACGTGGAATGTGAGGGGCTAATTTGTGACACATTTGCCAAAAAGGTTGGTCCCCATTGCTTAACTGTATGGACTGGTAGTGGGAGCATTACCAGGGGGCCTTTGGCCTCAGGTACTTCTGCCAGACCCTGCTTGCTTTGCTCATGATTGAGTTGGGGCTCTAGAAGTGCCCTTGCTTCATAAAGTGCAAATGGTATAAACTATACTTGTATTTCTCCTGTACATTCTAAGAACATCTGAAGGGTTTAGTAAACAGAAAAATGGCTGGCACGCTTTGCCTAATTTTGCTAATTTCTACATGAAATGGTCCACTTGCAATTAATTTAGCATGCCTGGCTTTTTTTTTCTGTCCTGAATTGCTGGGCATAGGCCTTCCAATTAACACCTTAAGGTTGATTGTAATTCCAAGTTCTTGAAGCAGTATGCTTGTCCTTGGCATCTACTTAAGCCATTCATCTTCTTTGCCTGTGCTGTAGCCTAAGCAGACTCTACCACACAGTACAGAATTTTGCTTGGCAAAAGGAATTTCTGCCACCAGGAGAAGCTTTGAGAATGGGACTCAAAAGTTCTGCTGACAGAGCATCTGCACTTAAGTTATCTGGTGGCAACAGAATCCTCCCTTCTACCAGCGGTTTCTTTACCTCTGCTGAACAGAGTAAGGTTCTTGCTGCCATCTGTTGGCTGACAGGCTTGCAGGAAAAGCTAATTGCTAGGTGTATAAGTTTTCTGCTTGCCAAGTAAACCCTTTATATGCATATTAGAATATACTGGAGAATTGTAAATGCATGAATGGGGAAGGGGTGTATTTGGTAGCTGTATTGGTCTGAGACAAAAAGAAACGCAAAACTGTAGAACTATTTGTTCAGAAATTACACCTTTTCATAGATTTCATAGATGTTTGGGCTGGAAGGGACCCCGGAGGATCATTCACTACAACCCCCTGCCCCAGGGACAGGAAGTCAGCAGGCATCATAGGATCCCACCAAGATAAGCATCCAAATGTGTCTTGAAGGTGTTCAAAGTGGGCGCTTGAACCACCTCTGGCAGCAGTCTATTCCAAAACTTGGGGGCTCGGACAGTGAAGAAGTTCTTTGTTATGTCCAGCCTGAATCAGTCGCAGCAGAATTTGTGACTGTTCAGTCTTGTCATCCCTTCGGGCACTTTGGTGAACAGACGTTCCCCCAGACCCTGATGAGCAACCCTGATAAATTTATAGGTGGCCACCAGATCACCCCTGAGCCTGCACTTTTCCAGGCTGAAGAGCCCCATGGCTCTCAGCCTCTCATCATAAAGTCTGTTTTCCTGACCTCTGATCA
>NW_017728909.1:30481992-30484323 GCF_001723895.1 Crocodylus porosus | reverse complement strand
TTTTCCAGGCTGAAGGGTCCCATGGCTCTCAGCCTCTCTTCATAAGGTCTGTTTTCCTGCCCTCTGATCATGCGCATGGCTCTCCTCTGGACTTGTGGAGCCCAAAACTGGACGCAGTAGTCCAGCTGCGGCCTCACCAAGGCCAAGTACAAGGGGAGAATGACGTCCTGGGATTTACTTGAGAAGCATCTATAGATGCAAGCCAGCATTTTGCTTGCTTTACTAGCTGGAGCATCGCACTGAAGGCTCATGTTCATCTTGTAGTCAACCATGACCCCCAAGTCCCTTTCGTCTGTAGTGCTATCCATCATTTTCCTCCCAAGGCAGAGAACCTTGCATTTTTCGGTGTTGAACACCATCAGGTTCTCGTCTGCCCATTTCCTGAGCCTGTCAAGATCCACCTGGATCACCCTCCTATCCTCAGGTGTGGATGCTTTACCCGAGAGTTTGGTGTCGTTGGCAAACTTGGCCAGCCCGCTTCTGATGCCAATGTCCACATCATTGAGGAAGATGTTAAATAGTATAGGCCCTAGGACAGAGCCTTGGGGAACCCCACTTGTCACAGTGCACCACGACAATTGGCACCCATCGACCACCACCCTCTGGGTCCTACTGTGGAGCCAATTCCCCAGCTAGTGGATCGTGGTGAGGTCGAGGCCGCAGTTAGCCAGTTTAGCCAAGAGGTGATTGTGGGATACCAGATTGTATATCTTGACTTTAAAAAAGCCTTCAATGTCGATCTCTTCCCCCTTGTCCAGGTGATAAGTCACCTGGTCATAAAAGGAAATGAGATTGGTCAGGCAAGACCTACATGCAACAAACCCATGCTGGGTATCCCTCAGGATATTGCCTTCGGCTAGGCTGTTAAGGACGGTCTCTTTGATCTTTTCCAGGACCTTCCCCAGGATAGAGGTCAGGCTGCTGCGCCTGTAGTTAGCCAGATCTACATTCCTCCCTTTCTTGAAGATAGGCACGACGTTGGCCCTCTTCCAATCATCGGGCGCTTCACCAGAACGCCAAGAGCTCTCAAAGATCCATGCCAGGGGCTGAGGTATGATGCTCGTCAGCTCCCCGAGTACCCGTGGGTGTAACCTGCCAGGGCCAGCTGACTTGAAGGTATCCAGCCTGTCAAGGTGTTCCTTCACGAGATCAGCCTTGATGGAAGGCAAGGAATCTGCCTCGCCTGGGCCTTCCTGACCCATGGGCAGGTCCGTCCTATGGGACTGGTGGAAAACTAACACAAAGTACCCATTTAGCAAGTTTGCTTTTTCCTGGGCAACCGTTGTCAGTTGCCCCACCTGGTTTAGCAGGGATCCATTGTTGCCCTTGCTTTTCCTCTGGCTCCCCACATAACTAAAAAAGGATTTTTTATTTTCCTTGATATTTGTAGTTAGCTGGAGTTCCATCACAGCCTTGGCTTTCCTGATTTGCTCTCTGTAGGTCTGGACCAGAGCAGAGTATTCCTCCTTGGTGGCGGTTCCAGTCCTCTATCCTTTGTATGTCTTCCTTTTAAGACGCAGGAGATCCGCCAATTCCCTGGAGAGCCAAGGGGGCTGCTGTGCCCTTTTGCTGCCTTTCCTCTGAGACGGGATGGACTTTGCTTGTGCATTCAGGATTGCTCCCTTGAGGAGCAACCACTCGTCCTAAACACCCCTCACCACTGGGTTGTGGCCTTTTAGGGCCTCTCTGACAAACCTCCTTAGGTTGTCAGTCAGCTTTCCTGAAGTCAAGGACTTCTGTATTACTGACTGACTTGCCAGCTTTGCAGCAGATGGTCAAGGTGATCAACTCATGGTCACTGTCACCCAGCTTCCCTTCAATCGTTAGGTTGCTGATTAGGTCATCCCTGGTTGCCAGTACGAAGTCAAGCAGCGCTTTACCTCTTTTCGACTCATAGACTTCCTGTATCAGATAGAGGTCATCTACACGAGGAAAAGCTTTGCAACCGCTTGAATTTGGCCGAGCGCTCCTCCCACAAGATGTCTGGGTAGTTAAAATCTCCCATGAGAACCATACACTGGGATCGTGCAGCCTCAGCCAATTCTCTGGTGAACTCCTCGTCAAAGTCTTGACTCTGGTTAGGGGGTCTGTAATAGACCCCCCACCATAGTATCCCCTGTACTGTGTTCCCTGTGGATTTTAACCCAGAGGGTCTCAAGTTGTCCACCATGAGTGCCAGTGTCGGCTTGCAGGGATGTGTAGCTTTCCTCGACATAGAGAGCTATGCCCCTGTCCCTTTTGTCCACTCGATTCCTCCTTTACAGGGTATAGTCATCTTTTATTAGACCAACTAAGAAATTGCAAAAAAAAAAAAAAATCTTTTTCTGCAGG
>NW_017728909.1:30449432-30481685 GCF_001723895.1 Crocodylus porosus | reverse complement strand
TGATCGCTTGTCTGGGGTCTTGTGAACCCAGCATTCATTCCTGCCTGTGGCAGGGGGTCAGGCTAGATGATCTGTTCAGGTCCCTCATGACCCTAGCTACTATGAAACTATGAAAGATGGTAAAAAGACCCCATAGGTAGAAAATGAATTTCATTTTGCACAGAGGAAACGGAAGGTGGAAGTCTGTTCCTCTGGGTCCATGAGTAGTGAGGCGCTCTTTGATGTGCAGATAAGGCAGGATTCCTTCCCTGGTGGTGTCATATGGCAGAGAGGTGTAGAAATCTTTCTTATTGTTCAACATGATGTTTAAATCCAAAATCGGCTAAAATTTGGCATCTTCCATGTTTCAGGGATGTATTTGGTAGCCGTGTTGGTCTAACACTAAAAGAAATGAAAAACTCTAGGACTTCATTGCTGAACAGCAAGATAGATTTCTACACCTCCCTGCCTTTCTGCCATCTGACATCATCAGGGAAGTTATCTTGCCTTATCTGCACATCAAAGAGCAACTCACAAAGACACTCTCATGGACCCAAAGGAACAGACTTCTACCTTCAGCTTCCTCTGTGCAAAATGAAGTTAATTTTTTACCTATGGGGACTTTTTACCATCTTTTATTTTCCTTAAGCCTGAGGAAGGGTACATGTGCCCAAAAGCTAAACAGGAAAATAATTTTTTTTGTGATGTTTTAGTTTGGTCTAATAGAAGATATCATTCCTGAACCAAGAGTTCTAGAGTTTTGCATGAGGAGGAAAGGGTCTGTTGGTAACTTGGCAATGTAAATGCTGGATGATCCTTAGTGACGAGAACAAATCAGTCATTGATGACCTGCCTACTAAAAATGTATCTGTTTTATGAAGCTCATGTTTCGAAACTGAAGAAATATGAAAGAAATAGGTTATTAGGTTTTCTTTTCAGAAAACAAAATAATGCATCAAAAATGCGTCATTGCTTTCCGTGACCTCTTAACAACTCTGCTTTTCCATAGTTTTTCATAGTTAACTAAATGTTTGTTAATAATGTGCATTATTCAGTTGACAGGGTCAGTTTTAGAAGATGCATGGAAAGAAAAAGGAAAGACTGATATGGATGAAATGATTCAAAGGATTGAAAATGTTGTCTTGGATGCACATTGCAGCAGGTGGGAAGGACATTAGCTGTTCATTATGTTGTGTTGCTGTTATTCATGTGCAAGTTGTTGGGGGGGCTTTTTCCCTCTCTTTTTTTGGGATTGTGAAACCAAGTACAGTAAAAATTTAAATATAATCAATGTGCAGAAATCAGTTTGACGAATCTTAACAAGTCTTTGTTCTTACAAGCTAAAATTTAATATTTGTATGGTATTTCCATGTTACAAAATTTGTTTCTGAATAAATAGGGGTTTTTATGTTTGTTCAGTGACATATTTTTAAGCAACCAATACAAGCTTAATCATAAGTGTTAATATCCTTTTTTATAACTGTTCTCTAGTAAATGGTATAATTTTTGCATTTGTTGAAGCAACTTAGTATTTCTTGGGTTTTGTTTAAAATCCACTTTGTTAAAATGTATATACTACATGTATTTGGTGGATTAAAACAGAATAGGAAATAAATGTTGCATATAGTTCATATGCTGTTGACCTTTGTCCTCATATTCCAAATTTGAAACTGTAATGCTTCTAAATTGAACTGCTTTGTATTAAGCTAAAACAATGCATAGGTAGAAGTAATTTTATAGTGTCAGAGAAGGATATTCTCTACCACTTTATAAATTAAATGTTTTATTCCAGCTAGAGCAGGATATTGTAGATAACATACTGAAAAAGGGCAATGTGTGGGTGACTTGCTTTCTCTAGCACGTTGGGGGCCAATCTTTTCATCAGTCGTGATGTGCATTAGCCTCCCACTTTCTCTGACTACAACTCTGATCCCCTTCTGCTGCCTGATATGCTGCTCTTCTTTCTGCTTCCTACCCTGTGCTCTTTTCCTGATCTGCTGCTTCAGAATTGAGTTATTTTCTATTTTACATAAACTGTTAATGTACTGAACTATTTGGGGGAGGGGAGCGGATGCCTTTGGTACTGTATTGATTATAATTGAGAAGTGGTAGAAAAGCCATTTCTATGCATCCAGCCTGATGAAGAAAAATGTATCTGAGAGTACACCACAGCATAGAACAAGTCTTTGTATCTTCAGGATTTCATGGGCCACTTAGATGTGAAAAGCATTTCCTATTGTATAAGGACTGCTAGGAAAAATATCAAGTTAAGTGACCACCTGAACATGGGTAGAATTTTTATTCCACCCACCAAAAGACTATGGCTCTTGGGTGTCTGTAAATCCAAAGAAGTACCTACTATGTATTTTGTTTATTATCAGCATTTGCTTTAAATAATTTATGAGAGATTACTTTTTATTGTTTTATCATGCTCTGGGTTCATGGATATTTTTTTCAAAGTAACAAGCTGAGAGAGATTACTTTTTTTTTTTCTATTGCTGTCAGATATTTCATGGACCTAAATTTAACTACCATATCTTCCTGCCAAGGAATGACTAAGGGAAGTCCCTGTTGCTAGAATTTCAGAATGATGGTTTGATTAACCAAAATTTGAGGAAGACCTGTCAAACTTTGACAACAGTAGATAGCTGTAAAGAATGTTAATGCTGAAATAGTACAGGCATTAACCATACATACAGTTTATTAAATTTAGCATTTCATTTTTTCATATTTTCCTATTTCTGAGTGGGTGCTAAGCCTAAATTAGAGAAGCAACTTTGTCATTTGTTGTTGTACATAAAATTATATAAAATGCATATAACCTGTAAAACATATAGTTTTGAACTACCATATCTACTCCATCCTAAGACTACCCTGAATTTAAAATCCCCAATCATTAAATTCTGTTCATGAAAAAATTATAAATTGATTATAACTTTCAGTGTATATATAATTTAATTATTGGGGGATTGTCTTTTTTTTAATTCACACCCTACCACCGCTGCAGGGGGACAGGCAGTTGTGGGGCAGGTGGTGTGGGGAGATCAAACAGTTTGCCCCTTGCTTGAGCAGAGGCTGTGGGTGTCGGGTGCGCAGGGAGGGGGGAGGAGAGAGAGTTGACAGGGTGCAGAGGTGGGGGCTCCAACATGACATAATGTCATTAATTTCATTTTTCTTAAAATATCCTATTGAAATCTCCCAGATTGCTTTTAATAGAAACCAGGAGATAGATGCTGATGCTGGTAGATGCTCAGCCAATCCGGGAGAGTTGGCAGCCCTACATCTCCCCCCTCTTTTCCCTTCTACCCCTCCATACATGATTCTAAGGCATGGGACTTTTTTCCTTGTGTTAAATTCAAGTACATGTCATACTATATTCTAAGAACACATAGGTCTCTAAGAAAAACGTACCTTGTTTTTTGGTTTGATTTGGTTTTTTTGTTGGTTTCAGTTTTTGGAGTGGTTTTTTCCATATATGTTTTTTTCCCCATAAGTATGTATGTGTGTCATTTTCCCAGTCATGTCTGACTGACAGAGTAAGTCCTCCTAAAAAGATGGAGTGTCTAGGAAATATGGCATCAGGGGCTTGCTTGTGTGGCAGACTGTCTCCTGCAATGCCAAATTTATTCTATGTTCCTAGGTGTACTTACTGTAGGTCACACAAGCTTAGGCCCCAGAAAGTTGCAAAGGTAGTAGCAAGAGTGTTGACCATATGCTGTAAGTAGTTATTTATATACAAGATCCTGTAAAAAAAAAAAAAAAAAAAAAAAAAAAGTGGCATTTCCATATCACAGGCCTCATCAAGTAGTTAACTTGCTGCTTCAGGCACATGTTACAGCACTCAGCCAAATACCTATGGCTGTGAAAGGGTTAACACAGGACTGCCATCTTGGTAGCTGCATGGTATACAATGTCTCTAGGCTTGCTGCTTTTCCAGTGAAGAAAACAGCTTCCCCAGTTCATGTACCCTAGTTTTGGGGGGCTGATTTTTGGGCGAATGGTATGGGTAGTATATGAGAAGATACAGTATTTATCTTATGTTGTGTATTCAGGCCTGGATTTTAATAAAGCTTAATTTCGGGGAGACTGGGATTTACCATTACAATGTCATTCTCTTACATATTTGTGTAACTAATTGAAGTGATTGATTGCATAATGTTGCCGTATTAAACAAGCTTAAGTATTTGTTCCTTCAGACCAAATCATTCTATCACAAATGCAGTTGCACAGATACTCAGGGACTTAAAATAGAGTTGTTAGCTACTGAAGTGCTGTTGTCTTACTGTTTCTCTTGCTATTAGCTACAAATCTCTGTTACATTATTTTAATGTACTTTAACTTACATAGTCAGCATGCACAACATTACAGAGGCTTTGAGTTTACATTTTTATAGGAAGTATTTCCTGTAGAGTATTAAGCAGTCTTAGTGCTTTTATCTGTTGCAGAGATGTAAAGCAGATGCTTCTGAAACTTGTAGAACTGCGGTCAAGTAACTGGGGTAGAGTTCATATAACCTCGACGTATAGGGAAGCAACGCCGGAAAATGACCCCAACTATTTCATGGTATGAATACATTCAGAAACATCAGTTGTTCAAGTTAATATATGTTAATAAAGCAACAGGTATTCTTAACAGTAATAAATATTCTGGAAGTAGTGAAGTCTATTAATATAATTTTCAGGTTTTTATAAACGTGGATAATTTGTGTCAATTTTTTATTTTAGAATGAGCCAACATTTTATACCTCTGAGGGTGTTCCTTTCACTGCTGCAGACCCAGGTAGGCCTCCAGCTTTCATTTTCATGAAACTAGAGCATAAAGATTTAAAATAAGGTCATATAAATGGCAAATAATATTGATGCCCTGTTATCAGAAGTGTATGAATCTTGCTTCTAATTGGAAAATTTAACACAAGAAAACCTAAATTGATAGAAAGAGGCCACCGTGGCTTGGGCAGACATGCCTCTCAGAAAGAGAGATGAACCAACCAGTCAGACAAAACTCTTGTTGTTTTCCATGGACCCCTGCAATGGGTAGCTAGCTGTAGCTTCAAGTCTTGGTTTGTTTCATTTCATTGGCAAAACTCTTTTTTTTTTTTTCCCAATTGACTCTCTCAAAAAGTAGCACAGAAAGAGGATTGTTTAGGTAAGTTGGTACAGAGTTGTGGTTTAACCATATGGAGATAAATATACTTACTATTTTTGTAATCCTCAAGAGACTTAGATGGTTCTATCCTGCCCTAGACTTAAAGAATGCAAATACCTTCAAGCACTTTCCCTGTGGAATGGAGAACCCAGCCTTAGCTTCCCATGGTCAGCCTAGAGGAGTTTGGTATATCCATCCCCAGTGCCTATTGCTATTCATCCAAACAGTCCAAAATCCTCTAATGTAGTTTGTAAATGTTTGTATTTATTTTGCACTTAGTAGGAAAAGGTCTTTTATTTCATTTAGTTATAGCACAGCATTTTGTACCCTCTTCAGGGAGCTTGTGATTATTGTCATACTTGTCCAGAGAAATGAATTTCCTGCTTGACTTGGTAAGTGAGTGCAAAGTCATGTAAAAACAGAAATGGAAATTATGCAGTATAGACAGTTTTGTTTGCAAAGCCTGATAAAAAGACTGTCCTTGGACCATGTAGTTGGATTTTAGTTTAAAAGACTATTTTGCTCTGTTCTAAGGTACATTCTCATGTTAAGACCTCTGAGAAATGCTCATGTACTAAACAAAGGGGTTTTTTCTGTTTGTAGACTATCAAGAGAAATATCAAGAGTTGCTTGAAAGAGAAGATTTGTTTCCAGATTATGAAGAAAATGGAACAGACTTATCAGGAGCTGGAGATCCGTATGTTCTGCTTTAGATTTGATTTAATTTGATTGAGAGTGTCCATAATTTTCAATTAAAATTTTAAGTTGGGTATAGACATTATACTAACAGGTATAAGTGATCAGAAACTGATCTAAACCTGTAACAGAACAGAAGTTCAATGCACATAGACTGGTTTAAAAATGGTGGACTCCAGTCTAAGATAGACCTGGATCAATGCAGTATCAGGTTTAATTGGTGTGTTAGACTGGTCTATCAAACTTCAGCACCAGATTCCTCTCCAGACTCAACTTAGGGTGCTACCTCAGGCATCCCAGGCTCCTTTGCAGGCCCCCTAACCCTATGTTGCAAGGCAGGTGGACTAGTTTCCCCTATACTCATTTGCTCCAACCAAGTACTAGGCCAGCCCAACCCCTGTGCTGTCCGGGAACTGAGGGAGCAAAGCCTCTGCTCCCAAACACCACATCGTGCCTGCACCTGTCAGCTGAACTGGGCAGCAGGGGGAAGGGTAAGGGAAGGGGATGAAGACCCTGCTCCCAACACCTGCCCCCCTCAATGCTCAGATCTGCACAGCTGGGAGGCCCTGTGCAGTGGAGGCTCCCCACACAGCAGCGAGGTAGCAGCTAGAAGGAAGACAGGGCTATGGAGAGGAGCCCCGCTGGCCAGTTGACCCAGGTAACAGAGGGAAAAGCTCTTGCTGTGCAGGCCCCCCAGCTGTGCAGACCTGAGCTCTAAGAGGGCTGGGGCAGGGGGCTCCAGCAGAGGGCCCAGGTAGCAGCTGGTGGGGGCGGGCAGAGCTGTAGAGAAGGACCCCACTGGCTAGCCAAGCCAGGAAGCCTCCCTGTTTGCTCCCCCTGCCTACTCTGGGCTGTGTGCTGGCTGAGCCAGGAGCGGCAACTGGGCAGAAGTGCTGCAGCCTGACCGCCAAAGCCTCCATTCCTGCACCCCCTCTCCCTGTTCCTCTGAGGGACCCAGTCCTTCAGTCTGCAGAGCACCTACCCCCTGTGACACCACCAGCAGGGATCCCACTCTAGAAGCCTAGGGCTGGACATAGGAGAGGGCCCATGGTGACAGCAGGGGTTGGGGATGTGTTCCTGACATCCAGTAAGGGATGACCCCACTCAGCTGCGCTTGGTTGCCCTTTGGCAATTTCCAGCATACTGGGAGGCATGCAGGAGTGTCCTCTGCCTTCTGGCCTCAGACAGTGCAGGCATCTGCCTGCTCCTGCCCCCACCCCCAATGAAGGGTGAACATGTGTTCTGTTCATTCCTGATCCAGTCTACACAGCTTTGGTCAATTCTGCCTTGGGCTTTTTTAATGTACTTGGACTTAAATAAGGGGTGGGCAAAGTTCAGCCTGCAGGCCAGATCCAGCCACCAGTGGATTCCATTTCCCAGCAGCTCATGCCTGCATGGCTGGGCAGTCTCCATGGAGACCCCAGCCACAGCTGTGATGTGATAGTACAAGGCTAGGATTGCCATGGAGACCAGCCCCAGCTGCGCTAGCAGGGTGTGCAGCAGGCCAGGGAGCTGCTCTGCAGTTGCTGGGATCTTGCAGTGGGGGCAGCTTGGTCTGGGACCAGGGAAGAGGCACGATCTGCAGCCTGCAGGCTTGGGGCAGGGATGCCCTGGCAGCAGATCACAAGTTTTCCTTGGCTCTGAACCACGCTGTCACCACTGCAAGGAGCCAGGGCAGAGCCACTGTGCTGCCTGTGTGTCCCTGCCTGGAGCATGCAGACTGAAGATTGCAGCTCTACCCTGGCCCTGACCAACCTGCCCCCACTGCAAGATCCTAGCAGCTCTGGAGCAGCCCCCTGCCATGCCACACGCCCTGCCAGCACAGCTGGGGCTGGTCTCCATGGCAGCCCCAGCCTTGCACTGTCACAGCACAGCTGTGGCTGGGGTCTTCATGGAGACCGGCCCCAGCCATGCAAGCAGGGGCTCCTGGGAGATAGAATCCAGCTGCTGCCTGGATCTGTCACTTTGTCCACCCCTGCCTTAGAGCCAAGTCCCAGCACAACATGTAAAGCAACTTATTGAGGGTTATAGTATTAGACTTAGTGGGCCAGACTTTGCTTGGTTGATATTTGGAGTGGTTACTAGATTTGGCCTTTTAGAAGATGACCCTCCAGAAGTTGCCCAGGCTGCACCACAGGGAGGTATTTATCATGCGCCATCATTCTCAATAATGGGAAGCGCTTACATAGAAGAAACACCAGAGAACACCATCACTGCATTATACTGTCTGACAAGCAACCACCTAAAGACCTAACCCATTCATTTACTATAGAGGAATTGACAGTCGGCATAAGCCTACTAAAACACGGGAAGTCAGCGGGAGTAGGCAACATACTCGCTGAGATGATGCAATACCTAGAACCCCTTGCAAGGCAATGGCTCCTTGATCTATTAGACACATGCCTGATGAGTAAACAAATACCATCTGTATGAAGGAAGGCAAGAGTCATACCTCTGCCCAAATCAGGAAAAGACCTTACATCACCAGAAAGTTACTAGACCAATCTCCCTCCTCAGCATTGCCTACAAACTATACGAATGTCTAATCCTGCACTGAATTTCACCCTTGATAAATTCCTGACTTACACAAGACCCGAACGGGTTTTAGACCAGGTTGATCCCATGCAGGCCAGCTATTTAAACCTCACACAGCATATTAAAGATGGTTTCCAGCAGAAGTTAATCACTAGTGCAGCATTTGTTGATGTATCTGCCGCATACGATACTGTCCAGCACCGCAGCATGATCCACAAACTGTTCCTTATGACTGATGACTTAGATCTAAGTCAGACCATCTGTAGCGTCTTGGAGAATAGGCTCTTCTGTGTGGAACTAAATGGCCAGAAAAGTAGATGGCACTCCCAAAAGAACGGCTTACCACAAAGCAGTGTGCTCACTCCACTTCTATTCAGCATCTATGTTAATGATCAAATGTGGAAAGATCCTGTCAAATGTCAGCACTTCATCTATGCTGACAATCTCTGCATTACCACGCAGCAGAAGAACTTTAGGGACGCAAAGAAGATCCTGGAGAGGGCACTGAACGAGATGTCAGATTGTTACCTAAATAATTATCTCAAACTCAGCCCTAGCAAAACCTGAATCTGTTTTTTCCATCTGAGAAAATGGGATGCAGGACAACACCTGAATGTCACCTGGCGTGACCAGTCATATATCAGAAACACCGCATCTATTTAGAGGCAACACTGGACCATACACTTAGTTACAAAAAGCATATATTAAATACCAAAGCAAAGGTCAACACACAAAAAAAAACCCACATTCTGTGTAAGGTCACAAATTCCAAGTGGATAGCACAGTCATTCACCTTATGCACTGCTGCCTTAACACTGTTTCTCCATGGCTAAAAATGCCTGCCCCACCTGGGAATGCTCAAGTCACAGTAAACATTGACGCTGCCCTAACTGATGCATGGAGTCCCCCATAGTTTAGTAGTATAATCCTTGTTTGTCTCAGTGGCCTAAATGGGGGATGAAAGGTCTGGGCAGCTTCCCCCACACCCGCAAAAAAACCAAACCCCCAAACAAAAACAAAAAAACTTCCTGCCTAGGCATATGCATTGACGGTCTGGGTGACCTCTCATGCATATACCGTGAACTGGAAGGATCAACAGTTGCCATGAAATGATACATGCAGAACTATAACAGGCTGCCTAAAACCTACCCCTGTTCTAGCCTATATGCATTATGGCATAGCACCCCCTTACATCAGGAGGGAAATAGCAGGCATCATTAACTGGCAGGTACAAGAGTCAGACGGCTACCTGCTATATGGAAATCACTCGGCACACTGTCACGCCTCATTGAGAAATAGCTTTTTTGTCATCTACTATACCATTGACCACATCACTGGAATCAGTCAGAACTACCGTCTGGGAAAAAGAATGGGAATAACTAGGCAATAAATCTATTGAATGGATCCAGTGAGGAATTATCCCCAGCAAGGAGTTAGCATCAGGCTCCAGCTACAAATGTCATAAGTAGCAGAGCCTGAATAGACTGAGAATGGCTCTCGGAAAATGCAACTTTCTTATGAAATCATGGGACCTTTATGCAATCAACTAATGTGTTTGTCAGGAGTAGCAAGCCATGGATCACCTTCTGAGATGCCCTGTAGCAACACTGCACCCCATAAGATCTGGCAACACCAACATCAGAAGCAGTGGCTTGTGCAGAATATTGGGAGCAGACTGTATAGAAAGGTTGGACTGGAGACACGATGATGAAGACTGAAAAAATTGTATTCAAATCATAGACTCATTGAATCAATGAGTCGGAAGGGACCTAGACAGATTATCTAGTCCGACCCCCTGCCATGGGCAGGAAGGAGCACTGGGGGTGGCAGTGGTCATAAGACCCCAGTCAGGTGTCTATCCAGTCTCCTCTTGAAGATTTCCAGGGAAGGTGAGTGCACCACGTCTCTGGGAAGCCTATTCCAGGCTTTGGCCACCTTTACAGTGAAATAGTTCTTCCTAGTATCTAACCTAAACCTGTCCTCCCTTAGCTTGTGGCCATTGTTCCTGGTGACTCCAAGGGGGGCCCTGGTGAACAGACTTTCCCTGAGTCTCTGCTGGTGGCCCCTGATAAGGTTGTAGGCAGCCACAGGATCCCCCCTCAGTCTCCTCTTGCGGAGACTGAAGAGATTCAGGTCCCTCTGCCTCTCCTCATAGGGCTGGCCACAGAGGCCCTCAACCATACATGCGATACCTCCTCTGGACCCTCTCCAGCTTCTCCAGGGCTCCATGCTCCTACCCGTGTCCCTCTGAGTCTTAAGGTCTCATGTTAGACACTCAGAAAATGATACATGCACAATTTGTAGTCACCTATCAGGATAAAAATGTTGCGCTGCATGCCTGCAGCTCCTGCCCTCGCATGGGGAAACCCCACACTGGACTCTGCAGGGGACAGGGCTCCTTCCACTCCAGGCAGAGTCTAAGACCTGCACAGCAGCAGGTGGGGAAGGCAGTGGGCTTCAGCATGGGGCTTTCTCAGCTGCAAGTGTAGGAGCTGCAAGCATGCCACGGTAGAGGTGGCAGCAGGAGCCAGCTGGCAACTGTAGGGACTGGGCTGTCTCCTACTACTTTCTGTGATCCCAGCTTTGTAGCTAGGAACCAAGCTCTGCAGGTACCTCCTGGCAGCATACTATTTCTGGCTGCAGTGTCAGAACTGCAGAACACAGCAGGAGCCAGCTCAGCCCCACGGTTCCCAGCTGGCTCTTACTGCTGCCAACCCTGACCTCCAGGGTTCCATGCTCCCACCCATGTCCCTCTTGAAGTGCAGCGCCCAGAACTGGACACAGTACTCCAGCTGCGGCCTGACCAGCGCTGCATAGAGGGGGAGCAAGACCTCTCTGGACCTGTTAGTGGTGCCCCTGTTGATGTATAACAGGGTGCAATTGGCTCTGCCTATTGCTTCATCGCATTGGTGACTCATTCATCCTGGAGTCAATCCTGACTCCAAGATCCCTCTCTGCCTCTGTGCTGCTGAGAGAGGTATGGCAAAGAATAGCTATCCTCTGGTTCACTGCCAAGTTACAAAGAGAGTTCAAGTAGGACTCCATAGGGCTTCTTCCAAGGTCAGGGAATATGGATGTCATAGGAAGTACAATTAAAAAATTATAGTTGATACCAGCCTTAGTGGGCTTGCAAGTCTTATGGAGGACAAATTTGGAATTCAGAATCATCTTGATTAAATCTGAAATCCAAAGAGGAACCTCAGTAAACACAATTGCAAAGGACTGTGTTTAGGAAAGAGAATTTGGATGCAGTAATACAAAATGGGGAATAGTTGGCTTGGCAACAGTACTGAAGAAAAAGATATTGGGATTATAGTAGACAACAAACTGAATGAGTTAATAATGTGATGCTGTCAGAAAAAGTCAAATGTCATTCTTGGGTATTAACAGGGGTGTCATATATAATAAATCCCCTCTGCTGATGAGGCCTAAGCTGGAGGACTATATCCAGTTTGGGGCACAACAGTTTAAGAAATATATAGCCAAACTGGAGAGAATATAAAGGGTAGCCACAAGAATAAGAGGTTTAGAAAAATATCAACTATGAAGAAAAATGGAAACAATTCAATTTATGTAGTGCAGAGAAGCCAAGATTAAGAAACAGACCATACTGATAATCTTCAGACATGTAAATGGTTGTTAAAAAGAGGACAGTGTGTAATTGTTTATGTTCATAGAGGGTAGGGCAAGAAGTAATCTGATTTAATCTGGAGCAACAAAAAATAGGCTGGGTATTAAAAAAAAATCAAACAAACTTGAATTAAAAGGACAGTGCAGCAGTAGAGTGGGCTACTAGGCCTGTTGTGGAATTTGTACTGGAGGTTTTTAAGAACAAGTTAGACAAGCACCTAGTGAGTGGTGTAGGTTTAGTTGACCTGCTTCAGGGCAGTGTGAGAGAGAATACAGCAGGAGCCAGCTCAGCCCCACTGTTCCCAGCTGGCTCTTACTGCTGCCGACCCTGACCTCCAGGGCTCCATGCTCCCACCCGCTGCCACTCCCCCACCCTGCCTGCTACCACTGCCTTTCCCTGTTGCTTCCCACCTGCAGCTCTGGCACCACGTAGTTCTGGCTGCAGGGCCAGGACTACACGATGCAGCCAGAGCACCACATGGTTGCCAGCTGGGAACTGCATAGTACTGACTGGGCCCAGGTGGCTCTTGCTGCACCGGCGATCCTCCTTGCCCTCCACCCATTCTTACCTGAATTTCTCTCTCCGGTGGAGTGAAATGCCCCAAGCTAGAAGCTTCTGCTAAGGCAGAAACTTCCGGCTAGGGGTGGGGCAGGGCTGGTGGGTCTTGCTACTGCTGCTGCCAGCTTCCCGTGGGTCCTGCTGCCACTGGCTCCTGTCAACTTCGACAGGCAGTCGGGGCAGATAAGTAATAATTTTAAAAAAAATTCTAGGAGCCCCGCAGGCTGGATAGAATGGTCTGGTGGGCCGGATTGAGCCCGTGGGCTGTATTTTGCCCACCCCTGTTGTAAACTAAAACTCTGGATTTTTCTCCCATTACGTGGATTAGTTTATGTAATCCCTATGTTCCTAAATGGGTTAATGGCTTTGTTTTTGTCTCCTACCCACCTTGCCTCTCAGCAGTGGTTTCTCATTTTGCTTTCCTCCTTTTCTACCCTTTGCATTCTAATTACTGCTTTCTGTTTATTATCATGCTTCTTGCAGTCTGATGAAGTAAATCTGCTATTTACGAAAGCTTATGATTTATTTAGTCTATAACATGCAAATCTACCCTGTCTTCTGCTTTTGTTAGTTTTGCCATCTGCAGGTAGATCAGTAAATAGTTGTTCCTGATTTTTTGCAAGAACCTTGTATGAAAATTTTTATTTCAGGAAATTAAGTATTTTAAAAATGTTCCTCATCCATACAATATTTTGCATTTTTATAAGTAAGCACACTAATGATCTATTTACAAATTTAAAATGGCTCTTTAACATTCTAGAATTTTTTACGTGTATACTTGTACTCTTAAGTATTCAAGGCTGTAGATAGGGGAAACAACTGCAGTAATTTAAAAAAGGGTATATGTTACTTCTGAATATAGGTTAAGTGATCTATTATTCTATTTCTTCCCTGCCCTTCTCCCCGCCCCCACAACTTCCGCAATCCCCCAATAAGTGAAAATCAAAGCAGGGCAAGTTTACCACCCCCCAAATGAACAGCTGCTAAATTATTGTGGTTTGCCTTCAGCTTGAAACATGCTAACCTTCTCTCCCACCTCTTCAACAGACATGATAGTTTCAGTTGTCCACCTTACAAGTCATGAAATAGCTAAAATAAAACACAAGTCTACTTTAACATTGGGCAAAGCATAGTGGCAAATGTGAGCTTTTTAAAGAGGTTACAACTATACATTCTTAGGATGCTGTTTCTATCAGATCTCACAAGCTAAGCAGTCATGTGGATCTGCCATGGATTATATCTAGGTGCTGCACAAAGTTGAGCAGTGTTCAGTTGTCATTTTTTTCATTTAGTTCTGAAAACTGCCCCACTGATGTTGGTGGTTTTGTCTGATAGAAGGCTCTGTTGGTGATCACAAAAGAAACTATAACACTTTTCATGAAGTATTGTTAGGGGAAAGAATACTGCCACTTCATTGTACCTAAATTTGCTGTTTGACTTCATTCTGAGTCTGCATTCTTCACTGTCATGCCCTAAAGTATGTATTATTAAGGTTTTTCTCATATTCATCATCTTTTGCAATAATGAGTTACACTTAAAGCATGAGCTGAATATGTTGGTGTCAGGTGGGGAATATATTTCAGTCACTTTCTTGTTGGCTTCCTATATCTGACTCTTTAAAGCAACAATCCTCCTTTTTATTAATATGGAGTTAAAAAAATACTGAATTGTGTTCCTTAGAACTTTTTTTTTTTAATGAACATGATTTCTCCTGCCTGTAGACAGTAGTGTACTATCTTTACCATTACTTATTACAGGATGCCTTTGTCACTAAAGACTAACAAAAATAACTTATCTTTTGTTTCTCTCTCTCAAAAAAAATCTTTACAGATAACAGATTTTGCTTGGGTTTTTTTATAGGTATTTTGATGACATGGATGATGAAATGGATCCAGAAATAGAAGAAGCATATGAAAAATTTTGCCTAGAATCGGAACGTAAAAGAAAGCAGTGAGATGTTAGAGATTTAAATATTAGCTTAATTAAGACAGTTTAGAGATGATTAGCAAGCAGGGACACCACAAATCTTGTAATATTTGTATCAAACTAAGGAAGTTGGGGGGGGGTTGAGTACTAAAGTTATGCAATTTCCATTTTGTTAAACTGAATCTGCCAAAAACTGTAAACTTATGCCCTGTAACTTAAAATGTTATGTATATATCATAGTTTATTTTATGTACAGTTAAATGAACAGTGTTCTGGCTGCAATAAAATTGATTTGAGAAGTGTCACACTGAAATAAAACTTTACTAACTGGGAACTGTTCCATTAAATAATGATACTTTTCTCATGGAAAAATAAATTGTTAAATGAATTGCTTACTTATTTTAGCATACAATAAGACTGGCTTCACCTTTTTAACCATATGGGAGTTATCTGGAATTTCACATTTTTAGGTTAATTTTATGTGATGGTAGATAGATTTTTCCAATCCTCTTCCCCTCCCCACCCCCACACAGTTTTGCAAGATCTAGAATTTTCTTCCATGATGCACAGAGTATTTTTTTCTTCCTTCATGGAATAAATATTTTTAATATATGATACTGTTAATATATAAGCACTGATTTGGAAGCCAGGTGCTTTAAGGCCATTTGGTTCAGAGAAGCTGTTTCCCAATTTTCTAAGAGGAAGCTACCACTACATGTTTTCCAATGTTCTTCTACACAAATACAATAATATAACTAGATTTTTAGCTTTATTCTACACCGTAGTGTATGCAGCTTTGAATCAACATATTCTTGAATGTATTTAACATAACTAACATGTTGACACTGCTGACAGAACCCTAGAACTTTATTTTTTTCATATGAGAGGTAATTTATATAAGTTATTTTCTTGATTCTGTAGTTTGGGCTGTATCAATTTTTACATTTCAGAAATAGTAACAAAATCTTACCTCCTTTGTTTCCAATGTAACTGTGTATTTTATGGCTTTTCCAGGAGAACTCTAACAGTCCTTGTTGTCTGTATTTCAGTTGTACTGGTTCTTGACATTTGGTGTAGGATAATTTGGGTAGAACCATAATTGTCAAAATCAAAATGCTTATGCTTCAGCTTCCCAAAAAGTACATAAAATGGCTTATGTAAAGAGAACATATATATTGTAAATATGCATGTAAATAATTCTATTAATATTGCACTGTAACACATTTGGTATGGTACCTTGTGTGTTGCTAATGCAGTTATCATTGACTACATTTTCTGGATGTTTGTTCAGCATATTCATTTAAATTGAGTTTAAAAAAATAAAATCTAACTTGCTTTCTTTCCCTTTGTATACTCTCACTATGCTTTGCCATCTTGCTTTACAAGAAAAACAAAAAAAGCTTATTAAGAATATTTTCCCGCCTGTTTCCTTTAATAGTATACAACTGCATTAATGATTTTTCCCCCCTCTAATACTGATTTTATGAAACATTCTTACAAGAATGCTACATTTGGAAGTAAAATATAAGCATTTCAGAAGGTCCAGATACAGTCCAGAAATTGTAGATGAGTGTAAATTTAAATCACCCTTTTCATAATGTCAGTTTCTGTTTTGCCCATTTTCAGGTGCAAATATATCAGCAGAGAAGTAATGTAACTAGATCTATTAAGCATTTTTCTTGCAAAGAACTGTTTTTTTAAAATCCAAAACCAAGGTCAAACTCCTAAGTGACTGTAGACTGGTGCTTTGGAAAAGCGTGGTAATAAGAATGGGAAATCTCTTCAAGCTATGTGCAAAAAACAAGGAGTAAATGAGCTTCTAATTAACTGTGTTTTGAATTTAAATGTATTGTGTTTAGGCAGTAGTGCCTCCAGAGATTCTGTGCCTTTACTAAAAGACAAAACTGACAGTCAGCATTTCTTTTCTTCAGCCTGAAAAGCAACTGTCTGACTGGATAGGTGGGTGCGTGTCTCTTGTCTACCTGCAGGGAGACAGTTTGTAATAGATCTAAAGTTTATGCTATGGAACATGTCTATTTATATGTAAATATTTGTACACTTGTTTAAAAAAATGTTTCAGTATGGATTTAATTGAACTGTAGATGTAACCTGCATTAATAGAAACTTTTAGGGGAGCTTTTTGCCTGCCTTTTGTGGGTTTTTTAAAACCAACCTCGCCCTGCATGCGCAAACAAGTGCACCCCTCTTGATTTAAGTTAAAGATATAGCTTATACATAAATGTGGAAGGTTTGTAAGAAGTTCAGGTTCTTTTTCATTGGATTAGGAAAAAGATAACAAAAGGAAAAGATGTTTTCATACTTACAATAGGGCAGAAGTAGGAATAAGTAGTCTTGTAACTTCATTTCCTTATTCTTATGGTCTTAATTTTCAGTGTTAAAAAGATTGTTTTGAACATGCACATATCCCATCCTCCAGAGATTTATTTATTTTATTTTTTAAATCAGCCATTTTTAAGAAGCACTGTCACCTGGGGGTTTCTTAGTAGTGTTTAAACTGATGTTGCTATTTCCCTGATCCCTGCCTCTGCTTCCTGGATGTAAGGAAAGACCCGAGTTCCAAGCAGGAGACTTCACTGGTAAAAACCTTCAGGTAGAAAGCTGTGTTTCAATTGCTAATTACCAGAATTCCTCTCTTCTTTCATCCCTGGCTGGCTTATAAAAAAGAGAGACAAAAGCATAGTATAGTTCTGTTGACTTGGCAAGAAATTCAAAACCTACTTGCCTACTTCTGAAGCTGTGCAGTAATAAAAAGGGCACAGTGAATGGTGAAAGGGAAGTTTGTTTATCTGTTGAGCTGATTCCTTTGTATATTGCCCTCCTTGTTATGCCTGTTGTTTCATTCAGTATCAGCACTGGTTTCTTCGGTATGTGTCTCACCTTCCTGCATACTGCTGTATGGACAGAGAGGAAGCTGCTACTGTCATTGCCACTGAGAATTGGATTCAGGAAACTATTCCAGCAACATTTAGCTGCCAAAGCATTATCTGTCCCTTCCAACTCTAAAATGGTGGTGACACTACCCTGACTGGCTCAGAAGGCCAATGAGCACTTAATGTTAACCAGTGAGACCCAAGAATATTTACACCCCAGGTGAATTGTAATGACATACTCCAGTTAAAAAGGATAAAAACCCATAACACGTTAATATTGGCACAGTTGAATAAGAGATGTGTGTTGCCTCATTCAGTGTTGTAGCAGATAGTGTTTTTTTTTTAAAAACTAAAATCATATTTCTGTATTTGATTCACACACTGCCCTTCTTAAAAAGAAAAAAAAAAGGCTTATTTGATTAATAACCTGTCCTGAGCTTTTTAGGGAAGACAGCATACCACAAAAGACATATATAAGTTTATAATATTTTCTGTGAAGTGCTGCAAGTCTTAAATTTAAGAGCTGCTTGGGAGCCACGGTTTGACTTGCTGCTTTAGAGGAACAGAGAAATTTCTACTGTGTGCTTTAACATCTGCATTGAAATTTCCCTCAGATGATTAATTCATCTCCTCTCTGCATATTACTTTTCTCGTGTTCTTTTATCTCTCCAAGCTGTGCATCTTGGCTACACCAGCGTTTGGATGTTGCAGACTAGATGGCCCTATGTTTTAGTTTGCCCACCTCTTCCAGAATGGTCTAAGAAAGGGACGGAGAAAACTGCTGCTCAGGGATGCTGCAGCAGTGTACAGGTGTTCATTCTAGTGAGAGAAGCTCTCAAGGGGAGATCTTCTAGGTGTCAGTCTGGAAGATCATTCTCCCAAATGGGCATGTTCTTCCAGGAGAAAGTGAGTGAACATGTCTGTATGCTATCAGTTTACCAGAACAGCAATTCTCCCCATAGAAGCATAATGCCTGCACATGGCCTTTGAATCCTCTTTCCTTTAAAACAAACATCCTTGCTCTAATTTAAAAACAATATAAATACTATGAGCATTTTTGCCAAATATAGGTTTCCATATGCAGCCTTATTTAAAAAAATAAACTTATAACTTACGTTGCTGCATATTTGTGTGTAGACAAGCTCTGTACATTGAATAGTACAGGAAAACTTCCTAAGATCCAGCTGCTCTCTTGGCTCAATAAGGAAAAAACATATTTTTGTTGAATTCATGGTCTTCAATCTTGTACAATGGTCTGTGAAACCTATAATGTCAGGGAAAAAATAGGTTCCTAGATATGAACACCAGAATTGTGATGCTAGAACACACTTCACTTTTTATAGTGCTTTTAAGTGCTATAACCATGTCTATGGGCATCCTTAGACATCAGAGGTAAAGTGGGATTTGGGCTTATAGCTGTCTCTTACTCTTTTTTGGGTAAATAAAACTTCTCCCACTGTAATGAGTTTTATCTGGCTCCTACCTATTTTTGTGGCTGTTTTCTTCACCATCTCTCTTTTTTTCAGTATTCTTTTTAAGACATGAGCATTAGAACTGGATGCAGTGTTCCAGGATCTGTTTCATCAATGTTGTATACAGTGGAGAAAACCTTTACTCCTACTTACTCCTCCCATTTATATGTGCAGGGTAGATGCACATCTATCCACAGGGATCACCTTACTCCTTTTTCCTGCAGCACTTATCTGAGTTCAAGTTGCATTGCTTCTACATCCTGTAGATGCTTTTCAGCATATGGTATATGTGGACTGCACTCCTTCCTAAAAATACAACCTTGCATTTAGCTGTGCTAAAATGCATTTGCTTTTTGTTACTGAGTAATTATGCTCCTCTGTACAGCTTCCTCACCTTCCTGCATTTACCTAATCTTTGCATTGCCCACAAATTTTATCATTAGTGATTTTATTTTTAGTTCCACTTGTTGATTAAAATATTGCGTCTATACCAATTCCTGCAGAACCTGACTTCTGCCTTTTCTTTAACAGTTTTCCTATCTCAGTCTCTACAATGGCTAAGATTTGTAGCCAGCCACGATTTTTTTCCAGTTGTGGTCACTTCATTAATCAATGATCCTATCTTCATGACTTCTTCTTGATATCAATTGACATATATTTTCCTATTGTTATGTATTCTACTTTGCCTTTTTAATTTAACTTGCTGCCTTCAGATAGCAGCTGAAACAGGAGGGGCTAGTGAAGACCATAGGTATAAATTTTCATGGAGGAGCCAAGTGGTTTACAACTATTTCAGGTTACTACTCCCATGGTTGGTGGCCCTATTCACTAATTTGTGACAGAAAAACAGTTCTATAAGTTTTTTACACATTTTAATAAGCAAACTACTTTCGGATTTGAATTGGCTTGCAAAGTTATAATTTATATTAAACTACATCTGAACAGTACAACATCCATTTCAGGTTACACTTCAAATCATATCCATCAATAAAGTCAACAACTGATCAGAAAAAATAATACTTTAAAGAGCCATATTAACAGTTTAGCTTTTATCATGTTTGGAGCATTAGAAGCAGCACTGTAGCTTGGCTCTGGTAAAGTTCTATTCTATTAGTTGCTATTCTACGTAAGCAAGCTTCCCCTAGCCACTTGGTTGATCAGGGTGGCATAGTGTTGATGTCTCGGTCTGTTTCCTCCTTTGAACCAGCCTCAAAGCAAGAGGAATACACCTGCTTGGACATATATTCAGACCATTATGATTTCAGTTCTACCTCAGTCTATACCTGGGCACCTCCCCAGAGAATTTCTGAGAAAATCTGGTGATCATTCCAGTGTGGACAAGGTTACCTTTGATCAGTTTGGAGCATCCCAAATACTACCATCTTTATGAGCAGTTCCAGTATTATCTCTTTAAAACCACATTGATTGGCTCCAAAATATGAAATGCATGGGATTAAAAAATGAGGACTTCACATGATTTCAACAAGTAATAAGTGGGGTGCAGGTGACTATGTTCCTTAAGTCCTAATGAGATTTAAATGTTTCCTACCAGCCATCATATGTTCCACCCATTCAGAATTTAATTCTCAGCATTTTTTTTTAATAGATTAAGGTCTGTTTACCAGCAAGGAATTTGGGAACTAAGAATAACTGCTTACTCTGATATGGTAAACATCCCCTAGTGACAGAACTGTTTCCCATTCTCTTAATATAAGCTTATGTAAACTGCAAAGTCCTAGATATACTTGTATGTCCTTACAAATTTTTAAGTTCATGTTCTCCACCTAACTCAATTAGCCTTTTTATGGCTCTCAAGTATGACATCACGACCATTTAGTCATCTCATAAACCTTTTTTTAAAGAACTCCCATTTTTCTAATTTTTCCTCCCAATTGGTTTCGCTTCAGTTGTAGGAAATTAGTCTTTTTGAAGAGAGAGGTTCTGTTGGCCGAGGTTGACAATGATCAGGTTATGAATACTGGTCTCTAAAAAGACATAAACTTTCAGTCTTCTAATCTATCCAACACCAAATCGTGCGTCAGGATGAGGTCCAGAAAAGAATTACCTTGCTGTGGGATGCAGTATATATTGTGTGTTAGAAAATGCTCAGCTCTTTTTTTTTTTTAAGAAAAGAATATGTTTTATTACTGGCTTAATGAAATCTTCATAAATGCATGTCTAGCTGGAGAGTCCACCTAATAGTATTGTTTTCCTTTTCACAGGTCCTTAAATATTTACTCGCCCTGTTGTCCGCTTTGCTTCGGTCTGTAACAGCCAGGAGGCAAGATTTCCCCTTCCTACTATCAGCAGCTGCCGCGAAATAGCCCCGGAGGATACAGCAGTGGTTCCCCAGGGTGCGAACAGCGATCTCGGCGGCGGGGGGAATCGGCAGCAACCTGCGGCTTCAGCGGGGGCCAAAGAGTGGCTGACAGCTGCAGTGGGGCGTAAACCCCAGTTTGGCAGTCGCTCGTGTGGGGCGTTACACACTGGTGGGTCAGGCAGCTCGCACCTTGGCTGTAGCGCACGCCACGTGCAGCGTCCGTCCTGCCCCGGGCAAGGAATTAGTACTGGACGGTGCCAAGGGCGGCACCTCCTGGGCAGGCCCCGCCCGGCCACCCTGATTGGGCCGCTGCTACGCGCCGGGAGCCGCGAGTTCCCGCGGGCCGGGCCATGGAGGCGGTGGCGCTGCGGGCGGACGGGGCGCTGGAGTCGCACTACGTGGACGGGGCGCGGCTGCTGCTGGCGCCCTGCGGGGCCGAGTACGTGCTGGAGCGGCCGCCGCCCGCGCGCGCCCACCCGCTGCAACCGCCCGACAGGCTCCGCCGCCGGAGCCCGTTCGCCCTCAGCGCCTGCCGGGTGCGTCCGGGCGCTCCGCTCGCTCCGGGCTCGGCCTGGGCCCCGGGCAGCGCCGGCGCAGCCCTCGGGGGGAGCGGCCCGCCTGGTGCCAGGGCGCCTCGGGGGTCAGGCCGCAGAGCCAGCTCGCTCTGGGGAGGTGCTGCGGGACGGGCCAGGCTGCTGCCAGGCCGGCACCCGCCCCTTGCTCGTGGAGTGGGTTGGCGGCCTATTCTCTGAGGGGCGGGCAGGCACCAGCGGTCAGAAGCGGTCAGCGAAACGCCAGGCGCAAGGCCATGACCGACTGCCATAGATGTGGCCTACATGCTGAAGCACATGGGTTGTACCCTGTCCAGGTTTGGAGAGTAAACCTGGGGCATGGCCTGTGGCATCAGACCAGTTGCCTGCTTTTAGCCGCGGGCAGCGCAAGGCAGGTGCTGGACCAGCCTTAGCACTCAACACCCAGATGGCACTGTTTGTGGTGCGTGCTGTTGGGCCACACTAGGACCTGCTGTGCTCCAGGGCAGGGGCAGCATGAGTCCTGGACTGGCCAGGGCCAGCAGGGCAAAGGGGATCTGTGGGCCTGATGCAGCCAGCCCCATGCCATTCCTCTGGCCCATGGACTTGCCTCGCACCACTCATCTGGTCTGTGGGGCATCCTCCTTGTTCTGCCTGTGGCTAAAAACAGTCAGCCAGTTTGATGGAGCCCTCTGCCACGGAGTGCCACAGGACACTGGTCAAGACCCAGTCAATGGCTGTTCTTACTAGATGAATTTAACTCCCTGCTCTAGGCTACCTCCTAGCTGAGCACCAGTAGGAGGAGGGGGGGACATGGGATATGCGTAGAGGTATGTTGAGTTGCATAAAGAGCTTGTTCTAACAGTCAGAAATATCGAATGAACTGCCAGTGTCCAGAGCTAACTAGCTAGACTTGTGGCACCTAGAAGTCATGGGGTAGGTTTCTGATTTGCATGATTGGTGTCTCCCTGTCGTGGAAGGATTTTAATGGGATTTTTGGTTTGTCTGTAGACAAGTGATCCTGGTTTTTCAATTGGAAACCAAAACAAGGATTTGAAACCTGGTAAAATGTTCTTGCTGTGTAGTCAATTTCATGATGCGTCTTGTATTCCCTTCTCCCCCCCCCCCAAATCAGGAGCAACTCTTACAAGCGTTAGATTTTCGGAACCAGTATTCTGCTCGTCCATACTTACCCTCGCACATCCTGCCTCCTGAAAGGAAACAGGTATGTTTTCCATACCTAATGTTTCTCCAAGGTTTACTTTGTGGAAACTTTGAACAACTTTTTGTACTGGATTTTCACCCTTTGTTGCAGGTGTTTTGCAGTGTCTTATTCCTTTTGCATCCAGCGTTTCATGTGGATCCTCAGCTGAGGACAGTATTCAGAAATGATTGGGTACCCTACCAATAGATACAGAAAATGGGCATCTTTAAGACTGAACTCCCCTGGTTTGGGAGCAGGACATTATGCCAGCTGGGCTTTTAGCCTTCCAGAGTTTATCCAATTATAGGATAGATGGTGGTTGATGAATTTACATACTTGTAGTTCATTATAAAATGCTACCACAAGGTATTATAAAGATAGGCATGATAGAAAAAGTTGTACAAGAAAAGCTGAAGCAATAAAATTTACTTGGATGTACTTGAATGTTTAGGCATCCACATAACTAACCCATTGTAGTTGTTACACATCTTCTATTATCTAAGTGTGGAGGATGAGAATTCATTTAGTAGGGCAACTAAGCTATTTCATTACCATCAGAGATGATTCTGTTTGAACAGGGAGAGGCAGGCCTGAGAAGTGAAGTTGGGTATCTAACCTTTTATGCTACCATATTTTTCTGGATAAATAGGAAGGAAGCCTCACACTTCACTTTTTCCAAAGCTTGGAGTTCACTTAAAAATAAACACTTTGCTTAAAGAAGATCATCTCAGTTAAATATTACATTGCAATCTATTCTGCTGTTCCTTTTCCATTTCTTAGGTACTTTTGACAGATGTCTTGGAAGTCAGATGGCCTAGCCCTAACTCTCTTGATGCTGCCATATGTCTGGATAATGGAAGTGTGAAGATATCTTCCTTAGATGGTCATGCCCACCTCTACATGTCAGAATTGCAGCAAGATTTTACAGTGGAGTTCTTGTGCAAAGCTAGCCAGAAGCCTGCAAAATCTTCGCTTTTCTCTGAAAAGAACAGCAAAAAAGATGAGCAAGGGAAATCAAGCCAAAGCTGCATTTCAGAAATGTCAGAACGGCTGAGATTGGAGAATAAGAAAGATGAATGCAGTATTGTAAACAAATCCAGGAAACCAGCCCAATCAAATAACTACTTAAACCAAACAGAAGGAAGAGATGAGGCCAATTTGTCTCTGACAAGCTGTTTCTCTGACTACGTCTGGGTTACACAGCACTGGTCTGTTTCCTCATACCCAGAAGAATGGAAATACCCTTTGTCTCTGGCATTAACATTCTATCGGCTGCGTGCTGATAGCCTCCCATCTAAAACGCATGAACAAGATAAATACTCTCAGAACAAAACTGTAGAATCTGAGCTTTTAAAGGAAAGTGAAAACTGCAAGGCAATTTCTCATTTGCCTGAAGCTTTACCACTCAGCTGTACTGCACCGCACCTACATAGGTAACTGTATCATGTATTTGGTTTTAGTTTTAGCAGTGTTTTGCCACTTCTCAGACCTGAATATCTGCTTCATCAGTAATATCCCTAACTGAATGATAAATGAATCCCAACCATCAGTAATATACACTAAAACTAAAAGATGGAATCTTATTACAGACTTCATGAAATGTGGCATTTGTAAGACGAACATTATATGGACTAATCTAAAATAAGCCAAAGACAAATGTTGATCTTTAATATGTCATAGACAGAGTCTGCTTGCACAATTATAGAAGTAAAAATGAGAATAGTGAAACAGTAAGCTACAACTTTTTTAAGGAAATGAAGCTTTGACAGTGTGTCAAGACATGTATTCTCCAATATTGTGCACTTTGAGAAAGCGGAAGAGGAATAGTGGACTGGGTGTGTAGATGTATGTTTGTATTCATATGCAGATATCTTCTCTGGTAGGCTATTTATAGCGAAGGATGGAAGGAGAAAGCAAGCTTATAACTTTTTAAAAAGTCAGACTAAATAGTAATAAACTGCTGCATTACTTAAGGTACAAAAACTTAAGGATCATAAGGTTCATATATTTTTTTTTCTCTCAAACCAATTGACTAAGAGACCTGTTTTTAAAGAGAACTTCTTACCTACCAAGATTATTCTCAGAACTTGTCCATATTACAGTTCCTGAACATGAACTGATT
This sequence comes from Crocodylus porosus, assembly GCF_001723895.1. Classification (NCBI taxonomy): domain Eukaryota; kingdom Metazoa; phylum Chordata; order Crocodylia; family Crocodylidae; genus Crocodylus; species Crocodylus porosus. The sequence continues at coordinate 30,456,676 of NW_017728909.1, read as the reverse complement.
TTTAACTTGGCTATTGCACGTTTGGTATTTTGTAAAGAAGTAAGCAAACTATTTAAAGTTTCTTTTTATAGCGTAAAATACTAGAACTAGCAATCAGTAATACTAATAAACTACAAACTTACTGTGACTTGTTTTTGATTTTGTTTGTTTGTTTGTTTTGCCCAGGTGGATTTTCTGTGACTTTTTTCTACAGAAAGGGAAAAATACTGAACCATGTTCGTACCCTCAACTAATAAACATTGTTTGGTGCCAAGGTATTCTTTATAGGTAGGAGTAACAGATAATCTGTTCATTTTTGAAAAAGTGTGTTTGTATGGAAATTTAATCACAAAGATGAAATGTCGTGATCCAAGACCTATTCTACTTTCTGAGAAACTAGTTAATATTCTAATCAGAATATTTTTGACTGTTTAGGCCTCAGCCCATACAATGCAGTCCATGTGAATCTGTCTCCCATGTCTCCACAAAACCTCATTGACATCATTAGGGTAGCTTGCGCAGACATGGGACTGTCTATATCAGAGGTCAGCAACATGACCTGCAGACTGGACCTGGCTTGCGGAGCCGCTTGATCCAGCCTGAAGAGCTGGGAGGCTTTGCCTGTGCCTGCATCCAGGCCTGGCAGGAGCTGTGCTTGATCAGAGCAGTTCCAAACTGCACCCGCACAACAGCTGCTTCTTCCCACCCTCATTGCTCCACTCCACAGATCAAGTGGTTTTGGCAGCATGTCAGTAGCAGGGAGGCTTTGTCTGCACCCACACTGAGGCCAGGCAGCTGGGAGCCCGTTCCCTGGCTGCAGAGCAGACATGACTTTAAGCCTGTGGGGAGCTGTGCCAGGGCCAGGCATTTGCAAACTGCATTTAGCTGTTGCCACTTCTTCCATCCCCCTGCTCTACAGCTGCAATGTGGGTGTAGCTCCTAAACTGTGGAGAGCTGTGCCCATGCTGCAGCTGGCAGGGGTGGGGAAGGGGAGAAGCACTAGCAGCATGGATGTAGTTTACAGGTACCTCTCCCCAGCTCAGCTCGCCACTTCCTGGAAGCTGCAGGTGCAGTTCCTACCTGCATGTCCCCAGCAAGGGTGCAGGGAAGCTCCCCCACCACTGGCATACTGCCAAAACTGCTTAGTCCATGGTGAATTGAAGCTAGGTTGTTTCTCCTTGTGGCTTGTAAAAGATCTCTGCCCTCTGGTCTACGCAGAATGAGTTACTAAACTGGACCTGTAGTTGATCATAGACACCTAGTATTATATGATCATGTAATGAAAAACCCAGTATCTTACTGAACTACGTATGTGCAGGGGAAAGGGAAAGCTAATTCTGAGTCTCATTTGTGGGTTTCAGTTAGAACTGTCCACAAATGTTGACATTTGTAATTACTGTATTTGGCTCTAATGTCTTTGGATGAATTCTGTGTTTTGTTTGTTTTGGTAGCTATTTCAGATGCAAGAAACTGTAAAATGCTTTCTCTCCATTTTTGTAAATATATTAATACTAATCTTCCTTTTTTAAAACTGAGAATTGAAAGCAATTAGTAAGTTGTACTCTATGGAACAGAGGCATGGAACCTTTGCTGGCTGTTGACCGGAATGACCTGCATTGGATTGGAGGTGGTGGATGCTAGGACCTGGCTGCTGCCACCACTTGTCCCCATAGCAGCATGGGGAAGGGGATCCATAGAAGACCCCCCTCCTGTCACTTAATGCTGCCAAAGCCCCATGTCCACAGGCCAGATCCAGCCCATGGACCATAAGTTTCCCACCCATGAAAAGACAACTTTTCATGTGGAAGTTTTCATGGGGTATGTTCTTTCACCAAAGTTCTTGTAATTTTAGTATACAGTACCTATGTGCTGACAGAACATCTGTCCATCTCTCTCTCTCTCTCTCTCTCAGGTTTATCCAAGATAGTACAGACATCATAGAAATTTATCCTGGAGATGGATCAGTTTTCAAGTCACAAGGAACATTATTGGGAAACTATTTCACACACTATTCAATTCAGAAAGGATCAAGACAGGTAGGAATAAAATATATTTTTTGTAAACTGTCATTTTTTAATATTATATTTGAGGATAGCAACATCTGTTGCTTTAAGAAACTGATAATGTAACATGAAGAGTCGTATTGCATACCCTATCATAGTAATCTGGATTACACCAATATTTTGTATATTAGGTTTTTTGAAGCCTTTCACCACTTATGTATTTTCATCACTTATGGATAAGGCAGGAAAACCTGAAGCACATGACAAAGTACTGAGAAGTTTGATGCATTTTGCTGTCCAGCGCAACAAGAGGCAATCCAGGACATTTAGGAAAGAGAGAAGTTATGCTGCAAGCATGCAAATGTGCAGGCTTTGAACATTTTCTGATCAAAGATCCCCCAAGTACTGTATTCTGGTTGACTAATCATTCATCTTGAAAAAGCTACCTATTTAGTTCCTGTGGGGGTATGTGCCTGAGGTAGTGGTTCTCAACGTTTTTTAGACTTGAGCTACCCCTTGGAAAATGCCAGTTCTTACATTTCACTTGTTTTTTGACTACAAAAAAATAGAGCAATTCTGTTGCAAAGAACTCAGACTACAACAGGTCAAGATGTTATTGACACTCTAGATTCCTTTTTGAATCATTGTTGAGCACCTAACAGCGATAGTATTATGTGGCACCCCGCCGCACCCTCAATAAAAAATTAATAGTACTCCAAAGTACTGCAGCACTCTGATTAAAAATTACTGTTCTGAGTGGTTCAGGCTCTTTAGGATGTACTAGAAAAATCTTGGCAATGCTGAAGCCAGGTACACAAGTCTTAGAGTAGTGAAACCCTTGGCTTCCCTTTATAAAGTAAGTAGTAACTGGGGCTTAGAGGCACAGATTGGTATGTACCAGGAGGGGTATGTAAAGATTAGAGGCAGAGAATATCTTGTGGATAAGATGGAAAAGACTGCTATGGATAAGATCAGGTTCACATTTCAGAAGTTCCTAAAGACATGGCCATGGAAACAGTTATGTTTCTTTTTCTCTTATATGCTCTGATCAGAACATCTTTTAACACTGGGGAAAAGGTTCAATGGTCTAATAAATTCCTTGGCTTCGGATGACGATGGTAATGACCATAATAATGGTGTTTGTTGGTGCACTGGTAACAATGTTCTTTACCTTGCACAGTCGTGGAAAAGAAAAATAGTATTCAAATTCAGTTGGCAACCTTATTCCATGAGCATAGCTTTTTTTCAGTGATCTGTAGACAAGTTACTACTTTGCTTAAAGAGTCTGGTTCCATTTTAATCATTCTTTAACTTTGTTCCTTGCTTTGCCAGTTTGAGGCAAAATGACTTTCCTGTAATTCTGCACCAACTTGAGATAATTTAAGAATTCAAAACAGTGAAAGGAGCAACACCAGAGGGTTCATAATTGTTTTGTGATTTGTAGTCTGCCGCATAGCTATTTAAACTATTGTTTTATTAATGTGGCTTCTAAAAATAACTGTTCTCCTTTCTGCTTTATGATCTATAGAGAGAAGAAAAGATGTATTCGGTAAGCAGTCTGCCCCCTGATGTACCAGGAAGTCCATATTCTATAAACTCCATCATTACTCAGGCAACCAGGTGAACCATTTGTTTTTGTTTTTTTGTTCTTGCCCTTTGAAGTGGCATTCAGGAACAAAGGTTACAAAATGATAATTGTCACTCCAGTTTAATTTCTTATACTTGCTTAAAGTAGAACGTTAAGTAATTCATGTCTGTTCTACTGGTGACATGTATAAGAATAGAAAATTACAGTATAAAGACCCTAAGAACACCTAACTCAATTGGTTTACAGTATGTGATTATACAGTGACGTGTAGTTACTTTATTTTTCTTCACAGAATTCTTCAGTACTGCTACAAGACTAAACTTTCTTTAACACATAACTACAGTAGCTGTTGTTGGAATATGGTATGTAACATTATGCTTTTTAAATATGCCTGTATGAATGGTTGCCACGGATTTAATGGACTAAAAACCATAGGGAGGAGAGGTGAAAGTAAATGAATGAATACCAAGGACTAATCGGTTGGGCAGCTTGCTTAACCAATCCTCTGAGAAGGAGAGAGAAATCAGGCAGGGAAGTCTGTTAGAGGTCTGGTGAATTAGCTGCTGCATAAGAGTCTTGGTAAGAGCTAAACGAACGGCACAAGCTATTACATTTAAAGTATTCTCATGTTTGTTTCATACTAGATACGAAAGACAAAGGGATGGGAAACCTTGCCAGTTTTGTTGGATGAAGCAGTTATTCCCAATGTAGGAAGACTGGTGGCATATTCGGATAATAAAGTGCATGCTGTTTTTTGTGATGGGATGACCTTGACTATGATGTGGGATTTTAACTTTTGTTATGGAAAAACACAGGTAATCTTTGGAAACTGAAAGTAGAAATTCAACTTTACATTTAATTTCTTCCATTCTGTGGATAAGCAAACGTATCTTTATCCCAAGTAAAGCTGGGCCATGAAGCAGCCTTTGTATAATATCTGCTTTGGGAATGGGGCCTTGAAATAGCCATTTTAAAAACTTTTCATTTGGGTGATAAGTCAGAAATCCAAAGAAAAAATCTGATGCATGTAAAACAGAAATTGGGCTTTTTGAGGACCCTTGTAAGTCATGTTCATTATATCTGATGATTCATGCACTCAAGCTGGTTTGTAAATATTTCATCTGTTTGAAAATCTGGCCTATCTTTAGTTGCCAATATTTGTATATGTATACATGTTGACATATCACTAATGTGTTAACTATGGGCTTGAAAGGAAAAATCTCCTTTAGCCTGTAATGAAAGACCCATGTCTCTTAAGTACAAACAACAAGAGAAGCTCTGCTACTTACGTTTACTTATTATGACATGCATTTTGCTTGAATCTTTTATCCTTGAAAACACATTTAATTCTGAGTGCTTGAGTCATTTGAACTACTGAATAATTTTGAATCATGACATAGTTTTCTGACACAATATCTCAGTAAAGTATTAAAGTAATTCATGAGGTATAATTTTACTTATCTTTACAGATGATGTAATAGTTTGGTTTTTAAAATGAACAGATCACTAAGAATGACTTGTAGCCTAACCTAACTTGTATAGGGAAATAATGTCAGCTTATAAGAAACTGCACCTTCAGTTAACTTCCTTGGCGAGTTATGATGGTATCAAAAGACATGTGAACTGCAGTCGGACAGTTAGAGATGTGGAAGTCACTCTTGCCTTCCTTGGGCATGAATGACTTTCTTGAATCGAATATCTTTTATTAGATCAACTTAAATAAGGTGGTCTAATAAACAACTTAAATAACAGATATTAAATTAAACGTGTATTTCAAGTCCACTTGTTTATGTTCTTACATAAAAGAACGTAAAAGCATTATAAAGACTAACTTTGGGGATCTTGCATCACTAAGTATAATATGCAAAATTCCTCTATTCTGAAAAGTAACTCATTAGAAAGGGATTCCATTTTAATTTGGTAAACCTGTTCATTTTACAGCTAAATGTGTCAAATTTTTTCTCGCCTTATTTCCAGTCTGCAAACAGTGGGCAATGCAGGGAGGTTGTGTCATGCTGGTCTGACTTCCCACTTCAGAAATTCTGTCAAGCATCAGCTGGAGGGATAGGTGGACAAACAGTTTTGCCCTTCTGCAGTTCTGTTGCCCTATGGCACTTACTGGAAGTATAAATAAATAAGTAAAAATAAAAAGAGGCTGCAGGTATGACTTGAAATACACACAAAGAACAAGATTTGTTTGGAGTGCCATTTCTACATAATGACTTTTCAAACTATCATTTAGATTTCAGCCCATCCTCAGGTTCTAACTTTTAGAAAAATACAAGTAGAAGAAATATCTTCATGCAATGTCAAAAGAAATGAATGGAATATGTTTTCCAGTAGTCTCCAACAGCACAGAAAAATCAGAGTTGGGGCCATATTTAGAACCAGAAGTTCCCGTTCCCTTCTGTGTTTGTGCCACCATACTGTAGTATTTTTCTTCCTTAGCCAAGCACAAACACTAAATGGATTAGCAAGTAGAGACTTTGCAGATGTTTCATTTTAAACTAGCAGATGTTGCTCCTTATACTTTATCACTGTTCTACAGCCAAATAAAAACCCCCAAGACATCAGTTCTCATTTTTCTCTTCTGAAGATGAATCAAGACTCTACTACAGGCTGGTGCAAGTTAACAACCCATGATGGGACACAGCATCTAATCCAGATAAACAGTCCCGGACTCTATGAAAGGTATAAAGAAGTGATCTGAATCTTTTTGAAGTTAACATGTTCTGGATTTCAGCTTGAATCTGTGTTTCAAGAAAAGTAAGAAGCTGAATATATGTCTCTAAAATAGGCTGTAAAATGGCTGTATCTGACTGGCTGGTCTCTTTTCAGTTTGCATACCTCAGGGCAATCACCAGTTAATTATCGCATATGAGTTTCCTCTGATTTGCATCATTATGAATAGTTGCTTTTGGAAGGTAAAATATTTTTAAAATAGAAACTGAAAGTTGAAATGTAACTTGTGATTTCATTCCATGGATAAGCAAATATATCTTTGTCCCAAATAAAGCTGGGCCATGAAACAGCTTTTCACTTGCTTTGCTACTGACATAGATCTCTCTCTGCCTATCAGTTTTTCCAGTCTACTTGTTCTAATTAGTGAAGCCTTATTATGAAAATCATAAATAGCTCACTGTTCCATTTTAGTAGAGGATGTTCACATGTTTGCTCTTCTTTCCGCTAGGGCTTTTGTTCGCATTTTTGCCATGCTTGTTGTTTTTCTGTTTTAATAGAAGAATGAAGGAGTTCTTTCCTATTTCAATGGAAAAATGAAAAATCCCAGTTCCAACCTTTGCTTGTACATCATATTTTCAAGACCTCTAGTCATTCTTGTTGTTTTTTGCTGGACTCTTTCTGCTTTGTCAGCTACATGGAACAAATTCAGAGCTTGAATTCTGGTATGTTCATTCAGATGAACATATCAAATCTGATCCTTTAATTTCTTAACTGTTGCTCTCTACCTATCATATACTGCTCATCTTTCTATCATTTGAAACTCTTAAAAAGTGCTATCAGCAACAAAGTATCCCATGATCACCTATCTGGTATCCCATGATCACCTCTTGGCCAAACTGACCAGTTGTGGCCTTGGCTCCACCACGATCCGCTGGCTGGGAAATTGGCTCCGTGGTTGGACCCAGAGGGTTGTAATTGATGGTAGTCACTCA
>NW_017728909.1:30443286-30448942 GCF_001723895.1 Crocodylus porosus | reverse complement strand
CCCAACTGACTTCCTGCCCTTTGGGCAGGGGGCTGGACTCGATGATCTCCCGAGGTCCCTTCCAGCCCTGATGTCTATGAAATCTATGAAGTACAGTCTTATTCCAGAAAGCAAAGTTTAAAAGAAATTCCTTTTATATTTGGAGCACTTGAATGTTTAACAAGGTTGTGGATAGATAGGTTGATTGATTCACTGGATACTCTCTGGCTCTGTTGTGTGGCTTTTTTTAATGATTTTATCAAACTCGAGGATTTCACAGATTTCATAAACATTTGGGCTGGAAGGGATCCCAGAGGATCATTGAGTCCAGCCCCCTGCCCCAGGGGCAGGAAGTCAGCAGGGATCATAGGATCCCAGCAAGATAAGCATCCAAATGTGTCTTGAAGGCATTCAGAGTGGGTGCTTGAACCACCTCCGACGGCAGTCTATTCCAAACCTTGGGGGCTCGGACAGTGAAGAAGTTCTTTCTTACGTCCAGCCTGAATTGGTCACAGTGGAGTTTGTGACCATTTTGATCTTGTCATCCCTTGGGGGGCTGTGGTGAACAGATGTTCCCCCAGATCCTGATGAGCATTCCTGATAAACTTATAGGTGGCCACCAGATCACCCCTGAGCCTGCGCATTTCCAGGCTGAATAGCTCCATTGCTCTCAGCCTCTCATAAGGTCTGTTTTCCTGACCTCTGATATGCATGTGGCTCTCCTCTGCGCCCTCTCAAGCTTCTCCACATCCCTTTTGAATTGTGGAGCCCAAAACTGGATGCAGTACTCCAGCTGCAGCCTCACCAAGGCTGAGTACAGCAGTAGAATGATGTCCCAGGATCTGCTTGAGAAGCATCTATGGATGCAAGCCAGCATTTAGCTTGCTTTACTAGCCACAGCATGACACTGAAGGCTCATGTTCAACTTCTGGTCAACCATGACCCCCAAGTCCCTTTCATCTGTAGTGCTAACCAGCGTAGCGCTACCAAGCCTATAAGGATGCTGCAGGTTTTTCCTCCCAAGGTGGAGAACCTTGCATTTTTCGTTGTTAAACACCATCAGGTTCTCATATGCCCATTTCATGAGTCTATCCAGATCTTCCTGGATCACCCTCCTGTCCTCAGGTGTGGATGCTTTACCCCAGAGTTTGGTGTTGTTGGTGAACTTGGCCAGTCTGCTTCTGACACCAGTGTCCACATCATTGATGAAGATGTTAAACAGTACAGGCCCTAGGACAGAGCCTTATGGGACCCCATTGGTCACAGTGCACCAAGACAATTGACTCCCGTTGACCAGCATCCTCTGGGTCCTTCTGCAGAGCCAGTTCCCCAGCCAGCAGATCATGGTGACATCGAGGCCACAGTTAGCCAGTTTAGCCAAGAGGTGATCATGGGATCATAGGAAATTCATGAAAGAATATGTTTGATGTATTACGTTCTATCCCCTGTTGCAGATATATTATTCAGTGCTATCAATCAGCTATCCAGAATATTTGTTTGATCAAAATACCATTTCTTTTTTTAATTTAGGTACATCAGAACAGCAGTAGCATGGTGTAAAAGTGTGAACGGAGAGAGAGGCACTCCTACATATGCTCCAAGCCCCATTGTGGAGGAGAACTGGTACTTAATTATAATTACCATTATTTACTATTCAGACTGTTAAACAAGATGACCAGAACTTTACATTTTAAACTTCATATGATGTATTTCTTGAGTTTGTGAAATGAAACATTTAAACTCATCAGTATGACCCTGCTCTAGCCCTGCCCCAGCCCTACTCCTGTGAGGCAGCTGTACAGGGTGGCAGCACTCCATCCCCACCTGCTCCCATGAACCTCCTGGAACCTTTCAAAGTACCCCCAGAAGTATGCGTACCTCCGGTTGAAAACCCTTTTTCTCTGACTTTTCTCATAATTTTTTTACAAATTGCCTGCATACTTTTAAAATACTATATTGACACAAAACATTGTTTTGTAGTTGATAGGGTTGGAAGGGACCCGAGCAGATCATCAAGTCCAACTCCCTGCCATGGGCAGGAAAGAATGCTAGGGTCAAACGACCCCAGCTAGGTGATTATCTAGCCTCCTTTTTGAAACCCCCCAGGGTAGGAGCAAGCACCACGTCCCTTGGAAGTTGGTTCCAGTTGGTTTCCTTATTTTGTTTTCTCCTTTTTTTTGTACTGAAGTTAGAATGCTTATTGCAAGAGCAGAATATAAATGTTACAAATGCCTTATTTTGACTGCTTAAATATGAAACAGAGGAACTGAGCTAAGAGTCAGCCATATTAAAACCAATCATTTCCATAATGACAAAATTGCCAAAACCCCAACCTGTTGAGCTGCATCCTCACTTTCTCATATTGGAAAGTGCACAAATAGCATGGTGCTAATAACTGTTATACAGATGTACTGGGAAGAGTGGATGATGCCTTTTACCAATTTACTGCTAAGATATTTGTATCACTGTCCCCTGATTGTGTTGCCATCAGAGCACAATGTCTTATACTCTGCAAAATCTGTAATGTTCCACACCATCTACTTCTGTGTGAAGTGTTATTGGTTATTGATATTAAAGGATTGCAGTCAGCATTACTATCGACACTAGTGGGGAAAATTATCTGTTTTGTTTACGTTGTACCTGACCAGTCTCAGGTAGGTAGTAAGTCTACATGGTCCCTCTTTTCCCTTTTTGTGTATGTTTTTACATAGCAATAGGAGAAAAACATTAAACATAAAAAATGCAATAATAGATAAAACTGCAATATGTGGAAGAAAGACTTAGGAGCTAATGTAGTACTTAACATTTAAATGAGCTTTTAAAATTAACTAGGCTTCAAGCTGACATTGTCTTTTAAAAACATGCATTATTTCTTAACTCCATTGACGGTGTGCACACACGATAACATTGGTAGAGGAAGACTCTTAGACCAGAATCCTAATTCTGCAAACAGCTGCCCACGTTTTGCATTTTCTATGTGAATAATACCATTGACTTTAAAAAAATAAAAGGAAAGCATATTCATGAAACTTCATACAGAAATAAAAACTGTTGACTAAAAAAATATATTTGAGAAACTGTATCTCCTTATATAGAGTACATTTTAAATTATCTTTTTCACAGGTCTGTTGCTGCTGAACTCGAGAAAATACAGAGATTTAACTGTATCCTTCCAACAATAATTTTGATATTTTCAGTGTACATAAGGTAAAACCTTATTGGACAGTTTTATAATAACCTTATGACGTAGTCTTGCTCCTTTTATTACATAAGTCTCCCCTCTTACCTTTTTAAAAAATATTTCTGCTCGCATACGTATCCTACCATGTTCTCAATGTGACACCACTTAAAATGCTAAAAAGCAGCAGAATGCATAGGAATCCTGATGAGGAAATGGCTCTCTTTACACAGATTTGTACTTTATTTATATCTTTCTCTCTTTTTTTTCTTACAAAGGAAAATGATGCATATACCTTTGGCCTGCTACTCACAATGAGCTTTCTCTATAGTTAGCAAGTACCTGAGTGTGGCTTTTGTGTTCATTCAGCTGCAAAAGAGTGTTTGGTGCTTCATGCATTTAAAATGCTATACAGTTGTCTCTAAGCTAACTTTGGGTTTTGTTTTGTTTTCACAATTTGCAGTTTTAAGGTATTTGTATCTCATGATCTGACATTCTGTGCTCCATTGGTATTGTTCCTTTTTAAGTACACTTATTATGTGTAAGAAAAGTATTCTTTTCCTATAGATGAAGCTTTCTTGAAATAAGTTTGACATCCCTACCTTAATTTATTTGCCCACATGGGCCAGATGAGTGGTGTGAGGCTGGTCCACAGGCTAGATCAGGCCCACAGATTCTCTCTCCTGCTCTCCTTCCATCTCCCCCACCCTATGCTGGATCCAGTATGTGTAGTAGTTGTCCATGTTGGTTCAGGACCCATGCTGCATGTGGTGGCTGCCCCCAGAACCCTAGCTACATTAAGCTGACATGTTCAGTGAAATTCCCAGGGCAGCCAGAAATAGGCACTGACTGTGGCACACATCCCAGGCCCTGTAGATAGGGCTGGTCTGATGGTGCCCATGAAAACTTATCATCCTGCCCCTAGTGCTCCCCTGGGGTGTGAGTTCACCCACACACTGTGGCCTGCAGGCTGTATCTTTGACACTCCTGAACTAAGAGATTTTTAAGGAGCTTGATCTATTTTTTAACCTTATTTACTGACTGCAGCAAACAATGGCAAAATGACTGCAGAATGGTGATTTTAGAATATTTTAAAATGATGTTTCTATTATTAGGGGTAGAACAGTTTGAATTTTCCTTAAGAAATATAACCTCTAGTTTTACTGGAGAATAGCAGAGTTCCAAGCAAGACTTCAGCTGTGAAATGTGATCTACCATGTGTTACCAACAGCCTACCAGAAAACATCAGCTTACCTGAAGAAATTGGTAAAAACAGCGTATTGGAGGCTTTGGAAAAAACTTCTAAAGCCATCCAAGATATTGAATCATTCCTGTCCACCTCTGGGAAGTGAAGCTTGGACAAGGGCTTGAAAGACCTCCATTATTTATGGCCTCTTATCCTGTAGTCTTGTGTATCCAGGGGTAGTATTGGGGGGAACGAAAGAAGGATCAGGCCTTAAATGAGTTGTGAAAAAAAACAGAAAATTCAATTTGACTTTCGACCAGCTCCAATAGTAGCATTCAAGCCTGCTAGGCTGAGAGAGAGAAGAACACGCAAATGAAATTGCTTTGTAATCTTGTTTTATGTACAGTGCTTCTTTTATTAGCAGTTAAATTGACTTAAATGTTTTGTACATCAACCGAGGTCATCATATAAATAAATGTTTTAAATGATGTATTTGGTGGTGAAGGAACTAGAGGGCCAGCCTCATTCAGCAACATTAGTCTCAGATGCCTGTTTGTTTTACAAGTGTTTATGCAGAGAATCCCTACCTGCACTTGGTGAAGTATTCTGACTGGACCCGGATGCGGTTTCAAAGTGCATTTCCATGAGTGAGGCAGACAAGATTATGTGGGTAAATCCCATATCTTGTATCAGAGCAGCTCCAATAATTGGAACAGTTCCTACCAAGCTTGTGGGCAGGGGCGACTGGGTCAGGTGAGGCAGTGTTAGCCATGGTCCGTGCTCTTCCCCCACGGCGTGGTAACAGCGCTAGACAAGAAAGCCAGTCAGGGAGAGTGCAAATGGAGGTGGTCCGTGGGCGGGGAAAATGAATGGAGAGGGGTTTTCTGCAAGGAATAATTTTCCCTGTTTCGTATTGAGGACTTTTTTTTTCTTTTAACTAAACATGATCTGAAGTGCTGGGGGTGGTTTTGCCATAAGCACTGGAAGCCCGGGGCAGGGATTTTTTCCTTGGGGGCGGGCCCTGGGGCGGCTCGGGGCTGCGTTGCCGGGCAACCGCGTGGGAGTGGGGAGGAAGCGCTCGCCTCCGGCCGTTATCCCGGCATGCTTTGCGTGTCCCCGGCGCGGCCGCTCTATCCCGGCTGCCACGTCTCGCTGGCGCGATGTGGGTCCTGTCATCGTGCTGCGCTCGCCTGCCCGGTCGCGGGGAGCGGCGCAGGTGCGTGCGGGCGGGACGGGGCCTCTGCTCCGCTCCGCTCCTCAGCGCCGTTCTTCCGTTCCAGCGACAACACGCGGGGGCTGGCGGCGGCGGCCCG
>NW_017728909.1:30419149-30443186 GCF_001723895.1 Crocodylus porosus | reverse complement strand
GTCGCTTGTCGGGACGCGGGGCTCCTGCTGGGTGACGGCCACGTCTTTCTCCAGCGTCTCCATTCCCGAAGTGGGGTCTCCGTTTGCAGCCTCCGCGTGTCCTGGGGGCTGCGCCCGACGCGCGCGGGTGGAGGCTCGTGTCGCGGGAGCGGACTGGGAAGGGCGAGCAGCTGGGATGGATGGGCTGTGGGTTGCGGCCATGCTGGTGTGGGAAGTGACCTCGGCAAGGTTGGTTCAGGTTGCGTTTCCGCTTCATTGTATTTGCGCCCTTTTTTTTTTGGTAGCGCCGTTATTTTTATAATTTTCAAGGTGTCTTTATAAGGCTGGAAGGGACCAGTATCTGTGGTGACTTGGAGCATCAAACAGACTCTGCTGTTTTCACTTGTTAGTTTTCATGTGTTTTAGAACCTAATACCTTACTGAGCAGGAGCACATCTTTTAGAGAGAAAGATACTCCACGTTGATGTAAAACAAAGGAATTTACTACCTGCCTCAGCAGTCTGTCCCAACAGTCAGTTCCCAGTTCAAATTTATCTAATTTCCATTATCACCCAATAGGTTTCCTTATGTCCTTGTGTGCTGATTTAAAGAGTCTTCTAGGGTCAGGTATCATTTGCTACATATGCATTTCTAGCCATGGATCGAGGTACCCTTTTTGTTACTAGATATACTGCCAAAATGCATCTGCTTGTATGGCTTATCCCTGCTTTCTAAATCTTTATCAACAAAAACGTGTTCTGCTGACCTTTTTTGTTTTTTAATTTTATTAATAAACCTAATTTATCAAATAAATTTAACATTTAAAGATTCATCCAATCCCCAAAAACAGTGGTTCCCACACTCTGACCGATTGCACACCACCATTTTAAAACAATACAAATTTTTGTCATATAAAGTAATCATAATAAATCTGTTAACGTGTACCACAGATTGGTAACTGCTGCCCTAAAATATGCATGAAGACAGATGTTTGCCTGCCATCATTAGTGCTCCCTTAGCCGAAGTCAGTGTCCACAGGAGTGCTTGTGTACTTTTCTTCGTCTTTCAATCCCTGACGCTTCCTTTGTTTCAGTCACTGTTCAGCTTTTGCATGTCTTCATTGCTGTATGATAATTCAACCCCCCCCCTTTTCCTCAGAGTTCTGCATGATCTGAATCTCGCTAACTTCTAGTCATCTCTGTTTTTAAATTTTAAATTTATTCCAAGTTAGGTCTTAAGTGTTAGCCCAGTAAGAACTTGCACTTTCCTTCAGCATTCAAAAGAGTTTCTTAAACTTTCTGGTTTCAAAGTAGGAAAAGATTCTTTTTAGCACATTCCAAGAGTTTCCACCACATTTCTTAGTAAGCACCTCTTTTCCTTGTCCCTTGTATAACTGAAATGATAGGATGCCTTTTCTATGACTAACATTTCACAAACTTTTTTTAAAACCAGTCAGTGATTTTAGGGGCTTTTCTTTCAGGGTTTTGCAGTTGTGATTCTTGCAGTCTTGCTGATCTTGATTTTTATAGTAGGTTTTTGCTAGTGTAGAAAAGCTATAAATACTGTAACTTAACCAAGGTTATTATACCAGCAATATTTTAAATGAAAGGCAGGCCTAAACCCTGTCCTTAATACACTAACTAGGCTAAAATCCCTTAAGTCTATCACTGTAAGGCATATTCTTCAGGTCACTTATCATTCTTGAAGGCCTTCACTGAACCTTCTCCACTTTGAAATAATATCTTTTTTTATGTGCGCATAACTTGATGTTTCTAGTAGTCTCACCAATGCCATTTGCAGACATAGTATCACCTCCTTACTTCTGTTTGATATTCCCATAACATGAAGTAGGATTTTCTAGCACTTCGGTAGAGAGGACGCACAATGAGGTTGACATGAAACCAGAGGATTATTTTCTTTTGCATATCAGTTGGACAAATCTTAGTTCTGAAATGTATTTTGGGGAGTTTATTTCTGTATATTCCGCAGCTATTTTTAGGAATACCTTTGTGTATATAATACAGCTACTCTTCACTTAATGTTGTAGCTACGTTCTTGAAAAATGCAATTTTAAGCAAAATGATGTTAAGTGAATGTTACGTCACAGTAGTTGCCTACTAGCAGGTGGCAGCCAAACATTATAACCGAATGTTGTGTGACTTTAAGCGAGTATGTTCTCTAATAGATCAGCAGCATCATAATGAAACAACGTTAACCGGGACAACATTAAGTGAAGAGTACCTGTACTTATTTAAGGATCTTCAATTGTAGAATATCTGGTGGATTTTGTTCTTTTGTTGCATCTGTTATTGTAAATGCGGGTCAGATTTCTCTTCTGTAGAGTGGAATGAATTAATACTTAAAGCAGTAGTCTGTTTTGGGGGGTTCTCTGTGGAAAAGAAAAAATGAAAACACTTTCAAAATATTTAATATTCAGTCTGAAACTCACTTATTGTGAGGCTAAAATATGGTTCCTGGTTGCTCTGTCGAAAATGAAAGTGTACATGGAGCTTTTTTAAAGGATCATGGGATTTTTGCCTTCTTCATGTTGATGTGTAAAAAGTACAACTTTCAATGTATTTCTAGCAACTCTGCTTGCCTGGAGGTGGTGTGAGTGAAATGTGACCTGCTTCTGTAGGTATAGCAGTTATTTTTATCTTAGTTGGTGATAACCTTGCAAGGGTGGCCTGGTCTAATAGAGTGGCTGTAAATTGATTAGAGTAGGTCTGAGGCTACATTCATCCTTGCTTAATGCCATTTTTTCATGTTTTGCAGTTGGATTGTTACACTTTAATCATGTCAGATCCCTGTATACTACTGTATTTACTTGATTAGAAGAGGAGGTTTCTCCTCCACATACAACATGGGGGGAGAAGCCCCACATCTTAGAGTTGGGTGGGTAGCTGCAGTGGCTCCAACCCCACACCACGGTTGGGGCCAGATCCACAACAGCTACCTGTCCCCCTGTGCCTCTTCTCCCCCTTTGCTGTATACCCAGCAGGCTCTGTCCTTACTGCGGGCTGGAGCAGGGAGCACATGCTCCAGCCTCAGCCTTGTAGCAGCAGTGCTGGCTCCGAGCCACTGTTGTGAGGCCAGGCTGGAGCAACGCTCAATGCCCCGGGCTGCAGCAGGGACAGAACCTACCAACAAGAAACAAAGGTAAGATGGGGTGGGGGGAAAAGAAGGCATGGGGGGCAGGGCCCTTGGGCTGTGGGGGAAGAAGTGATATGGAGGAGAAAGGGGACTGGGGCAGCCACAATGGGGAGGGGTAAGTGGGGGGCAGGAGGCAAGCTGCCTACACTTCTCACTACCCATGCCCATGCCTCCGCACTGCTTTCCCTCACCGCCTGTGCTCCACTGTTCCCTCCACTGCCTGCCCCCTTACTGCGCTATACTGCCTGCCCTACCACTTGCCCTCTACTGCTTCTTCACCACCACTCACCACTACTGCAGCCCATTGTCTGCACCATAACATACCCCCCACTACCTGCCCCATTTCTTCCCCCACCTCCTGCAGTATAATACATTTATAAAATTTCCATGTATAGAATCTAATTATTGGGGAGTCATCTTAAATGCCAGGTCAGCCTATATTCAGGTAAATATGGTAATTCTGTTTGATACCCGATTAAATTCAGGGCTTCATATCAACTCTCATACTTTAAAAGAAAAGCTTTATTATAAAAGCAGCATATGTTCTTTCCCCCCTCATTTTGTGTTTTAATGTGTTAATAAGCTTGCACGCTATAAAGGTGAAAGTTTCCTGTGGCATTATTCACTGATTCTGGAACTTCAGATATCTCTGTAGCAGCTTGAATCATGAATATTTTTGTTTCTTCATATTGGGGAAATTAGTGGATTGTTAGTACTGTTCAAGAATTCAAGAATGTGCCATAGTATTGCGGTTATTGTGTTGAATTGAATGTTGTGTTATATATGCTATGGACAAGGAGGCTCTTAGCGTCCGGAGGTCACTTTGCTTGCTGGTTTTAGGCTGGAGTGGGGGGTTGTGTTTGTATGTTTGTTTTTCCTGTGTTGCTTTGAGGCTGGAATGGATAGATTTTAGTGGATATTTATAATAGATTTGAGGCTTAGGTTGACTGCTTGCTTTTGTGTACAGTTTTGGGATTTGGCTCGCTAAAAATAGGTCTTAATGTATTTTTTGAAGACTTAGCCTTCTTGATCAGTAGGTGTTCTTATGTTGAACTTTTTAATATGTATCAAAACCAGTTTATCTTTAAATTATCTTTTTCTCTTTAATTTTTGCATTTTTCTTGTATGTAGTCTGACTTCCTGTTGGAGCAGTAATTTGCGATCACACTTTGTGATATGATGTCTTGCTAATTATAAATGGGTTCCCATGTTTTTTGTTGGATGGATTCCCCTGTTTCAGTTGCATTAGGTACCTTTTTGGGGGATCCTATGCCATTAGCTGAGTTGCTGCTGCTGCTGCTTCTGCTGTTCTTCAGAATCTTTCACAGTTCTTCTCTGGTCAAAGTGATGTTACTTCCTATTTGGCTATAATATTTGTCAGAGAACTAATTGACTATACGTTAAGGAGCTGAGGATGTCAATTCCTTCCCTGTTTGGTCTTGTATCTTTTGCTTATATGTTTCTGGAGGGGGGATTTATAACAGTTTTGTGTTTTGTAGCTGCTTACTGTTCCTTGGTTTGATTTATTCAGGTCCAAGACAAGTTGTCTGTGGTCTGACATACATTGCCTGGAATTTGACTGGACTGAGTTCAAGCAGGTGCAGATGCAGTAAGCTGTGGAGTGGAGGCCAGACTTTCTACTGGAGTAAGTGTGTGCAATTCCAATGAAGTAAACAAAGGCTGCATACACTCATTGAAATGATCTGGAAAAATTCTCCTGGGCTTGTTTTCCTGGTAGAAAAACTCATCCAGAGATGCCTGAAAAGAGATTTGAATTCTGAGCCCTTGAAGAGGGAAGACCTTGCAGAGCTGAGGCTACACAGCCAGGGGGCCCCTGTGCACACATTTTGGTGTGCTCTGCAGACTTCCTCAATCTAGCCCAAGACAGATAGTAGCAGTCCTGATTGGCTGACCCAAACTGCTCAGTCAGCTTGTGTCTCCGTGCAGCACAATGTGGAGCTAGTGAAGGAGGCAAGTTCTGCTCCCTGCTTGACTGAAGCAGTAGAGTGCAACCCAAGCGATACACATTGTCCTGGCTGTGGGGGGAAGCAGAGTGCCCTGGGATGCTGCCAAACTGTGCTGTGGCTTCTTTCAGAAGGAAGTGTGCACTGCTATTCGCTGTCCTAGGAGAAACTCTTCCAGAAGCAATTGAACCCTGGTTGTTCCTGGGTTATTTTTTTCCTGGAACAATATGTGTCCTCTTGTGGTTTATACTGGGACGTGCAGCAACTCTCTGTGGTAGGGCAGTTGGGGTGCCTGCTACTTTAACAGGTCAGGCAGCCTGAGAAGCAGGTGTGGGCCAGTGCTAATGGGTAGTCAGCTGATCTAAGAATCTGGCAGGTGAGGCTCAACCTGATAGAGGGCTCACCTGACTCAGTAGGGAGTCATCTGACTCTGGAGGAGTACTGGGCTTAGAGCAGGTATAAGCCCAGGCCCTGAGATGCCCAACAGGAACATCTGGGAGCCTCCTGAGAGAATGTCTCAGCAGGGTGGCTGCAATTCCAGAAGGTCAGTATGGAGGATAACACCTGAAGCAGTCCAGAGGTCTGGGTAGGAACTAAGGGTCTGGAGGAGGTTCCTAGGCACCCAGGCTAGGGCCCAGGTGAGTCCAGAGTGAAGGGCTCAGAGTATAAGACCTATTGTGAGGCCTGGGAAGAGTGCAGATCAAGGGGTTCAGTACATAAGAATGGACTTGTGAGTGACTTTGGACTGGTAGGCTGGAGAACTGACGCCACTAGAATCTTGCTGGCCTGCTAGCGGGGCCGGGGTGAGGGGCTAAAGGCCAGAGGTGGTCTCAGTGGAAGCCAGAAAAGGGCCTAGAGTTCTCAGCTGGCCCAAGGTGGGGCCAGGGCCTAGGAGAGGCCAAAGGTACAGGTGTGGCCACAACCAGAGGAAGGGGTTGGAGAAATTGAGGCCCTGATGACGATGGATGGAACAGGGCTGTTGGATGTAGAAGAGGGTCTGAGACAGCACTGAGACCAGGAGAACCGGTGATAGGAGAGTCAGGGCCAGAGGTAGCCTGGAAGGAGGAGAGAGAGCTGAGCCTGGAAGGGGACTGCATGAGAGCCAGTGAGACCAGGAGCTGAGAAAGGGAGAGAGCCGGGGTCAAGGGAGTATGAAGGGGTTGACATTGGAAAGGGGCCAAGGAGTTTGTAGCTAGGGTTGTTGGACAGGAGTAGCATGACTCTGGAGATGGAGGCTAGGACCTAAGCTGGTCCTAAGTATAACCAAAAACTGCACCCTACTGGGGTTTAGGGTCACAGTAGTGGGGCTGTTTGTGGCAGAGCAGTCCCTAGAAAGTGCCACCAGGAACAAACCCCAGGGTAGGACAAATCTGCGATCTGGCAGCCCAGGGGGAAGTTGAGCAAGGGACTGAGAGAGTGGCAGCCCAGGGAATGGCTGAGTGAGGGACTGAGCAGCCTCGAGACTTGAGTGGGACCATGAGAGAGACCGAGTGGTCTGAGGGCCCAGAAGGGGCCTGTGTGAGAGACCAAGAGGTCTGAGGGCCCCGGGGAGAACTGTGTGTGTGTGTGTGTGTGTATGTATGTAGGCATGTGAAAAGAGAATGTCCACAATGATACCATCTGTGAGGCATGGTGTAAGGAAGGTATGGAGGCATGTAGTTAGCCCATAAGGCAAAGACCCACCACAGCCACCAGGTGGTTATTAGCACAAGACCAGGTCTGGGAAGCCCTGGGGCAGCTTTTATAACCAAAAAAAATATGAAAGTATGATGTGTGAGTGAAGTGGGGAGACTGTTCCCAGAGTGATCAGGGCAAAAAAGGAAATTTTTGGAGCCTCCAGGAGCTTACAGCCACCCCTGGGGATGCAACTGTGCTACACTCTCCCAGGAGAAACTGAATGTCTCTATGTGGCCAATGATTCATCTGTTTACCCCCCCTGGTAAATTTGGCTCCCATTGTGTTTGGACTTCTCTGCAGTGACTTGGTACTGAGCATGGAAACAGTATACCACCTAGTATGTCCTGCTTCCTCACCTCATTCCTGCCAAATCCAGGAAATTAAGTAATGTACCTGCTTTAGGGTAGTGCATAATACACACCCAGGGCTGTTCTCAGGCTCTCTGTCTCAAGCATGCTTATTGGTAGACACTCAGAGCTGTGTTAGAGAAACTGCTTTACCTAATTTTCTAGGGCTTGGCTTAAGGAGAAGAGGAGATGGGTTTGAGATACTTCCTGGCAGTGCTCTGGGACTTGGCACAAAAACACTGTAGACCTGCCCTTACTGTCAGCCACTATTCCCAAATGCAAGTCATATTGAGGACATATTATGAATTGATATAAACATCCAGTCTGATATGAAAATCATGTAAATGTGGTCTTTTTAGCTGTTTCTCAGCTCTTTCTTTCTCCTGTGCAGTGACAACTGCTTTGTAAAAAAGCTACTGTCGAATTGGCAAGAAAATGGTTCATTAGATGTTTGGGATCAGTTGTTTCTAAGATTGGAGTTTAATTCTATAAAATGCAGTATGTTTCTGAATAATCTTAAGAAAAAGTGTAAAGCCTGCAGAACTGCAGAAAATGGTTCGTGTCCACCTGATTCTGAACACTCATGGTTAATGGTCTCTAAACTTGACATACTTTTTCTCATTTTTATGCAAAGTGCCATGTATTATTCAGTGTTTCTTTTTTCTTTTTCAAATAAATGCTTCAATGAACTTTTTTGCTTTAAAAAGCAGTGCTAGCAGGTCAGGACACGACGCATTCATGGATAACACTACAGTAAGCCAGAGTATACTTAAAATAGTAAGAAATATTCAAGAAAACAAGGAAATGGCAAACGTGAAGAGTGAATTTAAAAAAGAATACATGCTTTAGAATCCAAACTAAGCTACTCTTACAGGTTTTAAAAAAAAAACTGCAGTGTAACAGTCAGATGCATTGAATTGAGAGAAACTGCTCTTCAGTTCTATCCTTAATATGCATAGAACTAAGGAAAAGACAGAATTCTACCATTTACATGAGGCAGAAGATTCTCCAAATACCATATTTTCTCAGAGTTAACACTTACCTTTCCCCCAAAAATCAGCCCCCCCAAAATTGGAGCGCATGTATTAAGTGGGAAACCTGACTTTCTGCCCAGGATAGAAGCATATTGCCTTGATTCTTGCTCCACAAAGCAGCAGATGTTTCATTACTGTTCCGACAGTTGAAGGAGCCAGTTGACTTAATGGCTTGTTCTTTATTTCGGAGGTGTTAACAATAAACTCTCCTTTTTAGTGGTCTTGATGTTTCACTAATCAGGCTAACCTTTCTTATAGGGGTGCACCAATAGAGATTTTTGGGGCCAGTACCCAATAGCCAATTTTTAAGGAGGTGTATCAGCTGATACTGATTTGATTTCTGATATCATCCCAGCAGCTTGAAGAGCAGTGTCTGGGTGGTAAGTCTGCTGTGATGGAAGTGGGGAGGGAGGGGGGCAAATCAAGACCTCTGCAGTGAAGGAGGAACTGGGGCTGGTGCAGAGGCTGTGCACACCCTGGGAGGGCACGGGACAGGGTGGGGAGCGTGTGCCCCTGGATCTGTATGGGGCGAGCTGCTGCTGCTGCAGGCTACACTGGGCTTCTTCCAGCGGGGACTGGGCCAGGCCAGGCCAAGCCAGGCCATGCTTGGGGCAGGTGGCAACAGTGCTAGGAGAGGGATATTGGGCAGGGGGAGCTGCAACCACCCCAAAATTTGCCGTAGTTCCCCCAACCTCCCCCCCCCCCAAGCACTGCTATCACCTGTCCCAAATGCAGCCTGGCCGAGCTCCCATCAGGAAGAGCCCCACGTAGCCCTAGTCCTGACCTGTGCAGATCTCGGTGCCAACATCGTGTCCTCACCCATGCCCTCCTAGACAAGCGGCTGGAGCTGCTGGATGAGCTGCCAGATGAGAGGCTCCTGAATAAGCAGTGCACAGCAGCAGGAGCCACTGTCCCTCCCCTCCCCAGATGAGTCACAGCTCTGTCCCGCCCCATTCCTTCCCTCAATGCAGTGGCCTTGATCTGCCCCCAACACCCATTCCCTCCCTTCCCCCTTCCTCTTCCACCACACCAGACTTACCAGCTGCACGCAGCTCTCCAAGCTGCTGCGCCGCCTATGTACTGCTTTGCAACTGCGTGCATGCGCAGGCCATTTGTCAGTCAAGTTGTTGGCCATACAGACAATTTTCTTTATATCAGTGCCAATCCGATATTGGACCAATGTATTGGTGCGCCTCTCATTTCTTAAGGCAACTTTGCTGCCTGCTAGCTGCTTCTGGTCTCTTCTGTTATTTCACAGCCTTGTAGATTTTTTTAACTCTTTTCAAAATACAGTCTACCCATGGAGACCAGTCTTCAAGAGTAGCTAGTATTTGAGTTTTAATGCATCCTTGCAATAACTACTTTGAAAGTGATTCATTCTTTGTGTTTTGAGATGTTATAGTAAACAGTTACTAAGGAGATTTAGTTATTCTCAAGGTTCAGTGCACTGACATTTGAGACCTTTAAAATTACAGTGCATAAATAAAATAATAAATATTTTCCATTTCTTAAACACTTCCTTTGTCAGTAATAGTATGATTCCCTTATTTTGGTGAATTTTTTTATCCCAAAGTTGAGTGCAAAAGGTTGATTTTTGAGTGTTATTTCTCTGCTCATCCATTTGCTTGTCTATTAGTGTTAAAAAAGTGACAATTGATAGAGAGGAGTGTCCTAGAAACAACAGTAGAAGATTTCTCCTGAGTATTTAGTTAAGGAACAGCATATTTAGATTTGCTCTGAAAGAATTAAAGTTCTGTTCAGTTGTCCTTGTGTGAAGATTACTGTCTTCATTTTCCTTCCTTTCCTAATTATTGCAAGATAGTCCTCTATCTGAACACTTTGTGAAAGTCTCAATTTCTTCAGCATAAACAAAGTAAGAGCTGTTCAGTAAAGTGTGTGTGAGATTATAGGTTTATCAATTGCAGGATATGAAATAATACTCTGATTGCACACAAAGAAAACTTCTAATGGGGAAAGAGTAATCAAAGATCACAGTAAAATTCAGAGAATGACAAACTGAGGTTTTGAAAATCGAGCCAGCTAGGCAGAATTGGAAACAGCTTTGCTTCAGTGTTAGGTAATTAATGTAATTAAGTAATGTAATTAAATCCTGGCTTTATCATGTGAGGGAGTCTTGAGATATGATCAAATGTAATTTCAGATATAATTATCAGAGACTCTTTTTAATGAAATTAGAGAGTTCAAAAGATGGAGTAATAGCATTACAATATACTAATCTAGTTATTTTGAGATTATGGCTCTGAATCAATTTTTTGTGCTATGCATAATGTTTGACTCAGTGAATTGTGTTAATTGTATTTCAAGTTTTTAGAGTAAGTTAACTTTCAAACAGTGAATTTACTATTAGAATGTTTTATCACAGACCGTTGGGAATAAGAAATATTTAGTGCTACCTAATACACTTCTTCATTAAGATTTTTTTCTCTGACAATTTACAGTATGACTGAAGATTTAAAAGACGATGCCCTATGGAAATCCTGATGACATTTTGTGTACGGTGGTGACATGTTACATGCTATGGCATCTGAGACTGAAAAGGCCCATGCTCTTCTTCAAACTTTCAGCACAGCCTCAGTTATTTCCAGTCTAGGACTAGGGTTTTTCTGTTTTATAGCAGACCGACTTCAGCAGTTTTCTTATATTCAGCAAAATGACTGGCTCCGAGCCCTGTCTGATAATGCAGCGCATGGTGTGGTGGGTATGTGGTCCTGGGCAATAGTGATTGGACTCAGGAAGAAAAGTGATTTTACTGAAGTCACTTTAGCTGGTTTCCTCTCTTCTGTCATTGATGTGGATCACTTTTTTCTAGCTGGCTCTCTCTCACTCAAGGTAAGCAAAATACATCAAATTTCTTTTTTTTTTCTTGAGTATTAATTCATAACCGTTTACTTAACTATTAGTTTGAGTATTTCTCTGTGATGGTTGGTTGTGCAGGGTTTGAACCTTGGTCATTTTTTTCTTTTGATTAATAAAAGAAAGAAATATGACACTGATACAGTGAAGGAGCAGGTACATACAATAAATAGTACTCTTTTTGCAAGACTGCTTGTCAAGGCAGAGTTCTTCATAGAACTTAGCCCAAGGAGAACTAGATATCAGCATTCTGTGTATGACACTAATTAAAACTAAGAGAGAGAATCATGCCAAATGCTTGAGTGCTGAAAAAATAACTAGGCCTGATTTGTAGAAGATGCTATGCATAAGAACTACTGTTATTTGTAGCTGAGATTTAAAGCTTGTACTTCTGCTTGAAAATGTTTTCATCTACTGTTAACAGCAATATCTGTTGTTGCTGTAAATGAGAGATTGGAAAGAGAAATTCTGATTTTTTTTTTCCAGTTATTTCAAGCACTTGACAACATTTTTGATATAATTAATTCCCCCCCCCCTTTTTTTAAAGGGATGTTTTGACATTACAATCAAGAATAGAAGCTATTTTTAAATGGTCATTTTTAAATGTCATTATAAAAATCACAAATTGTCAGGGAATTTTTCTGTCAATATCAGACTATTTTCAACTGAACTTCATTACATAAACTACATTTTAATGAATACTTGCTAGTATAATTTCATTTATTTTAAAAATCAGCTAAGTATACATGTATCATTTAAATACTAATTGTTATAATTAGGTTTTAAAAACAGTCTTATTTTTCCTAACTATCACCAGCAGATGGCAAACTTCACCAGTGGCAATGTAGCAGGACATGTATTTACATATATTTACTCAAGATTGTACTGTCATGGAATCCTAACCAGATATTGCTTGAATGCCCCACAAGAGATCATAGAGTACAGCCCTCCAGGTTCAGAGAGAATCACCAACTCATTCTTAAAAAAAAATCCACAAGGCTTGTAAAGAGCCTGCACTACTGTGTTTAGCACTTTTGCAGTTAGATACTCCCCCACACCAAATATCCAAACTAAATCTTTGTTGCAAATTAACCTGATTTCTTAGTATATTAGAATACTGTCATTTTTTTCAGCAGTTGTTTTTTGTTGTCTGAATAATCCTTCACTTCCTTCTGTCTTTTTGCATAGGTCACATTTTCTAACCCCCATCATTCCTCTTGGTCTTTACTTTTTTTTCAGTTTGTAGTATTTTAAGTGTGATGCCCAGAACTGGGCGCAGTATGCCATCTGTAGTGTCACAAATGCCAAGTAGAGAACAGTTACCATTTGTGGCTTATATATGCCACTCCTATTAGTGAATTAAAAAGTCTTTTCTTTAACATCTTTTTTTTTTACATACTTTTATTTATGATCCATTATGACTGTACTGCTGCTTAATCAGCTATTCCCCATTTATTTGAATATTTAATTTTTCTAAGTGTAGCATTTTGTACTGAACTCTGTTTCATAAACATTAGGGCTGGAAGGGACCTTGCAGGATTGGGTCTAGCCACCTGCCTAAGGGGCAGGAAGTCAGCTGGAGTCAGATTACCCCAGCAAGATAAGCATCCAGGCATTTCTTACAGGTATCCAGAGTAGGTGTTTGCACCACTTCCGGGGAGAGTTTATTCCAGACTCTGGAGACTCGGATAGTAAAGAAGTTTTTCTTTATGTTTAGTCTAAAACAGTCTTCCAGCAGTTTGCGACCGTTAGACCTTGTTTTTCCTTAGGGTGCCCAGGTGAACAGATGTTCTCCCAGTTCCTGATGCCACACCCCTTATATACTTATAGACTGCAACCAAGTCACCCCTGAGACTGCTTCTCTAGGCTAAAGAGTCCCATGCCTCTCAGCCTCTCCTCATAAGGCCTGTTCTCTTGACCTCTAATCATGTGCGTGGCTCTCCTCTGGACTCTCAAGTTTCTCCACATCCTTTCTAAAGTGTGAAGCCCGGAATTGGATGCAGTACTCCAGCTGCAGCCTCACCAAGGCTGAGTGACTGGTGGCCAGGATGACTTCTTGGGTCTTGCTTGAGATGCATTGGTAGATGAAAGCCAGAGTTGTATTTGCTTTGCTGGCTGTGGTATCACATTGAGAGGTCATGTTCATCTTCAGGTCAGTTGTGACCCCCCAAGTCTCTTTCAGTTATGGTGCTAGTGAGCATAGCGCTGCCAAACCTATAAGTATGCTGTGGGTTTTTTCTCCTGAGATGCAGCACCTTGCATTTCTCCCTGTTGAATGTCATCAAGTTTTGATTTGCACACCTTGAAAGCATGTCCAGGTCAGCCTGAATTGCCAGCCTATCCTCTAGAGCAGTGTTCTCCAAAGTGGGGTGCGCAAGATGATCCATTGGGGTGCGGGAAGAAAATATTGGAACTTCTATTTATATTTATATAAATATACATATATTGGGGGTGCATGCTCAAAAATTTTTTTACTGATAGGGGTGCGTGATCAAAAAAGTTTGGAGACCACTGCTCTAGAGTGACTGCACTTCCCCATAACTTGGTGTCATCCACGAATTTAACCAGTCCACTTCTAACATCCATATCCAGATAATTATGTTATATTAAAGAATACTAGTCTGAGTACTGAGCCCTGGGGGGTGCCACTGGTCACTATGCTCTATGTTGACTTGGTTCCATCGACTATGACTCTCTGGGTCTGACCGTGGAGCCAGTTCCCCAGCCATTGGACCATAAGGTTGTCGAGGCTGCAGTTCCCCAATTTTACCATGAGGACATCAGGGGAGACCAAGTCAAAGGCTTTTTTGAAACCTGAATATATGACATCAACCTCTTCTCCTTCGTCAAGGTGATGCATTATCTGGTCATAGAAGGAAATCAGGTTGGTTTGGAAAGACCTACCTGCAATGAAGCCATGTTGGCTCTCAGAATGTTGCCTTCCATTAGCTTGTTGCTGGTTTCTTTGATTTTTTTCCAAGATATTTCCAGAGATTGAGATCTAACTGATTGGCCTGTAGTTCCCTGGATCTTCATTCCTTCCTTTCTTGAATTTCCACTATTGAATTTTTGTGTTCATTTTAAACCATCCATCTCTCCAGTTTGTCAAAATCACTTTGATTTGTGAACCTTTCGCTCTGTCATTCCAGTTCACAATATAGTACTCTTCTAGAATTTACTTTTATGAATGATCATGTTTTAGTTATTTTTAACAAAAGCATTTTATTATTAGAATTTGTGTACTAAACAGTTATTAATTTCCATTCAGTTACAGCAGTATGTTTCACTTCCTAACACTGGTTCTGCTTCCTTTATATCAACAGTTACTAAAAACAAGCATGTTTAAGAAGAGATTGTAGTATGATGAGAACAATTCCAGATGAACTATACTGAGACTGTTCACCTTTAGATTTGAATATTGAAAAATACTTCCAAGAAAGAAGGATGGAACAACATCCTGTAACAGTTGTCATGTCATTCATTCCTTTCTTCACCATCAGCTTTTTGAAACCAGTCCTATACTTGCTGAAGTCAAAGAGAGAATGGTGTATTCCTGGAAATTGAACCAGTGGAAACACCTAAAATGTCTGATAATGATAAATTCTAAATATGCCTGTTGTAGACATTTGTTCTATGTGGCACATTCATGCTCCCTGTAACTCAATGCAATGAGCTAAACATCGGTAACATGAAAAAGTTACATGGTTTAATAGATTAATATGATATGCAGGTGCCTAGTGGTAAGACCACATTGTGTGTCCCATCCTTCTGCCACCCACAGGTTCATTCTTATTGTGTTGCTCAGAACTCGCTGATGCATCTTAGATTCCCTTGCTCCATACCAAACACAGCCCTTCTGGGAATTGGTTCATGGACAACTTTCCTCTCCTCACTGGGCTTATGGATGGAAGCAAGTACAACCTGCTGTGTCAGCAGCATTGGCAGTCCCTTGATACAAAGTGTACAGTTTTCCAGTAAATGGGGAAGTCTGTGGTAAGTCAGAGGTCAATCCAAGATCTGCATGTTCAATTGCAGATGTGGCAAAGGAGGAAGGAGTAGGTTCTGGTGATGTAGGGTCATACCTCTTTCCTTATGTGTGTCTGCCTCCACAGTAAGGCAAGTTTGTTCAAAAGTATTAATACTTTGTTGTACTTTTTGGGAAAGGTAGCTACTCAGGTGGGGGAAATACTCAGTATTCTCCACAGATTGCTCTCTAACTGTAATTTTATGGATGAGCAACTAGTTGGTTTAGGGTGGGTTGGTAAAGTATCTTGGTTTTCTTGAAGTTGATGGTGAGTCCAGGCATTTCATATGCTTCACAGAAGCAATCAGGAGTTACCTGGAGTTTTTCAGTTGAATGGGCATATATGACACAATCATCAGCATATTGGAGATCAGTACTGGAGGTGTTGGTTATCTTGGATCTGGAACATAACCAGTTGATGGTAAAGAGACTCCCATCCATGTAATACCAGATGTTGACTGTGGATGGAAGTCTGTCAGCACTGAGATCCAGAATAGCTGCAATAGGTTGAAAAGAATGTTGGTGCAATCACATATCCTTACTAGACTCTGGATGGAATAGTGAAGAGGTCCATTTCCAAGCAAGAATTAGGATTCTTGCTATCATATTATCATGAAGAAAGCTGATATTGGTAACAAATTTTGGCAAGCATCCACATGGCATCAGGATCTTCCATGAGGTCTCTCTGTTGATTGAATCTTAGGCCTTAGTCAGGTCAATGAAAGCCATGTAAAGATCTATGTTGTTCACAGCACTTCTGCAGCTGTCTATACTAGATTCTATCTTGTTGCTACCTCTAAGTGAGCTGAAATCAAATTGAGATTCAGGGAGAATTTTCTCAGTAAGGAAAAATAGTCTACTGAGGAGAATGCAGGTGAGAATCTTCCCAGCTATGGACATGAGTGCAGTACCACAATAAATGCTGCAATCCAACCTATCTCCTTTCTTGAATATGGTAATGATTCTGTCATCTCTCAAGTCACTGAGAATCTTTTCATGTTTCCAGATTTTCATAATAATGATGTGTAGTTGGTGAGAGAGCTTTTTTCTACCTTGCTGATAAAATTCAGCTGGTATTCCATCAGGACCACACGCTTTGTTGTTCTTTATCAGCTTAGTGGCTTTCAAGGCCTCTTGATGAGTTGGTGGATCTGCACCATAGTCCTTAATGGTTTCAATGGTATTGTCTTCAACATTATAATCTCAGTTCATGAGTTCTTGAAAGTGCATCTTCCACTTTGTTGAAGGTGGAGTTATTTTTAAAGAGTGTTGTTCTAACCTCGGGCTTCAGAGGGATGGCTTGTTGTGTTGTTGCCCCATAGATAGCTTTAAATGAGCTGTGGCTGTCTGCAAACTAATGAATCTCTTTTTTGCTTTGTCCTCCTACCACATGTTCTTCACTCTCTCTAGCTTTCCTCTGGGTTCTGGCTTTAATGTGGCAATAAGTGTCTTGCTTCTTTTTGGAGTTGATGTCTTTCTACCAAGCTTTGAAGACTCTCCTTTTTCTGCCCACAACAGCTTGAATGTCCCTGTTGTTCTCATCAAATCAGTTCTAGTGTTTCTTTGTGGTGAAGCCTAGAGATTCTTCATATGTTTCATGAATACTTTTCTTGAGGCTCCCTCGGTGATTTAACGTCGTCAGGATTATCAGGGAGTTTGAAGAGTTTCTCAGTGAGGCACTGCTTGAGAGAATCACTTATAGCAGGGTCTTTCAAGGACTCAATATTGAACTTCTTCCTTGGTTCCTTCTTTTGCTTATGTCTTTTTAGAGTGCTACAAATAGATGTGACAGAGCATATTAAACAATGATGTAACCAGCAGTCATCTGCACTGGCCATAGCTCTGGTGATACAGACATCGCAACAGTCCTGGGCAAACATTATGACTTAGGTACCAGTGTTTCGAGTGGCTGTACCGTGATGTGTTCTATTTGTTGCTTTGACAGAATAAGCTTATGATGATGAGATCATGTTCTAAATATTTGCTCAGGAGAAGAACTCTATTTGAATTGACTTTTCCCCATCCTTTCTTTTCTAAATGTTCCATTCCATGGCCACTTTAACATTTAATTGCCAAGAAAAGTTATCTTATCTTCTTTGGGGACAGATGACAGGACTTGGTCAAGTTTAGAATCAAATTCTTTTGTTTCGTTATCTGCATCAGGGTTTGGGGCTTATGAACTGATGACTCCTGCATGTTGTCTGGTTGAAGATGATGGATCATGAGATGTTCATTGATACCAACTGGATATTCCAGCATCTAAATAACAATCTTGGTCTTAATAACAAAACCAGTGCCCGGGATGTTGGAAAACTTCCACTCCTCAAAGCTGTGTCTCAGTGAGATCTGACACACCAAAGAGAAGCAACTCCCAGAGCATGGTGGTGGCTACACCTTTTCTGTGTGACTGATCTCACTATGATGCATGGCTCTGAGGAGTGTCTGCTGTTAAATGTAGTTTTGTTGGTCTTTCATGCTGCTCAGCAAAACATATTTGCAGGGGTGTGAAATAACCATGGATTTAGTGGGGAACTCCTTGTGATAGAGACTGAAGTGCTCAGGCACAAAGAGTGGTTCTGAAGGCCCCTGAGGATTCACAAGGTTAGAGGGCTTCGGTGGTGGTAAGCAATAAATGAGAGTATATATGGAGGCATACATGGCAGGGTTAGCTCCCGTGATGCATGCTTTGCCCCACATGATACAAGCTCCAAGTATATAGTACACTTCTGGAGTGTAATAGGCACAGCCTGATGGGATCATATACTTTGACAGACATAGGATAATGAAGTCTCTCCAGAATTTCCTCATGAACAAGCAGAACTTCATGGCTCTGTATGAAGAAGCTGCCAGTGCTTCAGTGTCAGAAGACACAATAGAGAGAGCCTGTACTGATCTAGAAGCAGTTTGCTATTGCTGTCTGGAAACTAGCCTTCCAGAATGCTACATGTCTGTGGTTAAATATTTGGTATCGATAAGCAATCTGTCAGGCTCTAGTCCTATTAATGCAAGTTGTTTACTTACAGGTTAAGGTTTCAGGGATGTGCTTGAAGTAATAGCTTTCAGAAAGGTTACCAAACTGTAGAGCCGTTGATGGCACATGTGCTCATAGTTAGCCCTCCTGGAGGAGCCAGTGAATATGTAAACCACAGTGTTCTGCAAGTTTGGATCATGCAGGCAAGGTTCTTGCATTTAAGCGTAGGAAGTGTTCCCCGGTGGATGACACATGAGAAGATCTTTTAGATTCTTTCTAATGATGTGGTCATCAGTAGGGTACACGTGTCCACCTTTTTTGGCAGGGGGAGACCTGACCATCCTGTCATCACATGGCTTATGAAGTCATTCCTTGAAAGCATGGAGCAACAAAGCACTTCCATTTACTTTTAACAGTTACAGCACAGTGGTAGTGTGCACGCTAAGAAGGCTTGAAGGCAAGATATGTGCCTCTAACATTATTTAATGTTAGTGTCCAAAAATGCTCTTTATATTACTGTTGTCTTCTGAACCTTGCATCTTAAACCTAGAGGCAAGTCTTTTTGTATGGATTAGAACTTGAATAGTGATAGACCCTGTAGGCAGTCTCCACTTCCGGCAGGTACTCCAGTAAGCAATGTCTGCCCCTAGTTTGAAGGGGTCTAGGGAAATTATGAATTCAAAATGTGCTCACTTTCAAGCTATAGGGGGCATTTCATATGAGTAGGGGTCTACGCAACTTGTGATTTTTTGCAGAAACTGCAAAAAGTGGTTTCCATGATCAATGTGAACTTGCTTTCCCTGCAATGTTGCACAGAATCGTGGAGGGGAGAGGGGAACGGGACTTACTATAAATAAAATCCTGACTCCCCTTTTGCCCAGCCTCACAGCTTGCTGGGGGGTGAGAAGAGGGGGAAGCCACTGGCACAAAGGGAAGCGGTCAAGGTGGTGGCTGCCCCTTCCTTCCTTTACCACTGATTGTGTGAGAGGGCAGCCTTTTGTGCAGGCCAGCCCCTCCACCAATTAGTGGCAAGGGGTAGGGTCATATGAAAGGCAGCTTTCAGTCCATCAGTGGTGAGGGGCGGGGTTGCTGGGGCCCCTCAGTCAGTTAACAATGGTGGAGAGCTCACTGCAAAAAAACCATGAAAATGGCACCGGATAACACGAGCAGTCTGTGATTTTAACTTCCTTTCTGTGCAATTTAAGTAGATCCCTACTCATGAGTAATCACCTGCTAAATTGTGTTTTGCAGGTTCTTGTTAGTTTGGGACAGCTTATTTTGTTTGATTTACTTAGCAGTGTGGCTGGTTTACCTTTGGTTTTCTTGGGTTTCCCTATTTGATGTTTGTGTAAGAGACACTGGTTCATTGTTCTTGGTAGCATGTCTGACCACACTTGATCAGTTATTTATGTAATTTAGTTTAATAAAGAGAGGTGGATAGCTGTGTTTGTCTGCAATAAGGCAGAAGACAGGGCAGGGTAGCACCTAAAGAATAGCTGATCAGAGAGGCATAAGTTTTGGTAGGCCTGTGGTATGAGCTGTAAATAGAAGTTGCATTTCTCCCCTGAGAGAGGCTTTTTTCCTGGGATCCTACAGAGAGTTGTACTGATTCAAGGTGGTACCTGTGAAGAATGCCAGATAAACATTGTAGTATGCCTTTATGGCCACATAAAGACATTCATTTCTACGTGGCAGGAAAATGGGCAGGGGTTTTTGTCCCATGACTCCATGGTGAGCCTCCCTGAGCCTGATTCCCCACTGGCTAGCTTCCCCTTGTTTTCCTGAGACTGGAGTCCCTAGCCTTTCTCCTGGCTCCACTCCTACTGAGTGAAACTGGGGAAAAGCATATAGTCATTCAGTCTCCCAAAAGAATCTCTCCTGGGAGCAACTTAACCCTGGTTATTCCAAGTTATCTTTCTTAAGCCATTTTTTACTCTGGGAGAAAAAGCCATTTTTACTCTGGGAGAAAAAGTCTGAATGTCTGTACACTTTTGGTTTCTCCTTGGAGAACAGTGCTTCTCTCCTGTAAAAACTGAACATCTGTATGTAGCCTAATCCTGCATGTACACATTCAGATATCCTGAGAGAGTTCTCACAGACTTGCTCTCCAGGTAGAGAAACTTATCCAGAGCTGCATATACCGATAATTTGATGCTGAGGCCCCCCAGGTGGAGACTTGCATTGCTGACACTGTACAGCTGACACTGTGCACACATCTCAGCATGCTCTAGTCTGCAGGCTTCCTTAGTCTGCCTGGTGACAGGTCACAGTAGTACATAGGCCAGCCTTGATTAGTTGACCTAGACTGCCTGTGGTCAGTCTGTGTTCCCTACAGCACAGTGTGGAGGATGTAGAGCGGGAGTGTTCTGGAGTAGCAGAGTCTGGCAAGTGACACCGTCTCCCTGGGCAAGAGGGGGAGAAGCTGGAGAATTGTTCTTTAAGAGAAGCCATAGCATGTACAGACACTTGCTGTCCCAGGAGAAAACTATTCTGTGAATGACTTAACCCTGGTTGTTCCCAGATTATTTTTCTCCTGGAGTGGCCATTTTTACCCTAGTAGAAAAAGCCTGAACATCTGTGCGCTCATTATTTCTCCTGGGGGAGCAGCCACTCTTCCAGGAGAAAATGTCTCTATGAGGCCAAAGTTAATTGTGGCTTGCTCTTGTTTAACTTAATTATGGTTCATTCCAGGGATAAGCCTCTGAGGTTCTATGTTCTCCCTGGGCACATACTGACAGGGCAGAAGCAATGCAGCTTAGAAGGGCTGCATGTGTGAAGTGGTGTGCTGCTCCTGTTTTGATGCAAGTCTCAAAGCCTGAGACAATCGGGACTGCCTCATGAGAAATCAGTTTACAGTGTAAAAAGTAAAGGAAATCATACCTGCTATCCACTCACTTGTAGTGAAATCTAAAAACAGAGCAAAGTACAAACTAATGAGTGCACCTTCAGAGGAAAACAAAGGTTCAGAAAGAGAATGCAAGTCTTTTCAGTGATAGTGATATCTACTGCCAGTATTTCCTCTTTGTTTTTTTTTTTCTCTTCCTGCCTCTTGACCATGTAATGCAGCACAGTACAGTTGTTAGGTGAGAAGGTCTTCCCAGGAAGTCTGCCATCTGCTCCGTCTGCAGTTCATTGCTCTGAAAGAGCGGGGACTTCAAGAGGTCTTGGAGTCTTGCTGAGAATTTGGGGGTTGTGAACAAAGCTATGTTCCTCTGTGCTTGTGAAGCAATAACTGTTGGCGTCAGTGCTGAGATATTGAGAGACTCTTGGATCATTAGTCTTCCTTGCCATTGTGAATAGGTTAGGGAAGTGGTGTGCATCTCATACTTCCTGGTGGGGGGTGCTGACCTAGAGACAGTTTCTCATGCCTGCTGACCAGCAGACTTGCCTGTTAATAGCATGGTATGGGAGGAGTAGGTTAAAGAGCCCATTTTACCAACCAGATATTTATCTGTCTTTCAGAGACCTATCAGAAACCTAAGCATTTTGGAAGTCACTGAATGGAAGGAAGGGACGTCTCTCCAAAATATGTGCAGGTGCTTTTGAGAGACTAGTAAATACACAGTACGTAATTTTTCTGGGGTGATAGGGACTTGTGAGTCTAGCAAGATTTGCCATAGACATTAACCCAGTTAACTAGCTAGAATTTTTGCTGCATGAAAAATTTACCTTGCCTCCCAGGAGTGGGTAAACTTCACTGTGACTTTTGAATGATCCCCTCCCCCTTTCACCTCTGCCCTGAAAAGTTCAGTTGCTGAACTTTTACAGGGGAAAGAACTGCTTGGACTTTGTGTCTGAGGGCTTCATTGATTTATCGCTCCAGAAACTGTGACCGGTCAATGGGAGTTCTGCCAAAATAAAGCACACACCTACCTCAGCCCTAGGACGGCTTCTGCAGAAATTAACTACTGTAGGTTTTATGGGCATTAGCTGACTCTCCAAAACAGCAACTTTTGTTCAACAAAAAAATCTAGATACTTCATAGGCTGTGGTGAAACTCTTCATTGAACTTTGACCCATAAGCACTTTGTTTATGCCAATTGTAAATGTTTTTTTGGAAAAAGAAATTTACATCTTTTTCTGGCAGAATGGTGGAAATTGTGTCACTGATGGCGAATAGAATCACTGTAGTGATCCTGCAAAGTTTCTACTGCTTGGCTAGGAATTTTTTAATTTTTTCTTTTAAGGACCTTCATGGCAAGCTCATGGCTAACTGTTAATGTACAGCACATGGCTGCGTGAACAGCTTGCATGGCATCTACATGACACCGAAGCCATTTGCATCCTGAAGAAGCCAGAAGTCTTCCCAGTTTTTGTTCTAATTAACCATATACTGTGAAATCCCTCCCCTCCCTACACACAGATTTCTTTCAGAACAACAGCAAACATCATGGGTAATACTTGGGGGTGGATGCCTTGCACCTCAGTGCTCTCTGCTGTGAGGATATCTGTGGGTCAACAGAGCGAGATCCTCTTAAGACATCCACAAAAGCAGCATCCTAAGCAGGCTTCTCTAGAGTCTTTGTGGTTTCAGATGCCATAATAGCAGTTGCATCCTATAACTGCTCAGTAGTAGTAGCTGGAGTGGCTTGGTGCTTGGACCATTAGCAGATGCCTTTTCTAGCCCCATGTAGAAGAGGTAGACAACTGGTGCATATGCTTAACCTTTGTGAAAGTGCCTCATATGTTTATGTGCTAATGGTACTGCATGTCAGTCCAGTGAATGTCTAGCTGGGCAAGCAGCTGCTTATGTATCTGTTCTAATGAGCCTGACTGCAGTTGTGGTGTTTACTGTAGTCCTTCATCAGAATTTGATTCTGCTTCTCAGACCAATTACCAGCCTGTCAGGAGGTCCTGGTACTACTGCCAGAGATGGTGTTACTTCAGGCTGTTCTGATCACTCTGGAGAAGGTTATGAACACATATCCTGGTTTTCTCTGTTTAAAAATTGCAGATTCTCTGATTTAAGCAAAAACCCCTCGCAAATTCTCTGATTAAAACCCCAAAAATCTGTGTATTTCCTTGATTAAAATGAAATGCCACTGTATGTGTGTGTGTGTGTGTGTGTGTTAAACACAATTTTTTTTGGTATTTTTACAATTTTAAAGCCATTTGGAAGCCTACCAATGTCTCAATTGCTAAGATAAAATAAATTCTAAATATCTGTCAATTTTGGCATTTGATTTTTGGGCTTTTTATCATAGAAAACCAGAGCTTCCCCTGCCACCTTAGCTCATCAGGACACAGGTCCAGCTGTGGCTGCCTCCCCCGCCTCCCTGCTTTGTGGCACTGAACAGCCCTGTTGATGCCATTGCCCCTCACTCCCTATCCACAGCCCATTGCCACCCCAGCCCTGCTGGAGGGGCCCCCCATCTGCCAGAGTTATGGAGCCAGGGGCCTGGGTCCACAGCCCCATCCATGCCCTCCACAGCAGCACCCAAACCCTGGCTGCTGCCCATGGAAGGCAGCAGCTGCGGCAGAGCACGGATCTTGGCTTCTCTTCCCCCCCATGGGAGGCACAGCCGGATCGGAGCCTGTTGGTCTTGGGTGGGGTGGGGTCGGAGCAGATGTGGGCTGCCAGTTGTGGACTCGTTCTTCCTGCCCTCTCCCTGGGCCTCTGCAGCCCAGCAGACAAGACCCAGCACAGCAGGGCAGAGTGATGCTAGGTGGGGAAGCTCATTGCTGCCACTGGGAGCTTCACGCTGCTATGACGAAGCACCCCCTGCCCGCCTGGCAGCAGCAAGGGGCACAACTCCATGCCACCACCCCTGCCGAGTAGGCAGGGGTCACTTCACCATGGTGACACACCAGCAGGGCCCAGGGGGTTATTAGGTTTGCAGGTGGTGATCGCCTACACATTTCACTTCATAAATCTACTGGATACAAAAAATCATGGATTAAATATAGACATTGGATATATATGGTATATTATAACCTGCCTAATCTCCAACTCCCCAGGTAACCTGTCTGCATTTTGTCAGCTACATTCTATCACCAGTTCAACATTCCCCTCC
>NW_017728909.1:30398711-30419049 GCF_001723895.1 Crocodylus porosus | reverse complement strand
CCTGTTTCACCTATTGTCGCCCATTCCTTCTGATCCTTGTTGCCACGCATTTTAATTTTCACAGACCTGAATTTTGCATATTGGCTTCTATTCCACCATGGAAAGTGCACAACACCAGCAGGCTTTCCCTATGCCTGAAGAAGGGTGTTTGTGCCTGAAAGCTTGCAAAGAACAATTTTTCCAACTATTTAGTTGGTCTAATAAAAGGTATCACATCTACCCAAGAAACCTTGTCTCACTCAGCACCTAGCATCAGAATTTGTCTAGGAACCACCTTGATTTTTAGCAGCCATAGTCTCTTCTTTAGGTGTAAAGACAAGATTTCCCCATTCTTGTGTATCCAAGAAGTACATCTGAACCTGTTTTCCAGGTTCAGAAACCAATTGGGTACTGAAAAAGTAGAAATTTATTTTTCTCTGTATAGCGATGTGTAGAAGGTTGAACAGAAACAAGTAGTAATTTCACTAAATACAGGTAATAGTCCCTTTGTTTAATGAAAAAGTTATCAAAATGTATTTATCTTAAATATCCATTGTGTTTAAGGCAGTTGTATTTACAGAAAAAATGTAAATTCTGTTTCTGCACATTATTTATTTTTTCCATTCCAATAAACACAGATTTCATATAAAAATAACTTGTCATCTAGTAAATAAGAAATATCTCACCATTTTCTCACATCAAAGTAGCAAGCTGAATACATGTATTCTGTGCTATAGCTTCTGCATCTTGTTCAGCAAAGGAAGTAACAAATTAAACAAATCCAATGAGACTCAGCCTTTTTGTAGGAAAATAACTAAAAGTACAAATATAAATTAGGTTTAAAATGATGGTTTTTAAATGTAGGTCACGCCAATTCATTCAGATGTTGGAGTCTATTTCTGATCTGTCTCCTTCTCTGCTATCTCAGAGAAATAACCAGCTAATTGATCTTTTTTTGCTAAGCAGTTATCTTCATGTGGATTGATGGGCAAGATATTTGAAACCTTGCTAGTACCATCTTAATGTAAGAGGAGAAATTCTAACTTTTTGAATGGCCGAAAGTCAAATGAAAAGATAGAGAAAAAAAAAGGGACACTAAAATTTCTGCTCTAGAAGTGGGTCATGCTTTGAGATTTTTTTATTTAAATGTGTTCAGTGCTTCTCCGGGCCTTCTGGGGCTTTTACGTCTTATAACTGCACTTCAAAATTAATAGACCTGAGAGCTAGGCTGTGAGAAATGGCACTGTTCTTTTTTCGACTTGCATTTTAGCGTTTCAACGGAACAGCATTCCATTTCGTTTCTGTTCAAAACTGCTGTTCTGTTTAGTCTTGTCAAAACAGTTTTGCTGTTTCAACATTTTGCCCATAGGCTATAACGGGGAAGCTTGAAACAGCTTTAACTTTGTCATTTCTGGCCTGATTTGGAGGAAACCTGAAGAAATGGTAGCCCCTTCTGAGGGCATGAAGCTTGCCAAGGTTCAAGAAGATAGGTGCTGGGGTTTCAGGGAAACTGCACCTCAAAGTCTTGAAAGCAAAAAACTCATGTCATGTGTACGTATTTCCAGCTTGTTCACTGGGAATGTTTTCTGTGACTGTTGTGTTGTTAGTCATTTCTTGTGATAAACATTGATTTCAGTCTACCCTTGATTAACATCTCTTCCTATCTTTAAGAGAAATCAAAACATAGTTATTATCAAATTAAGTTAGCATCAAGAAAGTTGAATATGATACTTATAGACAAGAACTAATCTAAGAAACCATCATGTTGCCTTTTAATTGTGTTTAAAAATTTTTAGCATTTGAGTGGGTTCTCTGTTCACAAACTAGGAATACCAGTCTGAGAACAGATTAAATCAGTGTGGGTTCTTAATTCGTGTTGTTGTCCTGAGTTCGAAATAGTTTCTATGATCAAATACCTACTATTGATACATTCCAGGTAGTAAATTGAGTTTAATATGAGAAACCTTCTATGTTTAGCTTTAAAATAGTACAATATGCAGTTATTTCCCTTCACTTGTCTTATACTCCATATTCTATTCTCCATATTACATTGGGGCAGCATATGCATCTGAACAGGTGGTTAATATTTTGAGAGATCTGAACAAAGATAATAAAAACATTTTTCTTTGTATTTCTGTTGAAAACAAATGGCTTATTTTCGCTTGAAAGAACATTTTATAAAGCATTTTGTCCATTGCGAATTGTATCTTTCTTTTCTGCAGGCTGCACTGACTCTTCCACGAAGACCAATTCTTCATTGTTCTACTGTGATTCCTGCCATGGCTCTTACTTTAAAGTTTATTATGCACCTTTTCAGGCTCAAGGACTCATGGTGCTTTCTTCCTTGGATGCTGTTTATATCCTGGACTTCTCACCATGTTCGTGATGGAATTCGTCATGGCCTGTGGATCTGTCCATTTGGAAAAACTGCTCCCTTGCCATACTGGCTGTATGTAGCAACTACTGCATCTCTACCACATCTGTGTTCATTTATTATGTATTTAACAGGTACCAGAGAGCTTATGTCTATAA
Source organism: Crocodylus porosus (assembly GCF_001723895.1). Lineage (NCBI taxonomy): Eukaryota > Metazoa > Chordata > Crocodylia > Crocodylidae > Crocodylus > Crocodylus porosus. The sequence continues at coordinate 30,416,538 of NW_017728909.1, read as the reverse complement.
AACATGGAATTCACATTGATGTCTAAGAATGATGGTCCTTGGGCTTACAGTGAGGTGTATGTATCAGTAAAATGGATCCCTGCATTCTTCACAACTTCAAGGTTAGGCAGCCTGAAGCTACAGATCCAGTATGGATATGTTATAGTTACAGAAAAAGCTAACGTACAAATGGTAGTAATATCCAGGCATCCTTTTCATAAAATTGGTAATCTTCCTGCTGGTTCCTTCATAATTTCTAAAATGATTGGTCATTCTTAAATAACTACATTTTGTTTCTTCTGCTTCTACACTGCAATATTATAGTGCTCTTCCTCTGGTCATCCTCCACTTTTGAAATTATGCTGTCTTTCAGCATTCCACTTTCTTTCTAGAATTAGATGACATTTGTACAGCACTTTCAAGATGTAAAGCACTCTCAAAATAATATGTTCATTAACCTTATTTATTTGCTTGATTTGAATCAAACTTTGTTGTGTTCAGCTAATTAAAATAATAATGCAGCTTGTATATCAAGATGTACTACTGATTATCTGAAAACACTGTTAAGTTTGGACGATAACCACTGATTGTTACAATATTTATTCTAAGCTCTGCTGTAGTCTAGTCTTACCCAACTGTTCAGTTCCCAAACAAATCCTGGCTAACAGCTGTATTTAGAAAAGAGAGAAAAACGTATTTAAGAGTATTAAGTGATTACAAAAGTGTTCATTTTTATACAAATAAATTTTAGGAATGTTAGTTTTTTTTAATTAAAGGATTTTACCTAATATTTAAGCAGATCGTGTTTGAAGCTAAATCTGTTTGCTACAATAAAATATGAGCTTTAAAAATGTTTTAGTAAAGTCATAATAAAATGAAAATGGGAAATGCACTGCTGTATTAAGAGTTTACCCCACTGTGTTTGCTACTGTAGCTATAATGATTGTATTTCCATCTTTAGCTACAGCTCCTCACATTACTGATGTGTAATTACTTTGCCCAAGTAAAAAAAAATGTCTTCTTAAAATGAACCTTCCTTTTCATTGTAACAATGTATTTAGCAGAATTCACAGATTTGTTGGAATCTGATAGGACCACGGTGTCAGTGCTTCTGCTGTGATGTCCTCAAACTTGCAACTTCTGGGCTGTCAACTGTGCACCTTAGCACCTGCACCACCTCAGCCCCCTTAAACAAGAACTCACGAACATGTTAGGTATCCTTCTACCATAAGCTATTCAAAATGAACCTTCCTTTTAGAAAAATCTTACAGGAAATCCCTCAAGCTTAGTTGTTTTCAGTTGCCTTGCATTATAACCTGAGAAATATTTATGTAAACCAACAGCTTTCAGTTAATCGCGTAGGAACAAGAAGCCAGGTTCTAAACTGTAAAACTGATTTTCAACTACAGTGATATCAACTTTCAGCACTTGAAAATTTGACACGAGATGTTACCTTTGTGAAAGAGTAGTTGTAAAGTTGGATTTGTTTAGAATAATAGTAACACAGTACATAATGAGTAAAGGTACATTTTTCATATTTTGTACATTTTAGGACTTTCTAGAAGTTCCACTTTGCAGCTGCTAGCTCATTGGGCTCAGGAAATCTTGAGTTCATTGCTGCTGTGAAGGTTGCCCCTTATTTTGAAGTGTCAGTTTCCTCTCACTTTCTCTCAGAAACAAAAGACTGAGCCTTACTTGATTGTTATATATAGTATTTGGACATAAGAGAATAATTTTGACCTATGAGCTTGTAAAGTGAGTGCCTTGCTTAGAAAGAAAATGTGAAGGCACAGAAAGGTCTGAAAAGATTAAACTTCTTTTGAAGCAGTTAAGTTCTTTCTCATGTACAGCCAGTAAATCCTGTGCAGAAACCAGCACTCCCAACTATTTTAGTTAGATGATCCATTAGGGGAAGAATTAACTAACCGCCCTACTTCTACAAATGTTAATAAACAAAAAGCTGTAACTCATTGGGAAACTAAGCATCTATTTGTTTTCTCCTCTTAAAGTTTGTTTAATGTTACAGACTACCAACTATCAGTAATTTAAATCTATGCATAAGTAATGAAAACTTGAGTGAAAAAATCTATGTAGAAGCTTTCTGCTCTTGCTTCTCAGTACAGATATTTGTATATTTATAATAACAGTCTGAATATAATGCACAGAAGAAAAACAGGTTTTCTACAAAAACAGTAAAGGAAATAAAGTTTTAGAGAAAATTACATTTTGGGCAGAATTATAACATTTTTGTGCAAAACACATTCCTGCCAATTTTCCTTAAAGGAGCAGTACTGTTAAAAAGTCTGTGTTTCTGTTCAGTCTTTCTAGCAAAGGTGTCATTCAGTCTAAACATAGTCATTTTAAGATCAGTATTTATAAAACATTTGTCTTCAGTGCTGGACCTTTACCTACATAAATTACAACAGCAATTCAAGTCTGATATAAAAAGTTTTTGTTTTATTCTATTCTGTTTGTTCTTGTACTGTCCCTCATCATGCCAGGTGATGAGCCACTGTCAGAAGCGAATTAAGCAAAGTAACTGGCATCTGTCACTGGTGGCAAATTTAAAAGAAAATTTTATTTTAACTTAAAATTTAAGTTTAAGACTTGCAGCATTTGTTTACATTGCAACCAGAGTCAATTAAATAAAGTAACAAACACATCACAGAAGGAGCCTTCTGTCAAGAGAAACTAATTGAGCCAAGCTATAGCCTTCCTTTTAAACCAGCTACATGCATGGAGAGCCAAACTGTGGTATGGTGTTACTTAGTCTTGGATTTCAACTCATGTAATGAAGAGGAAATTTGGCTTTACAAGCCCAAATCATATTTCTTCTTCAGATATATTTTGTGTTGAAAATTCAAAGGCAGTTTTGTCACATTAATATGTTGTGAATTAGTCCCTGAAATGTTTTGCAAGATTCTTTCCCACTCGCTCCTTTGCCTTATTTATTGCCCTCCACAAAATCCTCTTTTGTCTTTGCTTCCTTTGTATGAAGGAAATTTGTAATTATAGGAATTTCTTTTAAGATTTATGTGGCGCCTGTCAGTTTTGTCTTCAAATTTATGTTTTCATTTGGACCATAAGAGTGGACACTGTACTGTAAAAACACTTTTTATTTTATTATCATATTAAAGTAACATTAAACCGATTGAAAAAAGTAATTGTGGTTGTGTTTATATTTATCACACTAAAGCTTAGTTCTTGGATGTCTGATTACTTAATTATCACTTTCCATCTCTTTTATGCATGATCTTTTTATTCATGGATTTTTATAGTGAATAAGAAAACTTTTTGTGCTAGCTACTGTTACATTCTGCAATAGTAGGTTCCTGTAACTGTAAGACTTGAAAACTTACCTATAGTGAGATTTCTTGATTAACTAAATGATACAAAGCACCTTGGACAGAAACTTTAAATAATTTTCAAGGTAATGAAAAACATCAATGCCTGTAAAACCTGGTTTCTTTGTGACAAGGAGCCTTTTGTCTAAGGAGAGCAAACATAAACCACTGACTACATAATACTCTCCCAGACTGAATATATGTAAAATTTCCACCTAGAAATGATCCTTATATTACAGCCTATTTGTATTTTCAGGAATAAATTACAGACATCTGAAACTGGCATGTCTGAGGCATGACATTTAGTGTAATTCATAACTGGTGGTACCATAAAGTATATTTCTTGACTTGTTAGAAAGTGAGAGCTCAGTTGGTTTATGGAATTTAGCATCTTCATTCTGCAGCCAGAGTGGAAATTACACAAAACTGGACAATTTATATTGTTACTAAAATTGTTACTAGAACTGAGTTACCTATTGTTTATACAAAAAGGTTGATGTGGAAACAGAGAGTACAGAATGCAATTAAAGGAAATGTAACCAAAAAAAGGTGTGTGGAAAAATCAATTAGAGCTCTTTTTGTAGCAAGAAGAGTTGTCCCTTCTAATAATTATTATTATGAGGAAAGAAAATGAATTATGGCATTTACATAAAAGAAAGAAAAAAGCATGAGAATAAAAAACAAACTCCTTTTTAATCCAAAAAAACCTAGATTTTAATCTGTCTTGAGTGTGTGCAAGGAAAGGAGAAGTAGGAAATTGTAATTAAAATGAAGAAAGCATTATAGCTTTAAACAACAAACTTGTGTTAAGTTTGTTTATGAAGAAAAAAGGAAAGCAGGATTGAAATAAATGGAAAACATTAGCTAAATGCAGGGACTGGGAATTCTCTTGGGAGGTTTCAAAAAGAAGAATTTTGGGTGGTTTCAAAAAGAGAATCCAGCTAGACTGCATGCAACTGTAAAAATCTCTATAGTCTCTTCAGAACATTTAGTTAGCTGTTTTAATTAAAAATATGTTAATATACCTGTATTTCCTAAGTTGTGCCATGCTATAAAAATGACCATTAACAGCAAATACAAAGCAGATATCCAACAAGATGTCAAATACAGCTAGACCAAAATCATGTTTAACAAGGAAGGGTCAGTGGAAACATTCTAAATTCAGGGACTTTCGAACGAGGATTTCCAAGTCTAGTAGGCAAGCCAGAAGGACTTCCTAGATCAGACACATGCCTGTGGCAGGTCTCTCTCACCCTTCCACCCTCTTTCTGGTTTCTGCACACGTGGTGCACAGGAGCAGCACCCTGGCAGTGTGTGTAATGCGCAAGGTATTCTGGGAATTGTAGCCCTCAGGTGACACTGGGGTTTGCTGTTGCTGACAAGGAGTTATTTTGCCCCATTTTTTGGTGCTGAAGCCCATGTTGAAAGGGTAAAAAAATGCAGATTTTTGTGGCAAAAAGTGGGGGTTAGGTGTCCCCCCAGCACCAGCAAACTGCCACTCCACAAAACTACAATTCCCAGAATGCCTTGCATTCCAAGGTAGGATAGTCTCTGTACCAGCTGCTTTTTGCAGCCCTCTGCAAGTGGAACATAAGACAGGAGGATGAGGCCTCCTCTCTCTACCCTGCTTAGGTAGTGCCCAGGACATGCCCCACTTGCTCACCATCACTTTCCAAGATATGTCACAGATCTGCATTGAACAGTTGCAGTGATACGAGCTTAGTCAACCACAAATAAGCACGGAGCGTGCTCCATCCACTATTACAGTGCTTCCAGGACCGGTGCAAAAAAAAGGAAAAAAAAAAAAAAGCTTCTCTCTTGAAAACTCAGATCAAACATAGTAGCTTAACCTGGCAGGGGAAATGCCATGTATCCGTGTCCAAGAAGGCAGTTTTCCTGAACTGCTCTTCTGACATGGTTCAGTACCCACCAAGGTGCAGCGGCTTTAAGCCCAGTTTATGGAAATGGTAGTCTCCTCTCTTGCTTGCTCTGAGGGCCTTATGGCTAAGGTCAAGCAAAACTCAGGAGCATCCAAACCCCAAGCTCCTGGGCTTGGCCCTGCAAATGGGATGCCTGCCAAAAGTTTTAGAAACACCTGAAGCCTCAGGTGTGGGTGGAGGATGTTTGCTAGTAGTAGGGCCACTTATAGTTCTGGACTCTTGGATTTGGAATTAGTTTTGGCTAATTTGGCCTTGGCTACAAATTAAATTAAAAACAAACGAACATCTGTGCTTCCTGGAACTTTAGGAATAGTGACAGATACAATAGGATTCTCAAACTATTAAGTATATATTTACCTTTTGCAAATATACATTCAATAAATCATATTAGCAATACCACAATCTGTTTCTTTAGGTGTTTCTCATAATAAAGCTTCATATCTTCCTGTAAGGGTGTAGGCAGTTCAGTTTAATTCATCCAAGTTCTTACTTGTCAAAGGACCTGGGAAAAGAGTGGAAATGTATAATCTATGTTTATGTAGATCTGAACTCAGCATCATATTGGTGACTGCAGCCTAAAATTTCTTTTGGTCTATTTAGTGCCTTTATGGATCCAGCAAATGGAAGAAGTGACAACACTGGCAGAGAAGCAGTAAAAATCCATTCTGGGATCCTGCAGGCAAGTCAATAATTCCTAAAGCCAAAGGAACAAAAGGTACTAATATATTAAAGTGCTGTTGACACATCACTAGCATCATATAATTATCAGGTCCATTGTTAGCTTTTATAATCAGCTTTTAAGTAGTAACATTAAAACAGCCTTACCTAATTCACTTCAATAATGTGTACATTGTAAGGTCCCGAGGGCAAGAGAGAAAAGACCTGAAGAACAAATTTTGGACACAAGGATCTGAGGCATAACCATTTAAATATGTGCCGTTGGGAAGATAAACTTGTATCTGAAGTTACCAAAACATTAAATGCTGCTTCTCAAAGTGTTCTAGAGGGTTTATTAGCTGCTACCTTAAATACTTTACAATAATGAGTGATAAACAAGTTGTAACAGAGGTCTGGCCAAACCAGTTTGAAAATGAGATGACAGTACTAAATCTAGACTGTAAGGCCCTACTCCCACTGACTTTCCATCAGGCTTACAGTATAAGTAAAGTCAGCTCTCAGTCCAGGGACTTTTTTTCTCAGTCATACTCTCCAGGGCCAAGTACAGACATTTGGGAGAGTAATCAGGTTCAAAATGACCAGCTTATTTAAATTTAGTTCATCCCAGTGTTCACCTTACACTTACAGACCCAGTCTCAGGGTGCCTAGACACAAGCAGGGAAGCTGTTCTGATGCCCTGTAATTACAGCATGTCAGAGCAGACTCAATCTAGTCTGCTAGAGAGTGGTAATTACTGTGCTCTAGTAGCCTCCCACTTGTGTATCAGCATCCCCATGCTTCAAAATGGCAGCAACGGCACTTTATTTAAAGCTCCTTTGACAATTTGAAGTGTGAGGACACTGATACATGAGATGCTCTAGGCACTTTAATTAGAGCGGCTCTCAGAGCTGCTCTAATAAAAGTGTTCCCCCGCCTCACCTCTGAAGCATGTGTATAAATGCCCTCAGTGACCAGCAGTCTGTCTAAACCTGTAACTGAGCAGCAGTTTCATGCACACAAACCAGTCAAAAAATTGCAGAACCCAGTTTAAGATAAACCTGGATCTATGTAGTATCAGATTCATTTGATTTAGGTCAAACTGGTTCATGGAACTTCTGTCTACTTCCCCTGGGAGTCCTGGAGCTGGCAAAACCCAGTCACTGGTCCCAGCCCTAGGGTTGGTCTTTGCACTCCCCTCTTCCCCCACACTGGTTAGTTTTTTGCTCCCCCCCAGCCCCTTTCTCTGCCCCTGCAGCCTGCACTGTGAATGCTCATCCCACAGGCTGCTCTGGGTGCAGTCGCTTTTATCAGTGTATGCCAATGCCAGAGCCGAGCAAGTAAGTCCCAGTGTGGGGAGGGATGGAGGGTGTAGGTTCTCTGGGGGGGAACCCGACCCCACTCGCAGGTTGTGCCTACTCCCCTACCCCACCCATGGGTTGCGCATGCTCCCCCTACCCCTCATGGGTCACGCCTGCCCTCTGACCTCGCCCACAGGTCACGCCTGCTCCCCTTTCCTCTTGTGGGTTGTGCCTGCATCCCCACCCTACCCACAAGTTGTGCCTGCCCCTCCACCTGCAGGTCACACTTGCTCCCCCAACACCTTGTGTGTCATGCGTGTCCCCTCTAGCCCACCTGCCGGTCACGCCTGCCCTCCTACCCCACCTGTGGGTCACACCTCCCCGCATCTCTTGGTGGACCCCTGATCACCTCCAGCCTGCTGGACCTCCCACCCCCTAGCTAGCCCCCCGACTTTACTGATATTGGGCAACCATTTTTAATTGATTTAACCTCCCCCAAGTATCTGTACTTAGCCCAGTAGTTCAGCTTCTACTGTGATAAGCCATGTGGAGCTGTGAGCAATGACTGTCAAATTTGCACAGGTTGTTAGTTGCATGTTGGATATGGACACTGTCCAATAGGAGCTGTGACAAAAGCAAAATTCAGAGGAGACGATAAACAATTTTGCTACAGATATTCAGTGGTTAAGGAGCATCATAAAAGTATCAGAGAAAACTTAGTCAATAAATGTGGCTTTTTTCTGCTTGTTAAAGTGTTAATTCCTCCTATGAATTTGGAGAACAAAGATGTTGAAATCTTGATTAACTCTCAGTCTGGTTTTTCTTTTCTTTTTTTTAATAAACTGTAATCAGCTTGTAGAAATTGTTATCTAGAGAATTCTGGTAATTATTTTTATGGCACTTTGATAACATGCAAGAATGATTTACCTGGAGCTATTTATTAAGCACTTTCATGTATAGTTTTATTTATAGATCACAGTATTGTGATTACAGCTTGTTGAAAAGTTAGGGGGTTTTTCCACAGAAATTGTACCAGTTCTGGCAGAATTCTCAATGCTGAATAATTTGAGCTGAAAATCAAAATATGTCCATGTTGAATGTGCTTTATCAGTGCCTCCTTTATCAGGGACTTTAAGCTGAGAGACTTCATACTCTCAATTCTCCTTCACAAACTGGTCTCATTGTAAGAAAACATCTCACATGATGCATTGTGATATCCTTTAGGAAAGGGAATGGAGTGCACCGTGGTGCATCTGGATAGGTAAATGAAGCAACTGTTAATACAGCAATTATTTTCAAAGTGTTTTAAGGTGCCCTGTATCATCCACATTAAAGTCAGGCCTTCCTTACCTACTAGGCATTTACTCTTTCCCTTAGGCTGGGGGTGGCCAACCTGCAGCATGCATGTGCAAGTGTCAGGGGTGACCTCTGTGTGTGGCATGTGGCAGACCGAGGAGGGGGCAAGTACCCAGTGGCAGACAGGGCAGGGAGAACAGCAGGAGTTGAAACAGGGAGCACTAAGAAGGGAGGAGAAAGCAGAGCAACAGGTCAGGCCGGGGAAGAGGATTAAAGCTGGCTGCAGTTTGGTGTAGAGGCTGCAGGATCAATTTACTTATTACCTTAAATCTGTTCTGGTAAGTGCTATTTACATGTTACATCTGTTCTGATCAGTGCTGCAGGCTTGCTTTGATTTCCTCTTGATCACTTCTTGATATGGCCTGATTCGCTCCTGGGAGTGCCTTTTCCTCAAAACCCTTCACAAAGTCTTTAGCATAATGGTTACTTTAGAAAAAAAATTACACAAAAGAAAAAGCTGTGCAACTGACACATGTTTGATAGGGTCAAACAGTTACCAAATATGTAAAATGCTTCACACTGAGCAGTTATTGGGCGTTACACCAAAATGTGTCCAAAATACATACACAGTGGGCAATAGTTTGCATCTTTTTCTGGGACGAGGTAATTGATACTTGAATAGGATTTCATCATATCAAGTATGAAGAGATTCAGACTTTAATTTCTCTTTGTCTAATTGTTCTGCTTTCCTGACTTACCGAAGTGTTGGTTTCTTAGCAAGTTTGTGTACATGCTCTACTGCCTACAAGAAAAGTGAAAGATTGCAAATGAGGCCACAAAAGTGGATAAAGAATTATAAAACCTCTCTGTGCAAGTGCTGGCTAACACTTGATACCAGTTGCCTGAAGTAAGCAAGGTGAAAGACGTGTTTCTCAATGGGGCTATGTCTGGATTCAAGGGAGAGCAGGGTATTTCCCTGGTTCAGTTCTGTTTCCTCATTCTTCATGTTTCCCTACCAGGAATTACTTTGTTGATGTAACTGGAGATATTGGCCTTTGACAACAAGAATTCATGTGTGCCCTGCCACTAATATTTCAGGATTTTCCTGCTTGAATGAGATTTTCCTAATTCCCCTCTCCCAGAGCCATTAGATCCAAAGCCTACTGAAATTAATGGGGATCTTTCCATTCATTTTAATAGGTTTTAGATCAGACTCCATCCCATGTGATGTACTACCAAAATTATGATCAGCAAAGTTACTTACCATGAAGTGTCACAATATACTGTATTATCTTTTATTCAGCGTGCTCCTGTATACCTTGTGCACCTTGTTTTTAGAAGCCAATATGAATGAAAAGAGATCTTTCCTTGTAGTAACAGAGTAGTAGCAGCTACTGAGCTGAGCCTGCTGCCAGCCCCACATGCTAGATGGGACCCATGGACCAACCCCACGTGCCAGATGCAGGGCTTCCTGCTGGATCTGACCCTGCCTGCCAGGTCCAGGGCCACGCACTGGGTCCTACCTGGAATGTTGGGTCTGACCACAGACTGACCCCATACACTGGCCTAATCTGGAATGCAGGGCCCTGTCATCCACCTGGGGGACACCCTGCGAGTCTAAAAATTTGGTGGTGTGGAAGCAGTGGCAGCATAAATTGCTCTGGCTCCTAGAGTTGTAGCAATTAGTGCTACTGCTCTCCCACCACCAAGTTTTTGAATGTTTGGAAAGTCCCAGAGGCCAGGTGACTCAGTTCCACAGACTGGATCTGGACAATGGACCCATTAAGCACCACTGGAAGAGCCTGCTATTTACTGAATTCCCTTGCATATAATGAACACTCCAATTTTGACAAGCTGTTTTTTGGGAAATGGTGCATGATGCATGAGACTGAGAAAATACAGTAATAAGAATGGATGATGGGCTAGTGTTCTGTCCGAGTAGCCCTTCTACTTTGGAATTAACATATTTCATTTCCCATCCCCAAATAGCCTGTATCTGTTGACCTTCAGGGTGTTAAAGCCCATCGATTTGGAGGGTCTTTGGAGAGAGAGAGGGCTTAGAGAGGTAGGTGTGAGAAAATGGGGTATAGAGTTACTTATTTGTTGTCTGATTGTGGCTTGGTTTGGCTAGGTTGTGCAAATGAGTCATATTGTATTGTGCAGGGCACTTGGAGCTCTTGGAACAGGCAGTTTGTGTTTTCAAAACCAAGATAAACTAAGTATCTTCATGCGATGAATTAAATCCATATTTTTAAATGCTATTAAATACCACATCCAGTTACTGCTTCATAGTTTTATCAAAGTAAAAGCTGATTAACTGAAAGCTAATTTTTCTCTGTTTTGCTGAGTCTACTGGTGGTAATACTTGAAGTTTGCATAATTGCCCTTATCTCTAAAGTGTTTTACAAACATTAATTGTTCTCTTCCCTGACTGGTAAGTATCAATGTTCACTTTTAACAGATGGGAAACTGAGCTAGATAAATGAAGTGACAGGTTCAAGGCTGCAGAGAGGAGTAGTACTGATGGGATAATTTCCTAACAACAGAATTAAATTGAAACCATGTTTCATGGAAACATCTCTGTTTGGATGAACTTTCCTAAAATACAGGCAGGAATCTGCCTAGAAATCCTTCCAGCTTGCCTGAACAGTGTCTCCCTACTGTAATCGCGCTAGTGCGCAAGGCAACAAGATGGCGGGAGTCCCTGCCCTCCATGCCACGGTACCAGGGAGGGGAAAGTTAAAGCGCACACTTTTTGAAAAAAATCAGACAGGTGATAGGGCGAACTTACCCCTCATCATCACGTGCGTCACCTAAGTAATAAAAGGGAGCGCCTAGCCGCACTGAAGCGAGGTCGTTCGTTACCCATTCCGTTATTACAAGGGACACTAGCCTGATCATCTAGCTTCCGCCTCCCGTCTGCGCTTAGCAACCGCCAGACGCCGTTTGTACTCACTGTGACATGTCAGCACGTACTGCCAATTGTATTCTCCTCATTTGCTTCTGTCTTCTCTCACCCGTGGCTGCAGCCATAAGTAATTAAAACCCTTCGATTTTTCTCATCACCCCACCTGCTCCTTGTCAATTGTTTAATCACAACAATATGCAAGCCGGACTTGCACGACCCCATCGCCCGCTAAAAGTCCCGAAGCTTTATCTCTGGTCCTCACGCACAGCAAGTGGCAGCGTGACAAATGGTTGCTGAGACTTCAGTCTTTCAGAGCCTGAGGCTGGTAAGCCTGGGATTTACATAGGTGCTGCCACATGGCTAAGACCCTGAAAGACCTGCAGGCTCTGGCTTAAGCCAAGGTCCATCTTCAGGCTCTTTATTATGCACCCTGAGACTCTGATAACTCCAGCCTGAACTGGGATTCCTATGGACTCATCATCCCTATCATGGAGTGGGTAGCGTGGAAGCCTTTGCTCTAGCTAGGGACTTCAGGGCTTGTCCATACCTCAGCAGCAGCAGGTCCCATTAAGGACAGGATTGATCATGCCTTGTCTATCTGAGTTTACTGATGAGTTCCAGAGTTAGAAGTTCTCCAGTAAAGCTCCCTCAGACCTGTCCCCAGTTCTGGCTTTCAGACCTATCAGAGAACGATGACTTGATACGAGGCATTGGAGAAGAGTCTAGAGCAGCCTCATGGACAAATTTTTGATGCTGAAGCTCATAAGGAGCCATGGATAGGTGGAATATGGACAGGAAATGCTTAGTCCTATCCTCTGTAAAATGCGCAGCTGGTGTAATATAAACAAAGGCATCAGAGTGTCTAGCTTTCCAACAAGGATCTGATTGCAGAGCCACTGTCCATCATCTTTGAAAACCCATGACTATCAGGAGAGGTCCTGGATGATTGGAAAAGGGCAAACATAGTGCCTATATTTAAGAAAGGGAAAAAGGAGGATCCAGAGAACTAAAGACCAGTCAGCCTCACCTCAGTCCCTGGAAAAATAATGGAGCAGGTCCTCAAGGAATCTATTTCAAAGCACTTGTAAGAGAAGAAGGTGATTAGGAGCAGTCAGCATGGATTCACCAAGGGCAAGTCATGTCTGACCAACCTGATTGCCTTCTATGATGAGATGGCTGGTTCTGTGGATGCAGAGAAACCAGTGATTTTAGCAAGGCTCGATTTTACCTTGATTTTAGCAAGGCTTGTGATACAGTTTCCCACAACATTCCCAAAGGCAAGCTAAGGAAGTACAGGTTGGATGAACGGACTGTAAGGTGGATAGTAAACCAACACAGCATTAGGCTCAGAGGTTACTAATCAATAGCTTGATGTCTAGTTGGCAGCCAGTATCAAGTGGAGTTCCCCAGGGGTCAGTCCTGGTGCTGGTTATGTTTAATATCGTCATCAACAACCTGGGAGATGGCATAAAGTACACCCTAGACAAGTTTGTAGATTTGCTGAAAGTAGGGCCAGGATTCAGAGTGACCTTGAAAAATGGAGGATTGGGCCAAAAAGAATCTCATGAGGTTCAACAAGGGGAAGTGCAAAGTCCTGCAGTTAGGACAAAACAATCCCATGCACCACTGCAGGCTGGGGGGTTGACTGGCTGGGCAGCAGCTCTGCAGAAAAGGAGCTCGAGGTTACAGTGAACAATAAGCTGAATATAAGCCAACAGTGTGCCCTTGTTACCAAGAAGGCTAAGGATATTGGGCTACATTGGCAGGAGTGTTGCCAGCAGGGCAAGGGAAGTGATTATTCCCCTCTATTCAGCACTGGTGAGGCCACATCAGGAGTACTGGGTTCAGTTTTAGGCCCCCCACTACAAAAAGGATGTGGACAAATTGAAGAGAGTCCAGAGGAGGGCACATGACTTATGAGAAGATGCAGAGGAAACTGGGTTTATGTAGTCTAGAGCAGTGAAGACTGAGGGGGGGGATTTGATAGCAGCCTTCAACTATCTGAAGGGGGGGTTCAGAAGAGGATGGATCTAGACTGTTTTCAGTGGTGGTAGATGCCAGAGCAAGGAACACCAGTCCCAAGATGTAGCAAGGAAAGTTTAGGTTAAATCAGGTGTGGGCAATTATTTCAGGTGGAGAGCGGCTTACCCAGTTTTGGCAAGCTGTCAAGGGCTGCATAGGTAGCCCCACCCCTTGACAAGGTGCCCTGCCCCCTGATCACCATTGTGGGACCAATGTCCTAATGTCTTGGGACCAGTGTCTCAGGGCAGGGAGCAGGCTGGCAGGGTCTGTGGAGCCAGGCTGGGTTGCACCAGCAAGGAGAGGGGGGAGCTGGTCTGGCTTCATGGAGCCCCTGCTGGCCGGCACCCTGTACTCCTGCCGCCCTGCTCTGGGCCCCGCCGGCAGTGGCCCCAGGACACCAGCGTGGGCCCTGTACTCCTACTGACTCCTGCTCACTCCCAGTGCCCCCCCAGCCCCGCAGTACAGGCAGGGGGCAGCATGTAGCCCCAACCCCCTGCTCACCGGCAGGGAAGGAGCTGGTGCTGAGCATGGGGAAAAGTGGTCCCTCCCCCGCCCTGTGGCTGGCAATCCCTGCTATAGGCACTCGCAGCCCATGCAGAGCTGTCCTGAGCAGGCATAGGCAGCCCTATACGGACTGTGAGTGGCTGCAGCATGGGGCGGGGGAGGGGCTGTTTTGACTTGTGCTTAGCACCAGCTTGTAACCCACCCCCACAGCCAGCCTGGGCACGAGGCTCCTGGCTCCCCCGTCAGGGCTGCACCACAGCAGCAGCAGCTGTTCAGCATGGAGGAAAGCAGCCCCCTGCTTGCTGCATCAGGCAGTGTTTGCTGCTGCTGCCCACCCAGAGCTTGTGTGCTGGGCAGCACAGAGGAGGTGGTGGCAAACACTGCCTGGTATGGCAAGCCGGGGGCCGCTTTCCCCCGCACCACAGCTGCAGTGCAGTCCCCTGGCTGGCATGTGGCCCAGGTTGGCAGCGGGGGCTGATTACAAGCTGGTGCTAAATACCAGTCAAAATGGCTCTTCCCCACTCTACAGCCGACACCCCACACTGCAGCTGCTCGCATGGGGCTGCCTGGGCCTACTCAGGACAGCCCTGCACAAGCTTCGAGCAGTTGCAGCAGGGAGTGCCAGCCACAGGTCAGGGGAGGGGCTGCTTTTCTCTATGCTCAGCACCAGCTCCTTCCCTACCCTCCCTCCCATCCCACCCCTTACCTGAGGGTCCACAGGGTACAGTCACATGGTCCCAGGCCAGAAGCTGGGGGGCAGGGCTGGATGGGCCCTGCTGTTGCAGAAGCCCACCAGGGCTTCCCCTGGGTCCTACTGCCCCTGTCTCCTACTGCCCCTGTCTCCTGTCATATTTTACAGGAACCAAGGACAGATAAATATTCATTTTCTAAATTTTTTAGGGGATAGAATGGCCTTGTGGGCCAGATGTGGCCCACGGGCCGTATTTTTCCCACCCCTAGGTTAAATATTAGGAAGAATTTTCTCACTAGGAGGGTAGTAAAACACTGGAAGAGGATGTAGACTCTCCATCCTTGGAAGTTTTTTAGAGCCAGCTAGACAAAGCTTCAGCTGGCATGACCTAGTTGGGGACGGTCCTGCTTTGACCAGGGTGTTGAACCAGATTACCTCCTGAGGTCCCTTCTGACCCTTATTTTCTATGATTCTAAGGATCCTGGAAGTCCTCAGAATCCAAACTCAAGCTAGTGCTGCCAGGGTTTCTAGGCTCATTGCTGCATATCCTAGAGCCTGGAAACCTGAAAGGTTTCAGAACTTCCAGGATCCCTGCTGTGCATGTAGGAACTCCAAGTCCTGAGAGTCCCAGCCCAAAGATTAGGAAGCCTGCAGGGTCCTAGCCCTAAGGACCCTGCAGGCTTCCTAATCTGCAGTGAAGGGTCCCCAGAAAACTGAGCAACCAGCTCCAGCTTAATTTTTTTTTTTCCCCCAAAATGAAAACAATTTAGAATTTAAATCCAGATCCTGGGTTCTGTTCTGAATAGGGACATTTTTTCCAGAATGTTGGAATTTCCAGTGGGACATCAATTCTAGAGAGTCCTACAGAGAAATTGATTCTAGCATCAGCCTTGAAACATGTGAAACCTTGAGCTACTGAAGCATTGTTAACATTTTTAATGATCATTTGTTCTTTCTTCTTTGACCATTGCTAAACAGAAGACATGCTCTTTTGCTGCTATGTGGATTTACCAGTGTTTGAGAGAGTTATTTGACTTTTGATTCCTTATAAATGTCAATAAAAACTAAGCTGCATAACGTTTAAATAATAAGCGCTTCAATATAAATTTACTTCCAGGAAGTTTTGCATTTCACTTTGTCTGTCATATGTTTCTTAAAGGTACAAAACATTATGTAAATTGGCAGCTATGTAAACTCACAGCTGGGAGATGCCTTTTATCACATTGGCTGTACACAGTGCCCAGTGGTTGCTCAACATACTTGTATAAAGAGAGGTAGATTAGAATTTTGCCTGCCTGTGGAGAGCCAACACAAGATCTGGCTCAGCACTCACTTAAGCTGTGAGGAGAGAAATGTGGTGTTGTATGAACTGGTGCCTGTGTTATTTCCTGACCCAAAATCAACTATTACTTATATTTGTATTACTCCTTTGACATTAGTTGTAGGGGAAAAAAAACTGGCTTGGTTTAAAATTAGGATTACTGTGGATTCAAAGTTCACATTACTCTAAATAGAATATTTCCAATAAATTTAAAACAAAACAGGCTCCATCTTGAAAATCTTAGCCGGGAAAAGATCTCACTGGAGTTGATAAATAAGGATTGCAGAAGACAAAATAAAAACTGCCTTATCATAGCTGTCTTACTTTCACTCTGCTAACTCTTAGAGGTCCCAGTCATCTATCCTGTTAGGCAGTGGAAAATAAAAAAGACCTTACAATATAAGTATCTGATGCTTACATGTTTATGCAACACTTAATAATGGATAATTATGCCTAGCTGTATACAAAGTCCCTAGAAGCAAATGGTAATGAACTATATCATATTTTCTTGAATATAACATGCAGCGTTCTCCAAAAAATCATCTCTCCAAAACTGGAGTACATGTATTATTCAGAAAAGCTGGTTTTCTGCCTAGGATAGAAGTACACTGTTTTGATTCCTGCTCCACAGTGCAGCAGCTGTTGCATGACTATTGGGACAATTGACTTAATGGCTTATTGTTCTTCATACCATTGTCTCTCCTTTTTAATGGTCTTGTTGTCCCAATAAACAAGCTAACCTTTTAAGGGTAATTTTGCTGCCTGCTAGGTTCTCCAAGTCTCTTTCCTCCTATTTCAGAGTCTTGAAGGAAAAATTTGAAGTCTTCACACAGTCAAGGAACTATGATGTGATTGGAATAACAGAGACTAGGTGGGATAGCTCACGTGATTGAAGTACTGTCATGGATGGGCATAAACAGTTCAGGAAGGACAGGCAGGGGAAAAGAGGAGGAGGAATTGCTCTTTATGTAAAAGAGCTGTATAAAACAGCTAGTGGAAGTTTCCCAATCACAGACCCTGCTGGTTCTTGTGGGGGACTTCAATCACCCTGACATCTGCTGCAAGGGTAATACAGCACTGCACAGTTAATCCAGGAAGTTTTTGTAGACTGCTAGGGACAACTTCCTGGTGCAAATGTTGGAGAGGCCAACAAGGAAGAACTCATGGGAATGTAGTAGTGGATGGCAACTTGGGCAGCAGTGACCACGAGATGATTGAGTTCAGGATCCTGAGAAAAGGAAGGATGGAGAGCAGCTGAGTATGGACCCTGGACTTCAGAAAAGTGGAATTTGACTCGCTCAGATGTTGCCCTGTGGGTCAGGCCAACACTCAGAATCTCAGTATCATGCTGTTAGACAGGAGGGCATGGTGTACAATTGCACATACACACACAAAAAATCAATTAGGTGCACACACACAGTCTAGGTGCATATACCCCCACCAGGCGTGCACACACACACTACCAACTCAGGCACATACATACCTATCACCAATTCAAGCACATACACGCTGTAATGGTAATGACATGAAGTCATACACAATACACACATACATACACATATACACACAGGTTAAACCCTGACTCAGGTGACTGTGTGTGTGTTGGTGCCTGTGGTACTTATGCTTGGGGTGCTTGGTAGCTAAAGAAAAAGTGGTAGAGATCAGGGAAAAGGCAGTGGGGATGAACCAATAGCAGTGGCAGAAATGGGGGGAAAAGGCAGTGGGAATGGGGCAGTAGTAGCAACAGAGATCAGGGGAAAAGGCAGTGGGGATGGGGCAGTAGCAGCAACAGAGATCAGGTGAAAAGCAGTGGGGATGGGGCAGTAGCAGCAACAGAGATCAGGGGAAAAGGCAGTGGGGATGGGGC
>NW_017728909.1:30395972-30397956 GCF_001723895.1 Crocodylus porosus | reverse complement strand
GTTACAGAATTGCAACATACTTACACAACAGGGCATGGGGACAAGATGGGAACAAGATGGGAATGGATACTTGACATCACTTTACAGACACAGGCCTAAACCATACAATATTAATATGAAACAATAAAAATCAATGCACAAATGATAGGAATACATTAGAATACAATATAAAACAGTAAAAATCAATACAAACATAATAGGACACTATTTACAATACATTAAAAAAGGGACTTACTACAATAATCAAATACAAGAACTTAGCTTACCTAGTACTACTGGTAATCACTTATAAGGATTAGAGAGGACAGAGAGAAAGTCAGAAATGGTTGGGGAAGGGGAGGGAATGTATTTTTACATTAAGAAAAACAGAAAAACTGGGGGTTTTGCTATACAGGGAACAGATGGGCAGGTCCCCTGGGAGGCTAGACTGAAGGGGAGAGGCATTCAAGAGAGCTTGTTGTACTTTAAAGAAAGCTTACTGAGTGAGGGCACAGTATGAACCAGCCCAATGTGCAGGAAAGCTGGCAAGTATGGCAGAAGACCAGCTTGGCTTAGCAGGGATCTAGTTGGGGATGGTCCTGCTTCTGGCAGGAGGTTGGACTAGATGACTTCCAGAGGTCCCTTCCAACCCTAATTTTCTATGATTTTATGATTTTTATGACTACCTGCTAATCTATGTACAGGTGCCTAAGCACACAGCTCACATAGCTGTGGGATTAAATCAAATTGAAAACTTATGGTTATAGGACATTGCCTTCCAATGCTACAGGAGTTGAAGGGTATGTAGTGAATGAGACCAAGGTTATTGCAGGAAGAGAGGGAATAATACAAGGTTAAGGCAGCTGAATTTGGTCCTGTCCTTGTCTATCCTGCAGATCTGTTTGATGCTGCTGACAAATCACTTCAACCAAACACTCCAAGTGGCCATTCCCTTAATTTTCCATGTGTCTCGGATGCTACAGACCTAAACACAGGAGCTTCTCTACCAGTGCTAAGCTGAATGGCAGCGGTGGATGCAGGCATTATTTTGCCCTCTGGCTGGAAGCAAAAGACGTGCTCAGTGTATGCTGTTTCATAGCTGCTTTCTGCTCTGTGGTATCCTGAGACAGCTATGGGAAGCAGAGCAAAAGTGAGGCTGTTCTGTTCCTTTAAGCTGCTTCAGTTTTCTGATAACCCCAAGATGCAGGGATCACAAAGTACACTTCTATCTCTCACCCAGCCTTCATCTCATGGTAAGCATATGACAACAATCAATGAAGTATGTTGTTGCCTTTCTTGGCCATTTTCATAGAATCATAGAATCGTAGAAGTAGGGTCAGAAGGGACCTTGTAGATCTTCAAGTCCGACCCCCAGCCTGGGTGGGAGAAAAGACTGGACTCAAATGAGTCCAGCCAGGTAGTCATCAACCCTCTTCTTAAACATCCCCAGGGTAGGAGCCAGCACCACTTCCCTAGGAAGTTGGTTCCAGCTCCTAGCTGCCCCAACTGTGAAGTAGTTCTTGTGGATGTCTAATCTAAACCTACTCTCTAATAATTTGTGTCCATTGTTCCTTGTCATGCCAGGTGATACTAGGGGAAACAAGGTCTCTCCTAAACCATTCTGGTCCCCCCTAGTGAGTTTATAGACAGTCACCAGGTCCCCCCTCAGCCTTCTCTTGTGAAGGCTGAACAGGTCCTGGTCCCTCAGTCTTTCAATGTAGGGTCCGCCCTGTAGTCCTCGGATCATGCAGTTGGCCCTCTGGTCCCTTTCAATGTTGTCCACATCCCTCCTGAAGTGAGGCACACAAAACTGGATGCAGTATTCCAGCTGTGGCCTGCCCAGCATCGCACAGAGGGGGAGGATCACCTCCCTGGCTCTACTTAAGATGCACCTGTGGATGCACGACAAGGTCCGGTTAGCCCTGCCAACCGTGACCTCGCATTGTCGGCCCATGTTCATCTTGGAGTCGATAATGACTCCAAGATCCCTTTCTGCCTCCGTGCT
>NW_017728909.1:30357028-30394979 GCF_001723895.1 Crocodylus porosus | reverse complement strand
GGCATTCCCGGATGCCCTTGGTGAGCCAGGGGGGCTTTTGGGCACTCTTGCCCCCCTTGCTTTTTGTTGGGATGGACTCCCCTTGGGCCCTGAGTATCGTTTCCTTAAGGAGCGACCAGTCATCCTGGACACTGAGTTCCCCTGCCCTCAAGGACCCCAGCACCTCACCCACTAGTCTCCTCAACTAAGGGGGCTAGCCCAAGATGCAGAAGTATGGTTAAGCAAAAGGCCCCAAAGCCTGTTTTTAAGTGACTAGAGTGTGAACATTTGCAGATGTGACAATTAGCTTGATCAGCAAAGTAAAGGAAGCCATCATACACAATTAAACAAAGTACAAGGCTTGAAAGGAGATAAGGGAGGACCATACGTTAAATAATCCAAATATACTACATCATAGCTTTATCTTAAAATATTATTAGTAGTGACTGATGTAACATAAATATATTAGATGTTATTTTGTTATAATAATATATTTTTGTTAAGATGCTTAAATAATTTGAAACCCCCCCCCAAAAAAACAGCCTTGTCAGAGAAGACCATAAACTAAAGTAAAAAAGAATTAGGCCAGTGTTAAACAGCACTCCACAATAGGGAAGGAAAGGAAATAAAAAACTCTCCTTCCTTCCCAAGAATATAAATCCCAACTATTTAACACCTTCCAGGTCCATAAAATGTACGGTTTAGTCCAGTTCCCAAAGTTTCAGTGAAACAAAAACATTTAAATAAAACCTATCAGAAGTCATTTATTAGAATATTAAAATCAACCATCTATAAATATTGGGCATAGGTTAAAGGGAAATTTGAGGAACTGAGCAAATTCAAAAAGACCTGGTGTCAATGTGTGTGCCACCCTCCTCCCGCCGCTTGAGCCAGAATAGGTGAAATCTGTGGTGTGCTGTTACGGGTAGCCAGATAAATGTTTGTTTTTATGTTTTAAAGTGAAAGTAAATAAAAGTTTGGGCTGTAGACCTGTTTCTGTGTATTCTGTCAGTAGCCTACCACAAGGTTACCTGTATTCTGGGTAATAACGGGCCAAAAGAAAGTACTAAAGCACAGTGATGTAGCAACGTTGCCATACGGCGACATGTAGATGCACCCAGTGTGTATTAGTTAACATGTGTCTAATGGTGGACAGTGAGGAACCAGGTCTATCTAAACATACTTCTGACAAATTTGGAACCAGTTGTGGGGCATAGTGCTTTAGTAAAGTGAAATGCTGGTCATGTAATGGGAAGCAAAATTAAATTTGTCCTGAGCCTTGTCACCTGTCACAGGACAGAGCTACAAAAGCTTCCATGGTACTGCCTTCTGGGTCTATTGCTGCAGTCAGTGAGCTTTGGTGGGTGTGGAGGGAGTGAGGGTGTTCCCTGTTCATTTTGTGTAAACATGTATTTGACCTTTAAGCTTTCATGTAACATTTGTTATATGTGTGTTATAGTATCTGTCATGTGTATGTTTATTTTTGCTTTGTACTCAGGTTTCTGTATCTATAAACATGCGTTTAGTCAATGCATAGGTTCAAAAGCAAGCAAACATATGTTTGGTTTTTTTGGGAGAAGTGGACACAGGCGTCTGCATTACTTAGGTTGGCTAAATTTATCTCATGTCTGTATAATTAAATAGCTTCTGGGTTGAATATCCTTCCACAGAACATGACCAGGTGCTACCACAATGTTAACCCCTGCACAACATGTCACTTACAAACTGAGTCTTACAATATACTCTGAAAGCCAGCCAACTTGAGGCCCTCTTGGACCAAGGGGACTGAGTTAACAACATAGGAAGTACAGGCTGCACCAGACACTGCATCAATACAGTCAAGTATCACTACAGGCAACAACTGACACAATGCACAAGTTAATAATAATGTATCTCTAATGTACTAGATGATTCAGATGAAGTTGCAAAATGTCCATAATGGACTTTATGGCAATAGGGGGAGTTTCTTCCTAATCCCACACAGCTGGTAACTGATTTATCTCATGAAGGAAAGGTTGTTATCCCTTATAAAATGTGTATCCAAGTCATTGGATGAGATACTAATTGTCCATGGAAATGTCTAAACCTTTTTTATTTTAAAACCAGCTGAGCCTTTTTCCTGTCCATGCCACTTTAGGGAAGTGAATTGAAGAGTTACAGGTCACTGAGAATGCTATCTCATTCCCAGCCTGACATTTCAAGGGAAACAAACTGTTGGTTTTAGAACAGTGGCTTTATTCACTGAATAATAGCGAAGCAAGATGACAGTTGGAGAATGGATTAGATTTTAGTCCAATGAAAGTAAAACGTTCAGGGATGAATGAAATTGCTGAGGGAAGCTAAATAAGAAAGAAAGCTGTCTCTAGTTCTAGAACCTAAAGACTGAGTCTCAGTGGACACATCTACATGTGTGCATATACTGCGCAGTAATTTAGGTTACTGCACAATATGGGCATGCATCTACACGTGAATACCCATACTGCGCAGTAACTATGGCGACTTATGCCAACTTAGGCATGATTATGCCAATTTACACAACTGTGGCGACTTACGCATGATGCAGGTATCAAATTTACTCCTGATTAGTTACTGCATAGTGGGGCTGTGCAAAATTTCGATGACTGTTTTGTTTTGAAGCTGTTTGGACATGTTTCAGGCTCAAAACAGCAAAATCTAAATGAAACAAAAGGTTTCAAAACATCTTTGAAACAAAATGAGGGCACTCAAAATATTTTGAAAGTTTCAAAATGTTTTGAGTTTCAAAGCAGCCCCGTGGCAGGAGGTGGGGAGAGCCAGGGCTCTGCACTCCACCTCCCACTACAGGTTGAGCTCTGTGGAACTGGCAGAGCCGCTCAAAGCGCAGCCCTGGCTCTCCCCCACTTCCTGCCACAAGGCTGCACTCCAAGGGGCTTCACCAGCCCCACAGAGCTGAGCCTGATGGCAGGTGGTAGGGGAGAGCCACTGGCCCGCCACCATCTCTCCTGGAGCAGCCCGGTGGTGGGAGGTGGGGAGAGCCAGGGCTACATGCCGACCAGCTCCACCAGCCCCACAGAGCTCAACCTGCCCTCCCAGCACTGCCAGACTCCTCCCAGGGGCACAGGCCTCCAGATCTGCACAAGGGATTACAGGAGGCTGCTGCTGCTTCCTCGAGCCAGCAGCAGCACCAGTCTTCCCAGCGCTGGGCAGCAGACTCCTGTCATCCCAAGCACAGATCCAGGGGCCCACACCCCCAGGAGGAGCCTGGCACAGCCTCACAGCCCTCCCAGGGGTGTGGGCCCTCAGATCTGTGTGCAGGATGACAGGAGAATGCTGCTGCTGGCAAGTGACACGAGTTTTGCTTGTCAGCACCTTGAGGTGCACTTTCCCATAACCCCTGCATCTATCTGCTTGAAACTTGATATGCTTCATGCCTTCAGAAGGGGCTACCATCCCTGCAATTTTCTTCCAAATCAGGCAAGAGATGACAAAGTTATAGGCATTTTCATTATTCCCCATTATAGCCTATGGGCAAAATGGTGAAATGCGTTGAAACAGTGAAACAGTTTTGACAAAATAAAACGGAACGGTGCTTTAAAATGAAATGAAATGACAAAGCAAAACACTGTCCCTTTGAAATGGCAAAACAGAAGTCGAAACAAAATGGTGCTGTCTTGTACAGCCCTACTGCGTAGTAACGTGTGTGACGCCTTACTGTGCAGTAACACTGTGTGTGTGGACTGATTTGGGACTAACTTTAGTCCCAAATCAGTCCACACACAAAGTATTACTGTGCTTTAACAGCTGCGTGTGTAGATGCTGGCCTAAAAACCACATACTGCACAGTAACCATACCCAGTAAGTGTCTGTTCTGTTCTTATTGTTTTTAAAAAAATGTAAATAGGTTGGTGATGTGTGCTTATACTTGAGAGACAGAGAAGATTTGGAAGGCAATAGGAGAGATTAGGAGGCATCTGTACAAGAAAAATCTCACCAAGAGGCACTAGAGCCCTATAGCTGGCCTGGAAAAAACCTGTTGCCCAAACATACTGGGAGAACAAATGAAGTGTAATGAGTATTTCATAGCTGCAGTGAAGATGAAGCAAAGTTCAGTAATAACTATGTATTTTAAAGCAAATTCTCCTGTCTCTATATATAAGGCACTCTTTCAAACAAAGCCCTCATCCCTAGGTTTGTGTTTAATTTCACTATCTAACTCTCCCAACTCTTCAAAATATGTTCTTGAGAAAAAGCTGAGGGCTAAAGACATATGTATCTAATTCTGTTGTCATTCATTAGTGATTGACTCTTAGTTGTCCTTTGAAGACACTGTAGGAATTAATTGATTTGTTGTTTTTGCCAAAAGGAAGCTAAAGCAAAAGGAACAAGTTTCCCCTGGTTTTGGACTGCCCACCTTTTGTTATTACTCAGGTTTACATCTCTGGGGAATCTTGAGATCTTAGCAGCTTCTGAATGAACAGAAGCTGAAGGCAACAAATCATATTTCAGTCTGAGATTGGTTGGTAGCTTATGACCTTTTCCCATGTCTCCAGGTTTATTTGTGATTTTTACTGGTCATTGCTTTATTGGTAATATGTCAACTCTATGCTGCTCAGTGTGCAGCTGGTTCTGAAGACCATGTGGAAGTATTAGGTACTACAGAATACCTTCTCTTGTTGATTCCACAGTGCTTCAAGGGCAACGCATTGTGGTGGTGCTACTGACTACCTCGCTGGCTTCCAGTTCATTTTTGGGTATAATTCAAGGTAGCAGTTAGAATCCTATGGATGCACTTTTTTAGCTAATATGTATACTGCTCTTTGTACATTATAGTAAAAGTGATGTGATCCAGTTCCCAGTGGGTATGTCTACACATGACTGTTAATGTGCAGCAATAAGCTCCAGAAAATAAGCTCTGGAGCTTATCACTCCAGGCATGCATCTGTATGTGTGCCCAGGATCGCAGCATGCTGAACTGGAGTGAAGCAGTTCTGACTGGCAGGAAGCTCTGGGGGTCAGCCTGTTAGCCTGGTGCTGCTGTACCTGACTCAACATGCTGCAAAAGGGTTGGTTGGGGCACGAGAGTGCTCCATTGTGGGGCTAGCGAGAAGCTCCCTAACTGAAGCACTCTCATGCCCGAGCTAGACCCTCCAGCATCTACAGGTACACAGCTGTGGAGTTTTTTACTCCACAACAGGATAACACTTCTACTTACAAGTACTGTTTTGCTGTAGAGTAAATTAGTTTACTCCAGCCTGATAGGGATGCACATGTAGATTCCAAATCGTCTACTGCACGATAAACATCTTGTGTAGATGTGCTCAGGGTTTTCCATATTCCCTGGTGTGTGTCATGATAGCAGTCTTCAAATACCTGAAGTGCTGCCATAAAGAAGAAGGAAAACACCTTTTGTCTTTGCTGCAGAGAGGAGGACACAGACCAATGGCTTGAAGTTGCAGCAAATTAAGTTTAGATTGGATATCTAGAAAAACTTCTTCATTGTTAGAACAGTAAGGTAGTGTTATTTGCTGCCTAGGGAAATTGTGGCCTTTCCATCAAGAAAAGATTGTTCAAGAAGAGATTGGACAGCCACTGGTTGGGGTTGATCTAAATATAGCTATTAGGGCTATTCAAAGCTTAGGATCATGATTTGGATTCAGAGATGATCCAGATGAATCTATAAATCCAAATTGAATAGCTGGAAGCTTTAGGCTTTCTGAATCGATTTGGAGCTTCCAAATCACTTCAGAAAAGATTTGGAGCCAATTCAGCAATTCAGCCATAGAGTATAATGGGGAATCAGTTAAATATCTGTAACTTTGTTGTCCTTTGACTGATTTGGATGACACTTGCAGGGGTTGTAGCCCCTGCTGAGAGCATGACCTGCACCAAGATTCAAGGGGATAGGTGGAGGGGTTTCTGGGAAACTGCACCTCAAAGTCCTGAAAGCAAAACACGTCACGTGTGTGTTAAACCACAGCGGGATGAAAACTTCTGGGGTGGTAGCACCTGGTGTGGCCACAAAGCATGCCAAGTTTCAAGGAGATAGGTGCAGAGGTTTGGGGGAAACTGCACCCCAAATTCTTGAAAGCAAAACTCATGTCATGTATGTGTGTTAAGCCACAGTGGGGTCAAAACTACAGGCATGCTAGCCCCTGTGGAGGTTGCAAAGCCTGCCAAGTTTCAAGGAGACAGGTGCAGGGGTTTGGAGGAAACTCTACCGCAAGCTGCGGGCAAGCAAACCTCATGACATGGGTGACACTGTGGCGTTAAAGAGCAGCGGAGGAAAGTTGCAGGGATGGTAGCCCCTGCTGCGATCACAAAGCCTGCCAGCTGTCAAGGAGACAGGTGCAGGGCTTCTGGGTTCTGGGGCCATGCAAACTCTGGCTGCTGACAGGCAAAACTCATGACATAGGTGCTTGTGGAACTGTCTGTCTTGGGGCATGTGGGGGGACTACTGCAGGCTTGGCTGCTAGGCTACTGAATTAACAGTTACCAATCAATCATGATTCACTCAGGGACCAGCTCAATACACAGTAGCTAGCTAATGTAATGAGTTAATGAACAAGGAGTAACATCTACAAAACCACAGACTAAGGAGAGGAAATAATCAATACAGACAATCAACTGTCCCAAGACAGAGACAGTCAGTTGCACAAGCACCCATGTCACGAGTTTTGTCTGTCAGCAGCTAGAGGTGCAGGGCCCCAGAACCCCCCCACACACACACACACCCCTATCTTCTTAGCAGCTGGCAGGCTTCGTGGCCTGAGCCAGGGCTAGCAGGCCTGCAATTTTCACCCCACTGCACCTTAACACACACAGGGGCATCTATGTAACATGTTTTGCCTGTTAGGAGCCAGAGGTGGAGGGCCAGACTTCCCTTGCACCTATCATGAAATTTGGCAGACGTCGTGGCCTCAGCAGGGGTGACCACCCCTGCAGTTTCCACCCCACTGTGGTGTAACACATAGACATGACACGAGTTTTGCTTTCAAGAATTTGGGGTGCAGTTTCCATGAACTCTCCACACCTATCTCCTTGAAACTTGGCTTTGTGGCCTGTGCAGGGGCTACCATCCCTGCAGTTTTCACCTTGCTGTGCCTTAACACACATAGGATCATCTATGTCATGAGTTTCACCTGTCAGCAGCTTGAGGTGAAGTTTCTCCCAAACTCCTGCACCTATCTCCTTGAAACTTGGCAGGCTTCATGCTCTCAGCAGAGGCTACCACCCCTGCAAGATTCATCCAAATCAGACAAAAAACAAGAAAGATATAGATATTTCATTGATTCCCCATTATACCCTATGGCCAGATCTCCGAAGTGGCTCTGAAGCTTTGGAGCTGATTCGGCCAAATCAAAGCAGGAAACTGATCCAGAACTCTGAATTGGATTGCAGCCATCTGAATCAGCTGGATCCAAAGCCAAATCGAATAGCTGCCTATTCGCACAGGCCTAATAGCTATATTTGTGTTCTCCTAT
This sequence comes from Crocodylus porosus, assembly GCF_001723895.1. Taxonomy (NCBI): domain Eukaryota; kingdom Metazoa; phylum Chordata; order Crocodylia; family Crocodylidae; genus Crocodylus; species Crocodylus porosus. Next base: position 30,387,540 of record NW_017728909.1, on the reverse strand, counting down.
GGGTATTTCCCATGCTTCTGAGCTTTGCTGGTTGCACTTACCCCACTTTCTACCTCATGTGTCAGGGTGTTTTTAAGGGCATTGAGTGTTGGCTACAGCCAAGACTGAGGACTTTGACTGGGGTGTGCCAATGCTAGGGATCAAAGCTAGAGGGTCTTGCCCTTTTACTCAGGGTCAGATCAATCACCATATTTGGGATCAGGAAGGAATTCTACCCCAGGGTCAGATTGTTATGGACTGTAAGGGTTTCTGCCTTCCTCTGTAGCTGGGGGATGTCCCTCTATCTGGGATATCTTGAAACATTTCATAGAAGCAGAACACTTGACTTCAAAAAAGCCTTTGATCTGGTATCCCATGATCACCTCTTGGCAAAACTGGCCAACTGCAGCCTCAGGTCCACCATGATCCACTGGCTGGGGAATTGGCTGCATGGTTGGACCCAGAGAGTGGTGGTTGACAGAAGTCAATTGTCATGGTGCCCTGTAACCAGTGGGGTTCCTCAAGACTCTGTCTTGGACCCATATTGTTCAACATCTTCATTAATGTTGTGGACACTGGAGTCAGAAGTGGACTGGCCAAGTTTGCCGTTGACACCAAACTTTGGGGTAAAACTTCCACACCTGAGGACAGGAGGGTGATCTAGACAGACCTTGGCAGGCTCAGGAAATGGGCGGATGAGAACCTGATGGTGTTTAATACCAAAAAATGCAAGGTTCTCCAGCTTTGGAGGAAAAATCTGCAGCATCCTTGTAGGCTCAGCAGTGCTACACTGGCTAGCACTACAGACGAAAAGGACTTGGGGGTCATGACTAACCACAAGATGAACATGAGCCTTCAATGTGATGCTGCTGCTAGTAAAGTGAGCAAAACGCTGTCTTGCATCCATAGATGCTTCTCAAGCAAATCCCAGGATGTCATTCTCCCATTGTACTCGGCCTTGGTGAGGCCGCAGCTGGAGTACTGCATGCAGTTTTGGACTCTACAGTTCAAAAAGGATGTGGAGAATCTTAAGAGAATCCAGAGAAGAGCCACACACATGATCAGAGGTCAGGAAAACAGACCTTATGATGAGAGACTAAGAGCTATGGGACTCTTCAGCCTGGAAAAACACAGGTTCAGGGGTGATCTGATGGCTGTCTATAAGTTTATAAGGGGTATACATCAGGATCTGGGGTAACGTTTGTTCACCAGACTGCCCCAAGGGATGACAAGGTCGAGCAGTCATAAACTCCTCCAAGACCATTTCCAGCTGGACATAAGGAAGAACCTCTTTACTGTCTGAGCCCCCATGAAATAGACTGCCACTGGAGGTGGTTCAAGCACTTACTTTGAACACCTTCAAGAGAAATTTAGATGTTTATCTTGCTGGGATCCTATGACCCCTGCTGACTTCCTGCCCCTGGGGCAGGGGGCTGGACTCGATAATCTTCCAAGGTCCCTTCCAGCCCTAACGTCTATGAAATCTATGAAACACTGGCTGCCATGGTTCCTCTGCTTTACCTGTGGTAGGTTAGAGTGTTAGATCTGTGTTGTGTGAGCGTTGCCAGTAGTCTTACTTAATTTAAATTATGGATTGCATAGGATGGTTTGGATAGGGCTGATCCTGCCTCAGGCTGGGGTTTAGACTTACTAGATGGCCTCTGGAGGTCCCTTCCAGCTCTACTTCTCTGTGAGTCTGTGACCTGTAGCTGCCATAGCATAGACAAGCTTGTGGTGCACTTAGGATCCAAAGCCTGAAGCCCTCTCTTGACAGTGGACACCTGCATCCATTCTTTCAGTGAGCAGGGATCATGGTTTTGTTTTAAAATGCAGCTGGAGCAGGAAAAGATGATGGTGGTCCTTCCAGGGCACACTTTTATATAATACTGTAGTGGCTAGACCACTTGCCAGGAAGGGGGAAACCCATATGCAAACTCACATCTTCCTATCTCACAAGTGGGTGCCCTCATAACCAGGATATGGGCTAGGCCAGGAGTGGGCACTGAAGCTGCAGCACTCAGTTCATGGGGCCAGGGACTAAGCAAGCTCAAGAGGGATCAAAACTCTTTTGCCAAGTGGTTAGAGGAGAGTTGGGCATCCTGTGGCTGTTGAATGTAAAAGAGTATGTAATCCAGGTGGCAGCCCAATAGTTGCCACCCCTGCCCAATATCAGGGTGTGGTGAGAGTGGGGCAGGGCTTCCAGCCAGCACCCATTTACTTTCCAGCCAACCCCTGCTCCCCAAGGAGCAGCCTGCGGTCCCAAGAAGGTCTAACACTTAACTGATTTTCTATTTATACTTTATTTACAAAACAAGAATAATAGGAAAGGTTATTTACAAGTGAACTTAAATGGCATAACCAGAATCACAAAACAAACCAGAATGCATTAGTCAACCCTTGACTCAAGAACTGCAGGTAGCTCCAGATGACTGGCTGGGCACCCCACATACCTCGTTGCTCATGAATCCCGCTCCGAGTGCAGGCCTGCGCCGCGAGCTCACAGGGACTCTCGTCCTGGAGCTTTGCTGCTGCTCAAGATCCCAGTGCCTTGCCTGCTGCTGTCCCGCTTCCCCAGGGAGGGTAAGGGATTTCCTCAGCTCCCTGCTCCAGATAAGGATGCCACCTGCACTGCTTCTTCTCTGCAGGGGGCCGACTGCCACCCCTGGCCTCCGGGTCAGGGGCCTTGGGGCACCAGCTCTCTGCCCCAAGCCCTGGCGCAGCTCCTTCTCTGCTGCAGGGCTGGAGGCACGGCTGACTGCCGCTGCCTTCTTCTCCCAGGGCCTTCGAGGCTCTGCTCCCTCCGCTGGGTCAGCTCACCCCAGCTCTTCTTAGGCCTCCTGCGCCATTCCTCAAAGTCACTGTCAGTAGCCCCCACACCAGTTCGGCTGCTGCTTTTATCCCCTCTGGCAGTCCCTCCCTGGCTCGCAAACCAGCCAACCAGGGCTCAGGGTGGCGGGCCCCCAGCCCCGGCCATCCCCCTTCCATGCGAATGAGAGGATTGAAAACCTGCTCTTTTGATTGGCTTCTCCTTCTCCACAGGGCAGGGCTCCCTTGGGGTCCCTCAGAGTTCACCGGCACTGTTTCTAGCCCAGGGTAAGTATCTCAAGCCAATCTGGTGAGCCCATATTGGCAGTCTGTTACAAGTGCATAGGTTAGCTTATTACTTGGTTTTTATGGCTGTCTCCTAGGATGTGGGAGATGGGGGTTTGAACCCCTCAGGGTGGAGAGAAATGCCTCTTCTTCCAGCCTTGGTTTAAAAAAAAAGTGTTCATGTCTGTATTCTGTGAGGGACCCAGTCCTGCAGTTGGTGTCTGGGTAGGAGACTTGCTCTTAGAGTGGCTACTGGGTCGGGCCCTTAGGAGATTTGGATGCAGGAGTGTCTGGTTCCTGACGTGTGCTGAGATGGGACATGGGCGCTGAGCTGCTCAGGTGCACTCAAAAGCAGAACTCCTGACACCTCAGGAGCATTAAAATCCAACAGGAAGTTGTGTAGATCATTTAAGTGTCTCTAGGTTTAGGCAGCACCTGTGTGGGGAGATTTTTGGATCTCAATCCCTCTCAGTTCCGCTTTATGTACTTTAAGCCCCAAGGCACAATGGGGTATGTCTTGTTGTATGGGAACACAGTGAGAGCCAGGAACAGTGGTTTTCTATGTTTAAAAATCACAAATTGTCTGATAAATCCGCAAGATCTCTGATTTAAAAACCCCCAAATCCACATTTTTCCATGATTGAAATGAAATACCACTATATATACATATATACACACACATATATACACACACACACACACACACATCTCAATTTAACACAATATTTACAATTTTAAAGCAATTTGGAAGCATCCCCTGCCCCCGAATCAGAAGATTGCAAAACTGAAGGGAACATCTATTCATATGTCTTATGAGATATTGAACATAGCGTGTTCCTTTACGCTCATCTTCAAGGAATTATCCAGGAGTAAATGTACAAGGGTTTTTGCACAGGTAAGCACATACTCGCAATAAGCATCAGTTCCATAACATCATGTGTCCAACAGCAAAGCCAGGGGAGGCTTGCAGCATCAAGGAGCCTTTGCCAGTTTGTAGCTAGAACAGGATAAGGGTATCGAACAGCGCATCTTACAGCGTTTGTATGTGTCACTTGTCCTTTATCACAACATACAAAGATACCCCAGATAGCAGAACTTACAGGAGTGCGTCCCAATAAGTATATAAATGATATAAGGGAGATTCGATATCCCTGCTGCTGAACACGCACAGAGAATGGCGGTGTCTTCTAGCACAAAAAGTGAGTTTGTATTGCTTGATGTCTCTTGGCTTGGGTCTAAGAACCAGATCCTGAAATGAACAGCAAAAATCTGAGGTCAGTGAGACCAGGAACAAAGCCCAGCACTGGGATGAGTCATAGTGGAGGAAGGAGGAAAAAGAATAGCATGGTTTGAAGCCCAATTCATAACTTGAAATCCACAGTGTCTGCACAGACGCACAGTTTTCTGACTGTTTGTCTGCTAATGTACATTGTATTCCTGATGGCCATGGGCACAACAACAGCATTCAGAATGAAATCAAGTGCTTCAACAGTGCTCCTAAATTGTAGCTCAGGGTAGTGTTTATGTTCCTGTAGGCTTCACATGTCATTTTTCTATAATCCTAAAGCCAGTGGGAACAGAATGTTTTTTGTTTCAATGGCAAGATACAGGAAGTGAACCAGGACTCTTTCAGACACAGTACACAGTTGTAAATCGCAAGTTCTTTATGTTACGTAGTTGACAGGAAAAATGTTAACATGTAAAATTATAATAAATGGGTTAAATAGGCGTATAACATATGCATAGGCAGCCATCCAGCTACTGCAGAAAAAATGTTAACTAACAAAGCTTTTCCCAGAACTGTGCTAACAGGGACATTAGTTCCAATTATGTCTAAGGCAAGGTAAACAGATCCATTGATGCATTGGCTGGCTTTGCCAGAGAGAAAGGACAAGTGACACATACAAACACTGTAGGATGCCCTGTTCGATACCCTTATCATGTTCTAGCTACAAACTGGCAAAGGCTCCTAGATGTTGCAAGCCTCCCCTGGCTTTGTGGTTGGACCCATGATGTTATGAAACAGATGCTTATTGTGAGTATGTGCTTACCTGCGCAAAAACCCTTGTGTATTTCTCCTAAATAACTTCCTTGAAGATGAGCATAAAGAAACACGCTGTGTTCAATATCTCGTAGGACATATGAATAGATGTTCCCATCAGTTTTCCAATCTTCTGATGCGGGGGCAGGGGCTGGCAGCAGCTGCCTTCTCTGCTACTGCTACCATTACTGCAGGGGTAGCAGCTCTTCGTACTGCCATCATGGCTGTAGTCCTCTCTGCTCAGGCTGGCCCTGCAGCAGAGGCAGCCTTCTCTGCTGCTGCCCTTACGAGAGTCTCCCGACAGAGCTGCTGCTCCCCCAGGACAGAAGGGCTCTATGACAGATCCAGTGGTAAGCAGAGCTTCAGCTCTGCTTTCTTCAGGCTGTTACTCTACCTTTCTCCCCTAGGAGTGGGGAAAGAGAGTAAGGCACTATAGGATGTTGGGGGACCAAGAGAAACCCATGTATGTTACGTGTGGTGCTACAAAATGTCCTATAGAGAAGAAACTGGGACTTCTTTGCAGTGAATCCACCATTTTGGTAACAGATCCACCATCTTTGTGGAGCTCCATATAGCCTGAACATATGCACGCTGGCTTTTTGTAGTGTGATATGAGTGTCTATAGCACTACAAATATAGTGCATGTCCAAGACATCAACATACCTCAGAATTGTACTGGAAACGTGACAGCTGTGTTCATATCAACAGTGACAGCTTGGCATCACCCTAGAGGTGTTTTGATAATCTAGTTTTACTTCTTGCATAGCACAGGCTGTAAAAACCCATAAACCAGCTGTAATGAGCTATAGCAGATGGGACTGTAGGGGCTGTGGGTCAGAAGTGAGAGGCACCAGCAGGGCTGGGGACAGGTCAGGGTTTGAGGCTTGGGAGTGAGGGGAAAGAGCATGGGCAGCGAGAGAAAAAAAATTGGCAGGGAATGCTGAGCAGATATGAACATGCACGTGCACCCCCCCCCCACCTGCAGGAATGTCTGTCGGAAAAGGGGTGGGGAAAGGGGGGCAGAAGGAGCGAGTGGGGCTGGGACCAGGCAGGGATTGGGAGGGTGTGGAACAGAGCCAGGCCCAGTGCAGCTGCTCCTTCTCCCATGCCCAGGGTCATTGGCCAGCACCAGTGGCCCCTGCAAATCCACTGCCCCCCAGCCCCGCTCTGGCACCAGCTGCCTCCCCACACCAGCCCCAGCTCTGCACCACCCAGAGGGGCCCAGAGCCAGGGGCCAGGGCAGGGCCAGCCTTGGCTGCACCAGAGGGGACAGAGCCCCCAGGGCCCCCATGACCACTCCACCTTGCTCCCAGTCATCCCCAGGAAGAGCCCAGTGCAGCCCAGTAGCTCCTTTCAAAGGCAGCAGCCAGGCATGGAGGCAGGGAGCAGCAAGAGCCCAGCTCGCAGTTGCAGCCTGCCCTTGCCCCATGCAAAGACTGGGGGGGGGGGCACATGCCCCTCCCCCCACTTGGCTCCCTGGCACCACACCTCTAAAGGAGCCGCCAGGCTCTGACTGTCCCATGACCTGGCCTGGCCAGGGCCCCATTCACCATGAATGGGGCCCCAGCCAGGCTGGGCCATGGGACAATCCCCACAGTGCAGCAGGGAGCAGGGCAGAGTGACTGATTCACCCCTGCCCTTACCCCATTCCCTCCTGCACTGTGGGGATATCAATATGCCCCTCCCCCTCCCAAGCTCAGACAGTCATAAAGAAAGCAGATAGAAAGAAACTTACCTGCCTGCTGGGCTGGCTGCGATCCTGGCCTCACAGTGTATCTGAGTGTGTGCACCGCTCCTCCTCTGCTCCAGCAGTCTGCGACTGGGCTACCCTGTGGCCATACCTGCTGCCCTGTGTTTGGTGGAGGCTGAGCCCCCTTAGTCCCACCCTTCTGCTGCCTATAATGGCACTGGCATATCAGGGCAGCTCAGCACCACAAAGCAGTGAGGGGAACAGCCACAGTTGGACCCATGTCCTGGTGATCAAAGCGGGTAGGGAAAGCCCATGATAAAAAAACCAAAATCAAATACCAAAATATATAGGTACTTAGAATTTATTTTATTATAATGATTGAGACACTGGTAGGCTTCCAAATTGCTTTAAAATTGTAAATATACAAAAAAAATTGTGTTCAACTGATACCTATATATATATAGTGATGTTTCATTTAAATTGCCCCAAAAACGCACATTTGAAGGTTTTTAATCAGAGAATTTTAGATTTATTTTTCTGAGGTTCTGGGATTTTTAAACAGAGAAAACCAGGATCTCTGTATACAATAAGGATTTAGAGACTGGAACTTGGAAGGCAGGACAGGATGGCACCTTAGAGACTAACCAGTTAGTCGCTAACATACATGTGGTGACGCCTGCTCCAATGTGTTGTAATTAGAATGCATTGGAGCAGACTTGAATCACACCAGCAGCCTTGGCATCACATGTATTCAGCATACCCATGCTTCAAAATGGCGGCGAGGGCACTTTACCTAAAGTTCATTTGATGAGCGCCTCCACTGTCATTTTCAAGTGCAGGATGCTAAATACATAAGGTGCTGTGGGCACTTTCACTAGAGCAAGTCCCAAGAGCCACCCTAATTAAGGCACACCCTGGAACATGTGTAAAGACACCCTAAAGTGCTATCTCGCTTTGCCTTCTGCCTGGCTTCAAACTAACATGGCCAGCAACCTGAGACTGGAAAGTGAATGGGGTGTTGTTACAAGGCAGGAGAGTTAGGAAGTTGGGTGCATTTTAGCAGAAGAGGGATACCAGGATGTAGGTGGGAAGGTGCTTTTAGTTTTTTTCACTAGTTGCCCATTTTTGTATTACCCTGCTAGGATTTAAATTAAGTCTGGTTCTTCTACATCAGTTTAAGTTTCAGAAGAGACCTGAGAAGAGGAGGGAGGAAGATGAGCATGCATACTATACTGAAGGGAAAAAAGCATTTTTCTTGCTTAGCTTCATCACTATTTCCCTTGCTATACAGAAATGTCAGATGTGGGGACTAAGCATTAGGCATTTCCTAATGCTTGTGCTCTTTCTGCACACCAGTTGTAACAGATTTGGAAGCATTTTCACTAGGCACTTCCTGCTGTGTGCCAGCATCAGAGAAGGACATTTGTCCATGACCCCCAGAAATAGGAAATCCAACCAACCTCACACTTTACTGAAATGTTTACTGAAACCCCAGTGTGTTCAGATTAGACTATTCTGCTGTGGCTCCAAGCAAGCTACCCCAGCCAAACCTGTCTTTAGAAGCAAAAGGACAGAAAAGGTGGAGATATCATTATAGATGTTCCCTCAGATATATGTCTCCAAGGATGCTTTAGTTTTGGGGTAGTGATTAACAGTTCAAAACTTCAGTAAGCTGTGGATGGCTGAAATGGTACAGCCCAATTCTGCCTTTGTGGCCATATAACTGCGTGAAAATCACTGGGCCAAATTCAGCTGTGGTGCAACTGCACTGACCTGTTTATGTCGCACCTGAATTCAGTGGAGCTGTGAGTCTACACAGAGCAGTATTTGGCCCTCCTAGGTGACAGGGAGAAAGCAGTGTCTTCTGCATCAGTCAGTCCTGAAAGGGCCTGATCACTATGCCCCACTCTAGCGAAGCACTTGAGATAAGAATGTGAGTCATTCTATTAAAGGCAAAAATATGAATCATGCTTGTCACCTGGAGAATGTGCTGAAGTGCTTGGCAGGATCAAATCTACTTGCAGCTGCCACCAAGGGTGGGGCTTTCAAGTGAATTTCTTCCACCGCAGCTTAGCACACTTGTTTTCTGTAACTTCCAGCCAGGTCTGCTACAGTAAAGCCTGCAGCTCTTGGAAAGAATGGACTTGAACTTAGCCACTGTCTTCACTGTTCTTGCAATTGTAGTCATTCAGACATCTGAGGGTAAGTCAGATTGTACATTAGCAATTTGCTGCAGTTATGTTAAGTTTCTTAATCAGAAAGTAAAGTGTCTCTATTCAGAAATGAAACCGTTTAAAACTTCAGGACTCTGGGAGTGATTCAAGATGATAGCTCTGTTCTCTGTACCATAAGCTGGGAAAATGTTAAGAGTGACAACCTGATAAAGGCAACGGCATCACTCATATTCATTTCCTTGGGACCAGGATTTCACCCTGAAATATTTCAGCTCATCGCCTTTTCTGAAGCAAAAGGCAGTTGGAGAGCAGATAGTGAACTTTGTGATGCCACAGAGTAGCTTCAACAAGAAAATGACAGATCCTCAGAAAAGTTAATTACAGTGAAGTATTTGTCACCGTAAACTTTGCTAAGAACTTTGCAGTTGTAGCATTGCAACCTACCACTAGCATTGCAGACCTTTGAAGTGAATGATGTGCTGAAGCCCCTGGCTAAGATTTCATCACCAGTCTCTTTGGGGCGTTGCTACCTTGGCTGCAATTCACTCCTTGAGCTTTTTGTCACCTACTGGATCTCTAGGACTTCCCATATAATTAGGGGAGCAATTTTTTGTTGTCCTTTTGATTGACTAAGTTGTACCAGAAGGAAGTTTTTTATCTCTGTTCTATGAGACACTTCAGGAGGGCAAAGTTACTCACGGGCAGAAATTACAGTGAAGTATTTGGATCCCTAGGTCTGTTGGATCCCTCACTATGTGTAACAGGTGCCACATTTCTGGAAGATTTTATAGCTATAATGTAGCAAAGTCTGTTTTTCATCTTGTCACACTTTAACTTTGGCAGAGGATAGATTTAGGCTAGATATCAGGAGGCGCTATTTCACGGTCAGGGCGGCTAAGATCTGGAACCAACTTCCAAGAGAAGTGGTGCTGGCTCCTACCCTGGGGGTCTTTAAGAGGAGGCTGGATGTACACTTTGCTGGGGTCTTTTGACCCCAGTACTCTTTCCTGCCATGGCAGGGGGTCAGACTCAATGATCTGCTCAGGTCCCTTCTGACCGTTGAAACTATGAAACCAACAGATTAAGCTGTTGTGACTTGCAGCCTGTTTAAATACATAGAGTGTTGCTGGGGGATAGTGCCCATCCTGTGGATTTTTATATTTTTCTTATAATTTTCTATTGGGAAGTCATTTCTCTCTGTCCTTGGGGAGGTTAATCAGATCTCTGCCAAGGTCAGGACGTTGAAGAGCCTGATTCAGTGAGAAGTTACACTCCCAGCCCCTGGTGTCTTTAGTGAGACTAGAGGTTGCACAGTCCCTTGGAGAAGCTGATTATAAATGGTTTTAAATCTGCCTTAAAACTCTACCTGTTAAAATGGCTTCTGTGCCTGCTGGTCTGGAAAGTTGTGTGTACTCTGTTCTACCTGCTTTCGTCACTGGGCAGTCTGCAGAAGCTTGCACAACAGGTACAGTGTGTTAAAGCAGGGGTACAGTGACTTCTCCTAAGATGTGTCCTTCTATTCTCTGGGTGCCAGATGTATCAGGATATCTACATCACTTATTTTTCTTGTGCAAACATACTCTGCATTTAATAACAGTAATTAAACAATAAACAGGCCAGTTAAATCCCGATTTGTGTAAAGTTTGCCCCTTCTCTCGTCCCTCATCTTCCCCTCTCAGGGCATGTCCCCACATACAGAAGCATGTGGTCGTCACAGCGAAACGGCTGCTTTTTGTCACTGCACACACCCTTGCACGTGGAGTTGGTGTGGGACAAGCTGTCCCAGGTGGGGTAGAGGAGGCTGGGGCTAGCACCTGTGCTGGCCCCAGCAGCCTTACCTGGGATTGTGGGGGGCCTTCTGGGGCAGCAGTGGCAGCAATCCAGCTTCTCAAAGCCTGACCAGCAGCCAGAGCATAGCTGTGGCTGGCCAGGCATTGTTTCTGGCTGCACACACTGCTACCACATGTGCCACACTGCTTGTTTTAGCATCAGGGGTTTTTTTGGCACCAGGATCTCCCAGTATCAAAAAACCCTCACTGCACTGCAAATTAGTGTAGGTACACATACACTGCATGCGATTTGCAGTGCCTCAAACAGATTTGAGGCACCGCAAACTACATGTACACACTCATTGGGGTGTGCCCTCACTCTCTGTCCCAGGGGTGGGTACAGCCCTGGATGCAGCCCTCCAGGCCATTCTATCTGGCCTGTGTGGCCCCTAAAAAATTTAGAAAATAAATATTTATCTACCCCTGGCTGCCTGTCATGCGGCCCTCAATGGCTTGCCAAAACTCAGTGAGCGACCCGCTGCCCAAAATAATTGCCCGCCCCTGCTCTATCCACTCTGCTCCAGTTTGGAACTAGAGAAAACATGAGGACTTGTAAAGTCATTGAGCCAGATTCTGCTCTCTGCTACACTTTTACTTTAGCCAAGTGGTCAGATATAACAATCAAATCTTGCCCTCAAAGGTTCTCATCTGCGAGTTTTTTCCCTTGCTTGTTTTCAATAGATTTGGTCTGGGTTCAACAGGATATAGGGGCGCCCTCTGGTGACTAAAATAATACCTGTGAATTCGTATGAAGTAGAACAGTGGGGCACCTGTCTAACCTAACATAAGCAATAAAATAATCAGTAAAAATTTGCAAGATTAGCACCTGGCATCCAGAAGAATCAGCACAGGAGAAATTAGATGAATTTCCATGGATTTCTGTGGATTTACAAGTTAACCCAAGCGGCACCTGGTGGTGCAATAGTTAGAAAGCAGGGAAAATCATGTTTTTGGGTATAAGTCAGATCTACGTTACAAATTTAAAATGATAAAAATAGCTCTTATGGAAGAAATTCAGGAGCTAAAAATAAAACAGGTGTTTTAAATTAGCATGATAAAAAAAATCTAAAACGATAAAATCAGCTGATAACGTGGACACAAATGATATTTAGCTAGCTTAATGGCGATTTTTGTCATGTGGACACAGGAAAACTGTAACGTGAAAACAGGAGGGGTGTCATGTGGACAAGCGCCCCCAGTTCTCAACCTTCTTTGTACCAGGACCCATTAGTAAATGTTGATGGCCAGTCCCAACCCAGTGCCCCGCACTCCTGGCCTGCTGCCCCCCACCAGTGCGTGGAGCAGTGCGTGTGGGGTGGGGGGGCCCCAAGCAGCCCCTTGCAGGCTGCAACTCTGCCAACCTGCAAGGGAAAGGCCAGATTTTCTCATGTTTTTCTTCTTTAAACAAAAATCAATTTTTAAAGTTTGTTTACGACCCTTTCATATATGTTTGCAATCCAGTTTTGGGTCGCCACCCATGGGTTGAGAAACGCTGAAGTAGAATTACTGTAGCCACAATGGTCCAGGGAACATAAGAAAAGCAAGGTTAATATTTTTATTGGACTAATGACCCAAGTGGAAGAGATGTTAGACAAGCTTTTGGGTAAAAAAGTTATCTCCCAGGGCAAATCTGAGGATGGTGAATTCTGAGCTTGTCTAACACCTTTTCTGGCTATATAGTTCATTCAATAAAAAATTATTACCCAACAAATCCTGCTCCTCATGGTGCTCCTGAATGCTGCTTTGCTGCAACAAGTCTTCAAGGAAAAGATGAGGCTGTGTCTAGAAATCACGAGATTAACTGAAGTAAAAAAAAAAAGAGGTTTAAAATGTATGTTAGGTAGTTTTTAATTTGCCTTCCCTGGCAGTGTTTCTCAAGCTTTTAGAGTATGTATCTGGGTCACATTTTAAAGTTCTTCTCTGTACTTCTGAAGGCAAGAAATTTACTTTAAAAATTAAAACTGAAATTCTCATGGAATACCAGGGCATTGAGGATTTGCAAAAATAACTCTGAACAGTGATAGGGTTGTGAGTTGGCAACACTGTAAGTAGAAGACAAAATTGTGCAGCCTGTGGATAAGGGGTCTTCACTGGATTTTGAGGTAGTGGATCTGAGTTTGAATTGTTACCTTTCAGGTTGGGTGCATGGAGGTTGCCTTTTGGGGTTCCAGGGTAGCGGCAAGGAAATTTGGGGGATTATTACTTGGTCAGCATTAACAAATGAGTAGAAAGTGGAAAGCATTAACTGAAGTGAATTCTAACACATGCCAATTAAAAAAAAAGTATAAAAAGAGAACTAAAACCCCCAAAATATTGACAATTAGAAAGGTTTAAAAATACACAATAAGGGCTCTAGGCATCATTGAGCAATGGAAGTGAGTTGTACAATTATACAAATACTGTACCAATAAGCGTAAACTGGCAATGTGGGAAGGGGCAAGGGAGGGCAATGTATTTAAAAGAACTGAAAATGTCTTATTGCCATCCTTATTGGCATATCGTGCCCTTCTGTTTCAGGCTTTTATGTTCTTACAGTAGGGCCAAGTCCTTCAACCACTTAATCATGTAAATCAAAGATGCAAGTAGGTCATATGAGCATATGACTGCTAGGAGGCCTCATTGCCCCACTGCAAGTCCCAGGAAGTTCTCAGCACAGTAAAAGTACCCTCACAGATTATCTTCATTACAGCACTTTGCATGAGTTGCTCAAGCCTAGCTCTGTATCGCAACAGAGTTCCTCTGGAGAGAAATGCAAAACAAGCTGCTTCAAACGAAAGAGACCCACCCCCACAATGCCTTTGTATGTAGTTATTGTCAGGGTATGACATAGTTTGTACTCCTGTTGAAAGCCATTTCACATCTCAGTAAGTTCATTGTGTACTAATGTTTGTGTGACTCCATCTGGGCTATATACTACTTGGCAATCATACAGCTGCCTCCTCAGACCACTTTCACATGATCAAAGGGGTGAGCACATACTTGGCAATGACCTGCCTGCCGGTCACAGGCCTCTCCAGCTATTCTATCTACTGGTTCTCTCCTCTATCTTTGCTACTGATTCACCTTCCCATGCTGTACGCTCACTCTTGCTGATGCTGTCCACAATAATAAAGTAGCCCACTTTGCTAGAGCTAGCCCACTAACCAACTCCTACCCTCCATCCCAGCTCCTCCTGTCATTCTCCCCGCCAACTGCGGTTAATGGGAGCAGCACTCTCTAGCCTAATGTAAACTGTGCTTCTCAGTCAAGCCAGAAAATAAATCAGTAAGTCAATTCCATCAAGGAAATTCATTTGCTGCTCAGCACTTGTAACAGGGCACCAACCCTGCTAATCCCCAGAATGCCATATGCTCATTGCAACACTGCACTTCACAGCAGGTTCTCAGCAAATTTTAGATAGCGAAGATACTCTAGGACCTAGGCAGGCTTCCACATTGCAAAGCCAAGGCTGTTTCCTCCCTTGTTTTGCAATAGCAAACTATTTATGCCCTTCTAGTCACACAGAGCATCAGGAGGCACTTTTCGGTGTAATATGAATGCATATCTTGGTGGTTTTCCCGTAGCTTTTGTAAATAGATTGTAATGATTGCAGGTCTCTGCCATGTGAGGCCACCTTGCCGAAATGTGACTGCAGTGACTAAGTTGGTCCTCCAATCTGCCCACACCAAACGGGCTTGCTTGTCTGTAGCGAACTGGACGGGTAAACTTTCAGAAGGGTGGTGAAGCAGGTAAGGAGCCTCTTGCTGGGATGTGCTGGCTTCTCACAGGGCTCCAGGAAAGTACTCTGAGGTTCTGCAGCCACTGGTGGCTATCCCAGATTCACAGCACAAACCTCTTGCCCCCTCTGATGGCCAGGAATGTGTCTTCACAGGTACTTGTAACATGTTCAACATATTTGCAGTGCCATGTGTGTTACCTCTCTGCTTCTAAAGCAGAACTTAAAAGAATGACTTTCAAGCTGAATCATTCATTACAGGCATTAAAAAGCTGGGTTGGTGTGAGTAACACAGTCTTCTGAAGAGGTAGGATATGCAAGGAGAGGTCCGTTAGGGATAGAGGTATGCAGGTAGAGATAAGGCTTCTGGGTTTCAATTCTCTGACTTCCCTGAGTCAGTCTATCAGGTTCCAAGCAGAAGCTTAAGGGAAATTTATTTTTTATATATGGGGTTGAAGGGCTCTTTGCTTTCAAGAGCTGTGTAGGGAGGAACTGCAAGGAGTTTCTTCAGTAGATCTCCAGGGGAATTGCTGAATGACTTAGATCAGTGGGGGGGGGTCACTATTTTGGCAGATTTGCCAGAAATTAGCACCACTCCCCCCCCACTGGCCGGGTGCCACTTTTGCTCCCTGACCAAGTTTCTGTTCTGCTTTGTGCTTCACGCCCCATCTGACACTGTGCTGCCTGTCCCCTCCAATCTGCCATATGCTACACGGAGGTTGCCACAGGTTGACCACCCCTGACTTAGATCTTCATAAATAACATGCATTTAAGCATAAATAACGTGCATTTAAGCATAACTAAATTTACTGTGCATTAAGCTAATGCACAGTAAGCGATTTTTGGCTGGCATCTACACATGGCTCTAAATCTAGTGCCAAGTCCCTTCAGCCCTGCCATGTACTTCTGTGGCTGCTGGGGCGAGCTCCAGCTACATGGCTGCCAACACTTGGCAGCTATATTGAAGCCAGAGCCAGCTGCCAGCACTTGGCAACCATCTTGGAAAAACAGCCCCGCTCTCTGATTCCCTTCCCTGCCCAGGAGCCATGTGCCCAGAGCAGGGGCAGCACGCGGCAGCTGCCTCCTTGCCCACCCTTCCTCCCTATGCCATGGCTGCTCCAGCCCATGCCCCTGCCTCTGCCAGTGATGACCAGTGCCCTGCACTCTTGCTAGCCATGGTGCTGGCTCTGTTAGCCCCAGCAGGCACCCCCCACCCAGGCCCCAGGGCAGCCGTGCACCTGTCAGTGGGGGGAGGGCACCAGCTGTGGGATGCCCTGCCCGACCCCCTGTTCCAGCACACCCCGCTCCAACCCACCTGCCATGCCACCCAAACACCCTCTACCCCCCCACCTACCCCTAGCATCTCTCAGGACATGCACAAAATTGAAACAAAAAACGTTATTTACCTAACAACACCCCCTCCATCCTTCCCCCCTCCCTCTCTCAACAAACAGAACCCCCTCATCTTCCCAACCAACAGAGCCCCCCCACCCTCCTCCCCACCCACCAATAATAAAAACCCACTTAAAATTGGAAAACTATGTACAATTGGAAAACTATTTGCAACATCATTGGTTTTTGAGCCCAGAGTGGGGAGCTGTGGGGAGGGGAGGGCCTAGGAGGCAGAGCCTGGGGACAGGTGCCAGCACCCCAGCCTCAAGATGTTCTCCCCTGGGTCTGGGAGCCATGGCAACCCCAGTGGGTGGCAGCCTCATGCATGGCCAGGTCTTTGAGCGCATGGTGCAGGGGAGTGACAGGGCTGAGCCTAGGCAGAAGGCGCAAGGTCCAGGCCAGGGGGCAGGAGGTGTCCAAGGACCCCCTCCCAGGCCCAAGTGGGGGTCTGCTACAGGGCAGCAGGTGGGACCCAGGGGCTCTGCAGAGCCATGGGCAGGGGTCAGGCAGTGGGAGGTATAGATGCCACCGCCAGGCCCAGGAGGGTGTCCAGGGCCTGGCAGTCAGCATCCCCCTGCTACTGGAGCAGCTCCATTCAGATCTAGTGGGCCCCCAGTCCCATACCTCCACCCAGACAACATCTTCCACCCGCCAGGCCTGCTCCTCCGCCTTCTGCTCCTCTGCCACCAGCCACTGGAGCAAGAGCAGCTAGCGCATCCAAATGGCTTCAGCGGTGCATGGCATTGACTCAGAAGAGCCTGCATCTCCCCTGGGCTGGTGGGGTCTTCCCCATGTCCAGATGTTGGCTCTACAGAGGCAAGAAACAGAAGCTTTTGTGCCAGTCTGTGACATTTCAGAGATAAGATGGTCTGCACCAATGGCTGTGTGCTGCCCAGAGACCATGGAAAGCTGGCTGGGCAGGCTCAGGCCTAGGCAGCTGCTGCCTGAGCCCCACATCCCCACTTACTTCCCTGGGGCTAGTGACCTGCCATTGGCAGCAGAAGGCTGGGCTAAAGGGACTCAACCCCCACCAAACACAGGGCAGCGGGTAGAGCTGCAAGGCTGGATGGCTGTGGGCTCTGGGCGACAGCAGCAGGGGTGGGAAGGGGTATGCACACAGCCAGAATCATCAGCCTGGATGACTGATGATCCAGCACACCAGACAAGTACCAGTCTACCTCTGTGAAAGGGAAGGAGGGTGCAGGATCGAGGCCCCACAGTGAGGGAGTGAGCAGGGCACAGTCAGGGGCTGGGGTGAATGGGGCACTGGACACATTAGGTGGTGAGACAGTCAGAGCCCAGGTGGCTCATCCAGGTGTGTGGGGGGCTCCCGCCACTGTGAATACCCAGGTGAAGGCCCGGAGGGCATGTGCCCCCCAATCTATGTGTGGGCTGGAGGCTGCTGCCACTGCAGGCTGGGCTTTGCAAGCTGCTGCACCTGCCCGGGGAGCAGCACGATGCCATGTGCATCCCACCACCAGGCGGGCAGGGGGCAGGGTGCAGCCCAGTGGTGGGATGCACATAGTGTCACGCCACTCCCCGGGCAGCTGCAGCAGCACACATAGCCCAGGGCACAGTGGCAGCCCTGTGCATAGATGGAGGGGGCACAGTGGTGGGAGCCCCCACAAGTCCCTGGATGAGCCGCCTGGGCTCTGATTGTCCCACCACCTGGCCCAGCAGGAGCCCCATTTGCCCCTGCCCATGCTCTGCTCCCTCCCTCACTGCAGGGGCCTCAATCTCCCTTCCCAACCCTGTCTCCCTCCCCACACCCCTTCCTGCACAGCCTTACCTGCTGGGCAAGGGTGGGGGATGCAACTGCATATGCTCAGTCCCCCAAATAATTTTTTCTCCCTCTGCCTATGTGACCTGCTGTGTGCTGGCTGCAGGCATCCTGCCTCCCCTGTTCCCTTCCTAGGGTGGGCCAGGCCAGGCTGTTGGCAGCTCTAAGCCGCACTGCCCCCTGCTCTCTCTGCTGCCAACCACCCTGCTGTGCTGCAGCCCAGCCCAGCACACAGTGCCCAGTCTTGGGGCATGTGCAGCTCCTGGACAACTGGGCCAAGGTGGCTGTGCCTGCGCCCTCCCTGCTGGGGGCCTCTCCAGGGAGGCACCCTGGGGCTGGCCCCCCTCACACTGTCACTGTGCCCCGAATGTGCCCCTGCTGCACATGCCCCAGGTGGTGCACAACGAGCTGCTTGTGCAGGCTGAGGGGTGCCCGAGCCATTACACCCTGGTGCTGCTTGTTCTCTTGGGACCCTGAACTATAACGGTGCAAGGGGCAAGCCTGGGCTGCCCCACAACCCTCACCGCTGCCTGGAAAGTGACCTGTGGCAACACTACGCTTCCCTGTCTCCCTGCTGTCGAGGAGGACATTGCTGCCAGCATTGGGGTATGAGAGTCCCATGCCCGCCAAGCTGTGGGGACATGGGCTGTTCAATCAAGTTCTGAACTGTGTCTCACCTCTCTGCATGCTGTGGGGGGTCCCAGGGAGTGTGGGTGGGCCAGGCAGGGGGCAGGGGTGGGGACTGAGACAGCCCACCACTCAGTGCAAGACTTACTACATGTCTGGGACTCACAAGGTTGGCAGCTTGGTGCAGACCTCCCCATTGGTACGGGTGACCGGCTGCACCCAGTGTCTGTAGCCCATAGTATGCAGTGGGCCAGCACCTGGCCAGGGGCCACCCCCAGGGAGGAGCTGGCACTGCTGTTGGCTGGTGGTGATGTTGCTGGTTGCTCCTTGTGGAGGGGGCCTGGGGCTGTGCCAAGGATGAGGCAGCTGCTGGTTAGGGCTCCCCGAGCTGCCAGTGGATGCAGCATCTGGGGAGGAGGATGGGGTGGGGTGCTGAAGGCCCAAGGGCTCCTCTGTGTCACTAGAGGGGGTTGTGGGGTGGAGGCTTGGGAAGGCTACCCGTGCTGGGTCACAGGGCTGTGACCTAGATCCTGGGGCACCAAAATACGGGCCAGCTGCCACATAAAAGTCATGGTCTTGTAGGCATGACTGAACCAATGACTGTAATCAGTTATGGCTATCCACTGTGCCCACAAGGCCTCGACCTTAATGAGTCACTGCTGTGCTGACCGGGGAATTGTATTAAGTCACGTGTTCAGCTATTGTGGGACTCTTCCATGGAGATAATACAAGTTTAAGATTCTGGCGCAGTGCCAGACTGGACCAACAGTCGGGGATTGTCACCTCAGCATCACACTGGAGCCAGTTCAAGGCTGTTAGTAGCAGGGACCCAGCCTGCCCTGCAGATTCAGCAGCAGAAACAGCACCCTCTCCTGGGCTCAGCTCCCTCTGCCCATTTCCAGCAGCAGAGACCCAGCTCACCTCAGTGTGCCAGGGGAAGGTGTTCCTTGGCTGGGCAGTGCTAGGCATGCAGCATGGACAGCACAGGCTCCAGGCATGGGTGTTACATGTCCTCACAGGCAGGTGTGTGAGCAGTGACATCCAGTGCTGGGGTCAGTGTCTTGGGGGGACAGGAGGGGAGAAGGAGAGAGAAGAAGAAGTTTCAAGGAGGCAGATAGACCTACTCCACTGGCACACTCTTTCAGAGGCTCTTAGGGGTAAAACCAATGTTTCTGCTATCTATAAGAGCTTTGAATCTGACAAACCTTTTCTCTCTCTTCAGTGGAGCTGAGATTTTTTTTTCTTTTGGTCAGAGAACCCTAACTGGATAAAAATTAAACTTTTCACAGAAGCATATAGTTCCAGTGGGAATGTTATTGGGATGCTTCACACACCAGGAATTTCAGAAAGAGAGGGAGAGAGAAATAGCCAGTCAATCGGCATTTACTAGCATGTGGGAAATGCAGCTCTATGAGCATGCAGACCTGAACGTTGGTTGCACCCAGAAAGTGGTTACAGTGGTTGGGGGCAACTCTCCAATTTGAAAGACCCATTTTCAGTTCAACACAGGAAGAAAAACCAATTTCCCAACTTTGAATATTTTCTCAAAATCAAATTTGTGTTTTCTTGCTGGCTGCAACAGTCTGCCCATCAGGGAAGCTGTTTGCAGTTAAGACAAAGGGAGGCAGGGAGAGCTCCAAAGCTGAGACAAATTTCAATCATGGAGCTTTGAGCCCTGGAAATAATATAGGAAATAGTAGCTAGCAGCTTCAAAGACTCAAACTATGGGGCCTGATTCACCCCCAGAAAGACTGGGCCCAAACTCTACGGGTCAGATCCTATTCTACCTATTAGACAGCAAGTAGCCCTTATCCATCTAAGTGTGATTGCATTCCACACAGCTCAAGTGCCCAAAAAATCAATAATGCAAAAGGTGGATTCTCTTTCTTCTTGCTGCTGTTTATGACTTAATCTTAAGGCTAAGATGATAGCATATTATGAAAGGAGACGCTTTAGCTTATTATAAATTGATCTGAATCTTTCTGGATGGGACAGGAGATAAACCTCAATAATGATTTTCTAGGCATTCTAGCAGGATATAATGGGATGGCACTAAGCACCACTTAGACATCTAAATAGGTTAAATAGATTTTGGCCTTCATATTCAGAGGGTCACTAAATTTGATGATATAGTAAAATTTTGTTCCTTCCACAAACATAAGCCATCCTTTACATTTTTGTTTTCTGTAAAAATGTGTGTCAGTGTGGAGTCACAAAGAGATTTGGAAGAAACATTGCTCCTTAATTAACTGAGAATGTGTATGTGCAGAGATCAGGGTATGGTGATATATAAAGTGGTGGCGGAAAGACTGTCTAGAAAAAGACAGTCTGACTGATCTCAGAGGCTGTGGATCTTTCATTAATCCTTCACAAGATGAGTAGTGACATGCCCTATTCATTTCACTGATTAAAATATTCCTTTTGATATTTAGCTACCATGTTTCCGGTGTCCTTTAACTGTTGTACAGAAGTATCACACTATGTTCCCAGAAGTCTTCTACGGCAAGTACAGATGTTTGAAATCCAGAAAGAGGATGGAGTATGCCACTTACCAGCTGTTATGTAAGAGAGTGTTTTTCTTGGATGATTGAATTTTAAAAGGGCCAATAATCATTGGGCCTGGTTTTCAAGTTATGCCAGTGTAACTCTTATTCATTGCACTGCTGAAAACACAGTGGAGAGTTAGGACCCATACATTTTTAAAATTAGCCTTTTCACATTATTAACACCTTGGAGTGCTAAAATTAACTTACATTAAATAAAAATTCACCATTTTCACCATTAACGTTGGTGCTCTTGCACTTCATTTACCATGGACACAGAGAAAAGATATCAAATCAGCTTTACTTTCTTAGTATGAAGTCAAGCGGAAGGCAGGGCAGGGTGGCACTTTAGAGATTAACCAATTCAGAGAGACATATACTTTCACAGGTAACAAGTACAGAAGGTGCCACCCTGCTCTGGATCTTCCAAAAAAAAAAAAAGGAAAAAAACTCAGAACAACAGCTTTACATTTGTTTATCGCAGGTAAATCTACATGTGCATATTAATGTGAAGCAATAAACTCTAGCACTTATCATGTCAGAGTTTATTGTTCCTGGGTGCTGCATTTATATGTGCACCTGGGACTACAGCACCACAGCTGGGTCCAAACAGGCCCAGTTGGTGAGGGTGAGGGTCAGCTGCTAGTCCGGGACGACTGCTCAGATCAACATGCTGCAGAGGGGCTGGCTGGGGCACATGGGCTAGCTGGCAGGCAGCCCCTGCACTGATGCACCCTTGTGCCTCAACCAGCCAGGTCAGCATCTACACGTGCATTGCTGTGCACGAAAAAAAACTGCAGCAGGGTAGTACTTGTAAATATTTAGTAGTATTTACAATTATTGCCTTGCTGCGGCGTTTATAAGTTTACTGCGGCCTAATAGGGCCCCACATGTAGATGCTGAGACATTTAGTGTGAAGCTAATCAGGCAGCTTTGCATTAAACAACTTGTGTAGACATACCCAGTATAGTCTAATCGGTTCCAAATTTTGGGTATCTTCACTAACACTATACCATACCTTTGGTACTATATCACAGGGGGATGTTTAATTTCAAACCATAACTGAAAATGTTGAATTTAAAGACAATCATGGAAATATTTGCATTCATGTTGTTTCATAAATCTCCAGTTTTATAATATCTATCAGACTGCTTCACTTTATTGCCAGTGTAAATGGACCAGTTTGCACTGTGTGTACTGTCAGGAACTCTGAAGCCTCTCCCTCCATAATTCAGGATGTACTGAATGCGTAAAACTACTACTTATTTTGGAAGTAAGATAAGAGAATCATTGATAGTTGACCTCACACACTTGTTCCACTGTAAATCAGTTAATGCTATTTAAATATTACTAAATGATGACTAATGCAAGCATATGTATGCTTTGTTACATTCAGATATTGCCATTTACCTTCTAGAAATTACTCGTACTGTTTTATTCCGACACTTGCAATAGACATTGCTGTTTTTTTCTTTTCAGCCTTTATGTGAGATATGAGTGGTTATGTGCAAGCCCACATAATAAAAATGTTAGAAAATGGCTACAGAGGAAAAAATCCAAGATTCCTAGAAGAAATGTTCATACTGGGAGGAAGGAAAGAAACAAGAGCAAACACAAAATTGTAAAAAACATTACTGGGCTGAAATAAAACCTGTGATGGAGGTATCTGTAGAATGCTACATTGTATCCACTGCAACCCAGAAAAAACACCAGATTAAGAATTCATGTGCTGGATGGCTGCTCAACATTTTGTAGTTACAATCTAGAACTTCCTAGGCTATAAAAATAATCTTTCAAAAGCCACAAAGCAAGCTGCAATAGCTGTCAACTGTACCTGTTCTTTATCCCTTTTCAATTGTACCTTGAAATGATCTTGTTTGTGGAGTATCCTACCGGTAAAATAAGGCTGGTAAAGGAAATAGTTGATGAATTATGTCTACTCTGCCTCATCTGCTGTGACCTCTATAATCTCCAATAATCTGTAATTTAAAACTCTGTAACTGTATCCCTTGACTTTCAGAGCTGTCCCTTTCCTCCTACTCTGATCTCCATTATAACAACTCTTTGTGTAAGTCTTCCTCCTTCTCCTCCTCATTCTTCTTTGGGTTTTATTACCAGTGTTCTCTTCCTTTTAACTTACCTTCTGTGCTTGAACAGATACAGGGACCATCTTTGTCCTACTGCCTTTCCAATTCTCCCAACCTGCCTTCTCCTTCCCAGGTGTGTAGCTACTTCACAGTCTGTCTGGGGGATCACCAGTCATGCCAAAATGTCAACTTTGTTTTCTACTCCAACTCTTCTGTGCTTCTAGCGTTCCTTGCTGCTGACAATCCTCCTTGTCCCTTAGGCTCAAAATCTAGGGGGCCAAGATTCTGGCAGCCTTGCTACCCACTTCTTGCCCTTTTTCTCTGAGTGCTGTCTTTGTGCTGTCTCATGTTACCCCCTACTGTTTGGAGTAGTCTCCCAGACTCATTTCTCCAGGTTCCTTCCCTCCTTCAAAATGACTGACTTCCTCAACAAAACATAGAAGCTCCAGTCTGTGGCAGTCAGTTGCATTTTCCACTTTACCAAAGTGGAAACACTGGTTAAGGGGAAGTAGGAGATTGAAAATTTAGAAAGTCTGAGGTATCCTTATGAAGAGATATGAGAGAATTAATGGGTCAAGAATGATAAAGGTGCTTACAACAATCACTTGATCTTACCCCAAAAGTCCAAGAAGTCCAGTATTACTGTAACCCTCATTTTCTTTCCACTGCTCTTCCAATTATTGTTTGTTATTTTTACTTACTGTATCAAGTCTAAAATTAGATTCTTTGCTCCCTGGAGCAACGCTGTCTCTCGTGTGTCCTTTGTAAAGCACACAGGGCACGTTAAATGTTTTTGTAACTAATAATGTTCTGCAGAAATGTGAAGGGTGCATGCGGTCACTAGATATCAGAAGCAGCCAATGGTTTCCCCAACACAAAGAAAAATGGCTGTCCTTGGTGAATAGCTGGCTCCCTCAGCTGCTGAAATGCACAATGATGAAAGAAATAGCAATTAGTAAGAAAAAGCCAAGGCCTGCATCACATCCGTGCAAATAGGATAGAAGCGTTGGTGGTTTCAAGTCTTCCTCCAGTCCTTACCAGATACAGGGACTAAAGGAGGCCTTGGCACAGGTTGGAGCTGTGCCTGCTGGATCTGTTTGTACAAACTGTTCTGCTAACCCAGGATTTCTCCTGACTTCTAACACACCCAGAATAATTCCTGCTACACCACAGTGAGGGAGTCAGTGGCATAAATCTAGCTTTCTAGCAGCTGAGAATTCTACCAGGCAGGAAACTGAATTCTCTAGTTGGTCTAATAAAAGATATCACCTCTACCACACTGACTACCAGGCAGAAAAAATCCTCATCAACCTGCCTAAGGCAGCTTAAGTCTCCTTTGTACCACTGGAAGATTCCAACCAGGGCTGAGCCTCTGGCATGAGGCTTATTTCTCAAGCTGACTTTTTTGGCAGGGCTGTGGCTCAGCAAACTTTTAACTAGGATACAAAGTCAAGAATTGCTTCCACAGAGAGGTATAGGCTGTAGCTGTATTGGTCTAAGGACATAGGCAGACACTGTTCTTTGGGTAAATCTGATATATTTTATTAGACCAACTCAGATAGTTGGAAAAATTTGTCTTTGCAAGCTTGTGGGTATAAATACCCTTCGTCAGGCTGAGGAAGCATCTGCAGTTAGTGTGTGCTCTTCCTGGATGGAATGAATAGTAAAGAAGCCAGTGGCTGGTATGCATGCAAGAAAGGCAATCAGTGAAGATGTAAATTGAGGAGTCAATAGGTGAAAAACAGGTTGCGGTGGGGGGAATGAATGGAGCTGGTAAATAGTGGAGAGATACTTGGGGAGTCAAATTTTATGCAGGTTATAATGTGTCATAAATCCAATGTCTATATTTAGTCCATGATTGTTTTGTATCAAGGAGTTTGATGAAGTGAAGTTCATAGGCTTGCCTGCGAAAGGTGTTTTGTAAATTCGCTCTGAGGATTAGAACTGAGAGATTGGAGAGAGAATGGTTTTCTTGTGAGAAATGTGCCCCTACAGGTAATTGGGTATTTTTGTCTTTGATAGATTTCCACTGTGTGTTCATGCTGGTGCACAGTTGTTGTTTGGTCTACCCTACACAGATTTTTTTTGCTTCCACACAGATTTTTAAAGGCATCTAGATACCTAAAGATGCAGAGAGGCTCCCAGGGTAATCTTCCAAAGCATCTGGCTAGCTCCCACCTGTATCATTGTGCATCTAAGTGTGACGGGCTGGCTGGCAGTGACCTAGCCCAGGGGTTTTGAAAGGGCAAAAGATGATTGGAGGACTTGGAATTCCCTTTCCTCACCATTCTGGTAATGATTTGGCCCAGGGCTTTTGAAGGGGTAAAAGATGATTGCAGGACTTGGGATTCCCTTTCTGCACCAATCAGGCCCCAGAGACTCACCCCGCTGTGTCCCGATTGACCCCTTGGGTCACCTGGAGGGGGATAAAAGGGGCAGTGTAGGCTGACTCAGGGGAGAGACCAGCGAGGGACAACAAGGAAGGGGCTTCACAGAGCTGGTAAGAGCTGAGCCAGTGGGGCAGCAGCAGTGCCCTGGAAGAGCCTGAAAGAGTAGGACCTGCAGGCAGCAGTGGGACCCTCATCAGCGCGGCATGCGGCTGGCAGGAAAGGCTCCCCACTGGGCTCCAGGATCCCCAAGGAGAGGCTGCTGCCAGCAGCAGAGGCTCCCCCCGCTCCAGCAAGGATCTGAGCAGCAACCTGAGGGGTTCCCAACTCTGCTTCCAGCTCCTCCAATCAGAGGCCAGGTAGCTTGATGTGAGGCCTGGGCTCCGGAAAGGTCAAGACGCCTAGCAGGCTAAAACAGTGCCATCAGGGGTGGCTGTATAGCAGCGTTCCTGCTTACCACGTGGGAGATCTGGGTTTAAGTCCCAGCAGAGGTGACTTGGGGTAAGTGAGATAACAAAAAGCAAATCTTCTTGCAGTAGAAAGGAGCCATTGTTCCCCCCCTTTCTTGCCCTCCAGGTACCAAGGCCCTATATGTCCTTGTTATTTGACATTTTGCGCCTTTTTACATTTCACCAATCTGTATTGTTTTTTCTGCTGTTTTTGTTTTATATTTTGTTAACCCTGTTTTTGTCAATGATTGTAAGTGTCTAACCTTTGTTGAATCCTGCCCCCTTGGGGCACTGTAGTGTCCACTATACCCTCTGATTTATGCCTGTTATGTTCCCAGTATTAAAAGGTATATGGTTAAGTCCCCACTGGTGGTCTGGCTCTGCTCTATAGGGGAGGAGAGTCCCTACACCTCCCACAGCACTTGTGCACCTGCTCTGATCCCTTCAATTGGAGAGGAGGTACCTCTTGGACTACCGCCCAGGTTACATAAGTATCCTTACAAACCTGTCCCTTGGAGCGGAATCCACAACACAGACCAAGGCTGAGGCAATGTCTCTGGGGAATATTTTGTAAATGAAAGGTTACTGCTGCCATAATTTCAGCATGTGTTCTGTGTTAAATAGTATTATGGCTACTGAATATCCATTGGCTATTGCAAATATTATGTGCTGTATACAAAAGTAAATTATAATCACATTGTGCCAAATGCATTCATTATTGTAAACAAATGGGTGCAATCCCAGATCTGTTGCTTACATACTCCATTGATTTGCATGCATAGTTTCATATATTGCAAGAAGGTAATTCTGTAGTTCTGGACCTAGTCAGAACTCAGCACATCTACATGTAAATATTAATGTGAAGCAATAAACTGCAGCACCAGCTCAACCTGCACAAGGGCTGGCTGGGACACAAAGGTGCTTCAGTGTGGCGTTAGCCAGCAGGCAGCCCCTGCACTGAAGCAACTTCATGCCCCAGCCAGCCGAGTCACTGTCTAAGGGTGTGTTGGTCCTGCCCAACTGGCTGGGCCTATGCCCAAGATTTCACAAAAACAGCCTGCTGCACTGCATGACAGGGGCATGGACTTAGTCCAGTGTCATCACATCACAGTAGCAGTTCCAGTTCAAGGATTACTGGATTACTTAATTAGGAATGTTACAGGTTGTTTTTGACCGTGTGTACATTTTCTCATGGCATTGTATAGTGTGCATCTTCACCTCCTGGGTTTTTGTGTGTTGATAAATTATGT
The DNA here is from genome assembly GCF_001723895.1 of Crocodylus porosus. Lineage (NCBI taxonomy): Eukaryota > Metazoa > Chordata > Crocodylia > Crocodylidae > Crocodylus > Crocodylus porosus. Next base: position 30,360,507 of record NW_017728909.1, on the reverse strand, counting down.
ATTTATAGCTGGAGCTCCCATGCCATTCTTTGCTCCCTCCCCAAAATAAGAGACTATACAAATAAACAAGCTGTATTCCAAACAGACATTTTCAGTTTACTGATGACTGGAATGACTGTCAGATGTAAGCAATTAAAATATGAAGATCAGCGGCATTATAAAAGCTAGATCCATATGCACCACTAAAATATTTTCACTTACTGGACAAAATCCAGAATAGTTAGGATGGAATAATCTAAAACTTCAGACCCCTCTGAGTGTATATTACACCTTAAGCTCCCAAGGACCCAGCAAACCAAATTTGGAAGTGATGAACAAGAAGTTGTAAGGCACATCAGCAATACTGCATGAATCAAAATTAGACTAGTGCACATTCTGTTGGGGGCAGGAATTAGGTACGAGTTATAGGTGTCCTTGAAATGCCTCTGTACAGGTTTCCCTTGCCAACCACAGTTTTGAGTATCCATGCTTCAGAGAGGGTGGGGTGCAGTCGGAAAATGCCCCCTACGGCCCTCCTGGCCCTGCTCGTGCCTCTCACTTCCCCTGTCCCCCCACAGCTTTGCTGGTGCCCCTCACCCCCAACCCACAACCCCTTCTCCCCCTGCCTGGCTGGTTTTGCCAATGACGGTTTTGCCAACCATGGGAACTTTCAGGAAATTTACCCCCATGGTTGGTGAGGGAAGTCTGTAATGTCAAAACACCAGATTGGACTCCTTTAACTTGGTCCACTGTTTCATTTATGTTTGATAAATGCCCAACATATATGTAAGAAATGAAACATTACCATCCAGTGAATTCTTAAATGCTAAATGTTAATGTGAACTCTTGGAGTAAGATGCTGCCTCAGATAACAGTATTTAAACCACAGTCACCAGATTTCTAATAAAACCCTCCTTCATTTGATAAATCTTAGTTTTGCAAGTCTGATAAAGTGACGTCTTTTCCCTGTACCAATATGTTATTTGTTGACCATTGTTATTTAGGCAGGCGAGGGTGTGACAGGTGCATCTCCTTGGGTTCTGTCCACTAGTGGCCCCACCCACCTGTTATGGGCCAACAGCCGGCCTTCTTGCTTGCCATGCCTTGTTGTTGCTTGCTTAATTAGAGGATGTTAATTAAGCAGGAGGCTGCCCATTTTTTGCCCTGATGCCAGAAGGCGCTATCTGTGGCTCCTTTCCTCCCCTTACACTGCAGCCCAAGCCTCGCTGATATACCAGATGTTGTTCAGTCAGTCTCGCTTTCTGTAGCCTTGTCTCACCACTGCGTCCCCTCTAGGGCTCGTCAGTCGTCACCCCCTCTGCTCTGGGGCTTGTCTCAGCCTCGGGCTCAGGTGGCTGTAGCTGTGCCTGGCCCCTTCTTTGGCGCCGGGGTCAGTGTACCCCAAAATGCTGCGCCCTCTCTGGCACCAGGCCCAGTATACCCAAATGCTGCACCCTCTCCGGCGTCGGGGTCAGTGCACCCCAAAAAGCTGCACCCTTTCTGGTCCTGGGATCCCGACACTACCATGGAGCCCCTATGAGGCCTCTTCCAACCCCTAATAGCCTCACCCGGTCCTCAGGTCTAAACAGCAAACACAAAAACACAAGCCCCTGGGCTATAGCATAAAATCTATGCTGTCCGGCGAAACAACATTCAATCCCTACCGGGGAATTCTCCACCCCATAACAGCAATCAGGAGCTGCTTGTGCAGTCAGGCTTCTCCTCGCTGTTTGCTGTGGCAGAGCTCCTTCTCCCTTGACTGCCGGTGGGGAACTCCCTGCCTGGCCTCGGCCAGGGTTATATGGGAGCCAGGCCCTGCCCCTTCTAGTCAGCTGGCTCCCACTGATTACCCTGGCAACCCGCAGCTGAATTCCTTACTGATCACTCCACAAGTAGCAGGCACCTCAGTGCCCTGCTACAGAGGGGAAAGGGATTTAACAGTGGGGGTCTAGTACAGACCACCCAACCAAGGGGAAGAGCTAGACCGGGAATTCTTAAGTCAGCTCTCGGAGGTAGTTAGGTCAAAGGACGTGGTCATCATGGGTGACCTGAACTTTCCAGACATCTGCTGGGAAGAGCAGTCAGCCAAGTCTGACTGCTCACGTAGGTTCCTAGCCAAAATACAGGACCTTCATCTAACCCAGGAGGTGCACAGCCCCACCAGGGGAGATGCCTTGCTGGACGTGGTGCTGGCCACCGGCAATGACCTGGTGAGGGGGCTGCGGGTGTTCAACCACCTGGGCGACAGTGATCATCGCCTGCTGGAATTCACCATCCAGCGCAAGGTGGCAAAGGCCTGCAGCAAGGCAGCAGCCGTGGACTTCAGGAGGGCAGACTTCAATGAGGTAAGGAGAATAGTCAGGGAGGCACTGAGGTCCCGGAGGGGAGGGGAGCCAGGTGTCCAAGAAGAGTGGTCGCTTCTTAAGGAGGCGATCCTCCAAGCCCAAAGGGAAGTAATCCCAAAACAGATCAAAGGGGCAAGAGGGCGCAAAAGCCCCCATGGCTCACCAAAACAATCCGGGAACGTCTCCTAGCTAAAAGGGAGGCGCACACCCAATGGAAGGATGCGGCCATCACCAGGGAGAACTATACCTCGGTTGCTCGGGGTTGCAGGGGAGCAGTCAGGAAGGCAAAGGCAGAGATGTAACTGGGACTAGCTACCCAGATCAAGGACAACAAGAAGTCCTTTTTTAAATACATAGGGGGCAAAAAGAAGGTACTGGGTAACGTGGGGCCCCTGCAAGATATGCTAGGAAATCTGGTCGTCACACTAGATGACAAAGCTAACCTATTTAACAATTTCTTTGCCTCCATTTTCCTGAGCAGAGACCAGATCAGCCCCCGCACTGGGACCCCCTCAGGCCCCAGGGGAGGTGCACCCAGGCCAAAGGTCAGTGAGGATCTAGTCAGGGAATTTCTGGAGGGACTGGATGTATTTAAATCAGCTGGTCCTGGCGATCTCCACCCCAGAGTGCTGAGGGAATTAGCTGAAGTCATTGTGGGACCCCTGGCACAGCTTTACGAGCACTTGTGGTGCTCTGGTATGGTGCCAGAGAACTGGAAGAGGGCCAATGTGTTTGCCATCTTCAAAAAAGGGAGGAAGGAGGACCCCGGAAACTATAGGCCAGTTAGTCTTACCTTGACCCTGGTAAGATAGTTTTTGAGATAACTATCCTGGCACATGTCTCTGAGGGGTCAGCAGAGGAGATCATGCTTAGGGGCAACCAACAGGGGTTCATTAGTGGCAGGTCCTGTCAGACCAACCTGGTGGCCTTCTATGACCAGGTCACAACATGCTTAGCTGCAGATGTAGCAGTGGATGTAGTTTTTCTGGACTTCCGGAAGGCCTTCGACACTGTCTGTCATTCCATTCTCATTAAAAAACTAAGGGACTGTGGTGTCGACACCTACACAGTTAAATGGGTTGCTAACTGGCTGGAGGGCTGTACCCAGAGAGTGGTGGTGAACGGGTCATTTTCAACCTGGAGGGATGTGGGCAG
>NW_017728909.1:30353138-30356488 GCF_001723895.1 Crocodylus porosus | reverse complement strand
AGGCCCACCCGCATGATCGGGGGCAGCAGGGCAGGCCCTACGAGGAGAGGCTACGGGACCTGAACCTGTTCAGCCTCCACAAGAGAGGCTGAGGGGGGATCTAGTGGCCTGTTACAAACTAGTTGGAGGGGACCAGCAGGCATTGGGGGAGTCCCTGTTCCCCTGAGCACTACCAGGGGTGACTAGAAATAATGGTCACAAGCTGGCAGAGGGTAGATTCAGACTAGACATCAGGTCTACTTCACGGTCAGGGCGGCTAGGATCTGGAACCAACTTCCAAGCAAAGTGGTGCTGGCTCCTACCCTGGGGGTCTTTAAGAGGAGGCTAGACGAACACGTTGCTGGGGTCATTTGACTCCAGTACTTTTTCCTGCCATGGCAGTGGATTGGACTTGATGATCTGTTCAGGTTCCTTCCGACCCTACCAACTATGAAACTATAATATAACAGTGTCAATATTCTCCTTTCAGTAAAGTTGTCTCAACATTTTCTTCTTCAGGAAAAAAGCATATTCTCTTTGTGAATACTAAGTGGAGGGTCTCTGAGTTAGATTTTCTAGGGAATTTAGTGAAGATGAGGAAAGAAGTTTCTCAAAACACTGCTTCAGTCCCTTTATAGAGCTGGCTCCTATACTTCCAAAGATAGGCAGCGTGATGAATCTTACAAATTGGTTTTTTTTGATTTGCACACTTTTTTCCTGATTGTGGCTGGTTAGGTTCAATTCCAATGCATTTGATTACTTCTTAGTGGACAAGGCAACATAGTATGATGAATGATTACAAAACTACTTAAAAGGGTGTGCCCTTAGGTGTCCTTAGAATGAGATGGATCTCGAGAAGTTTTGGGCAGAGAAAACAGAGCATGCTGAACACATAAAGGAAAGTAACTCTAAGCCGAAGTGTTGTAATAAAGTGTCCTGCAAGCAGATTTTGTTTTTCAGGAACTGAATTAGTCTCCTTCAGGTTACTTACTTTTTGTTTTCTGGAACTGGTTACTGTGGTAGGTCTGACGCACACTGGCAGAATTGCTTGCGCTACTGCTGTACATATTGATCTGTTCTTTGGCTCAACAGAGGACTTCAGGCTCCAGGGCAGTTACGCCACTAACTTGCATGAGCAACAAATTAACTGCAAATATAAAGTGTGCATTTGTCTCTCATTCTGGCAACCATCTCCTGCCCTTCATTTAAAGCATGGGTCATAGATTTACAAGATTTAAAATGTGAGTTGCTACAGCATCTCTCAGAGATTTAAAGCAAGAACTTGTTTAGATAAGAATTTTAGGAAGGAGAAAAGAAATGCAAAATTTGGACTAAAATCCTTTTCCTATAAATCATTCTGATGAAAGGAACATGTTGCCTTACACAAGTCAGCATGGTTATATCCACATAACCTTTGCCCTTCTCATAAACAAGATTACAGTAAAATCTGGTTAATTTATCACTCCAGGGGTATTGTTAATGATGATTAATTATCCAGGCATGGCTAATAGTTAGCACTTTTAGTGATTTTCAGATTTTTTTTAGATGAATTCTGCTCGTCACGCTGAGACATAGGAAAGAATCATTTCTGATATTTCCAAAGAAGAAATATATTACAAAAATTCCAACTGCAAACTGTATGTATGCTGGCTTGCTATATGAGAAGTGTAGAATTATACAGATAGATACTTAATGTACAATTTCTTACCGCAAAAATTAAGAATGCTAGCTATATAAGAACTGCATTACTATGAGCAAGTAAAATAACCAAAAATCTTTGCATTTCACTTATATAAATTCATCACCAAAATAGAAGATAGTAATGCAAAATGAAACAGTTGCTTGTCCTGCTGAGACAAGAAAAGCTAAAGGATATTCAATGTTTTGTGAGCATCAGGTGGTTTGAGAGGTGGTATGGAGGGACTGGAGGACATACATCAGTACTTTTTAAACTACCATATTTACTCAAATCTAAGATGAGGTCCCTCCCCTCCCCTGCCCCCAACATGGAGGAAAGCCCCTGATTTTGGATCTGAGGACAAGGTGGGTGGGTGGGGGGAGCAGGCAGAGGTTGAAGTCAGAGCCACAGTCACTGCCCCTCCTGCCACCAGCCACCTGGCCCTGCAGCTTCTGCCTCCCACACCACCTCTGCTCTCCCCTACTGCCACTTACCTCAGTGACAACTCTGGCCCAGGGCTGGCCAGACATTTGCGGCTACAATGCTGGCAGGTTTGGCCCTAGCTCCAGCTACAACCTAGTCAAAGGGTGGGGTCAGAGCTGCTGCTGCAGGAAGTGCTGCTGTGTGGGCAGGCAGAAGCCAGTCACCATGTACTTGTGCTTGTGCCTCAGAGACACGTGTTGCGACTCAAGGTGGGAGGGAGAGGGAGCAGGCAGTGGTGGGGGGAGTGCCAAATGAAGGGGCAAGTGGCAGGGGGACAAGCACAAGGAGGTGCAAGCACTGGGAGACAGGCAGCATGTGGGGGGGTGGGCATAGGCACAGTGGGGCTGGGGACAAGTGGCAAGGGATAGGAGTCAGGCTGCTCAAATCCCTCAGTGCCTGCCCCCACAACTGCCTGCCCCTTGCCCCTGCTTTTCCTACTGAAGCAGTGAAGGGGGAGAAATTTAAGATGACCCTCCAATTTAATTAGATTCTATACATAGAAAACTATAACAACTTTATATATTTTCAATGCATAGAATCTAATTATTGGGGGATAGTTTTCAATTCAAAGTTGTTCTGGATTCCAGTAAACACAAAACTCCAGAGTCCAGTTACATTCATACAGTAAAAGCAAGTTAAGTCAGCACAGGAATACTAAATGGAATTTTTAAAGGAAACAGAGTAGCTTAAAAAGGCTACTGTATTTAAAGTCCTTATCAACTGTTCATTAGTTCAAATCCAACCCAAGTTGCAGAGATGGATGTTCCTACTATTTGAAGGCTATTAAATGATTTATGGGAAGAGTGTTTGGTGGTATCAGCCAGCTACCAGTTGGTACTTTCCTTTCATTCAGTGGTTACAACATAACTGACATAAGCTGACTCTCTCAGCATTTTGGTCAAGTCAGCTGTAAGGCATGCTGTGTGAATGTTATGTGGGATGCTTGATTAATTGGGCACATAGTTATAGGAAGAATAGAAATTAGATGGTAAAGAAAACATCTCTGCTTTCAAAAGTAAGCACATTTATTATAAATGTATTGTGCAGTACAAATTATGGACTACCTGATAGCCAGCTGGTAGAATTCAGTAGATTTGATTTCAGTATGGCTAAATTTTTATTCATAGATTTCATAGACATCAGGGCTGAAAGGGACCTCGGGAGATCATCGAGTCCAGCCCCCTGCCCAAAGGGCAGGAAGTCAGCTGGG
>NW_017728909.1:30306019-30353127 GCF_001723895.1 Crocodylus porosus | reverse complement strand
TTGGGGGACTGGGGGTGCAGCGGGCTTCACTCGCGCGTCTCTCACCGCTCCAGAGCCTACCTGAGTGTCTGTTAGACTTACAAAGGTTAGTCACAGCTGGTAATGCAGCATGCCCCTTGTAACAAGTCCTAGAGAGCCTTTAATGTTATTACTGCAGTATTCTCTAACTGTTTTGTAGTAGATCTAGAGAAAAGTTAATTGTACTGTGATAGCTATGCAAAATAGTCTCTTAATTTAAAGATAATTTTTTTTAATTAATGACTATTCATAAGCTCATCCATGTATTTTCCTTTTTCATGCATTCAGAGACACGCCTGACAACTTTCCTGACAAAAACAGGTGTCATTTTTAGTCCTATTAAACACCACTGGAAAAGGAACCTGGATTCTATTCTATTTTGCACTTCACCAATTGAAGGTTTTTACTGCAGGGCCCAGTTCTACAATTATGCCTATTACTACCCCAAGAGAAGCTGGTCTTGGGAGAGTCTGGGGATGTACAGGTGCAAACAAGAGTATTATTTAGCCTGCAGCACTTTTATAACTCAGCAGCGCAGATTCTAGGCTGAAATTGGGTGGTTGGGAATTAGTGTAAAAGGTCTTTTTATCTGAAAACTAGACTTACGTGGAATGAAAGACTGGTATACTTCCTTTTAGAACAGATGAAGATTTTGGGGTATTTTTCCATTAATGAAATACAGTGTTATTGGTATTAATTAAATTTATATTACAGTAACTAAATGATACCAGTTTCAGTTGCAAAGTTAATTTAGGTCTGGGAAGGTCTAATGCAAGCTTTTCTATCTTAAGGGTGCAATTGGATTCAGGTATCAGTTTAAATTCTGATTATAGGTAGCCTCCCTTTTCTTGCAGAATAGTGTTGTGACTGAAGGATTCCTTCCAGTTCTGAGGTTATTGCTTTTCCATTACACAATGTGATTTCTTTTGTTGTTTCTCCTTATTATCCCCAGAGAAATCTCTCTCACTGTCTTCTGTTGTTTTTCCTCTCATTCATAATGTACGCATTTACATTTTTCTGAAGCGGGGATACACCTTTTAAGGGTGTAGTTGGTTTCCTTTATCAAGCCTTGTCACTTTGTCATCTGCTCAAGGCACAAGCCAATGAAGTGACAGAACTTGACATCAGTGAGGTGATCTCAGCTGCTTTATCAACACATAAATGCATAGTAAAATTACAGGTTCTTCTAAGTTTTCCATAAGTGTCAGTTCTAACATCTCTAAGAATCTCTGAAGATTTAATTTTGTAAAGCTTGTGCTTTCATTTAGTCATCTTTTGAAGTGTCATTAAAGTCCTGCAAATGTGTAACATTATAGAAACCCTTTAAAAGTTGCTTTCATACCCCTGTGTCAGGGGGTCATGTGCCCCCCGACTCGAGAGACACCAGTCACCCATGCTGCCCGGTGCAGTAGTCTGGGAGCTGACCTTGTCTGTGAAGACTGAGGTGAAAAAAGCATTGAGTATTTCACCCTTTTCCACATCATGTCACAAAGCTGCCACCCCCAAATCAGTAAGGGCGTCATACTTTCCCTGATCCTCCTCCTGTTGCTGACACTTGTGAAGGGTAACAAGAAAGGTTTCTGCATCCCTTGCTGTCTGCAACTGCAATTGTGCTAGGCCTTCCTGATTTCATCCCCGCATGCCTGAGTAATACTTTTATACTCCTCCCTAGACGTTTCTCCAGTTTCCACTTCCTGTATGTTTCTTTGTTTTTGCTCATTGAAGAGTTCCCTGATAAACCAAGCTTGTCTTCTGCCGTACTTGCTAGTCTTCCTGTGTGTTGGGAAGGCTACACAGGCTTCCCATGTCCTCAGTACAGTTTCCCATGTCCTCAGTACAGTTTCTTTAAAGTACAACCCACTTTCCTGCACACCTTTCCCCATCAGACTGGCCTCCCAGGGGATCCTGCCCACCATTTCCCTGAGTGAGTCAATGTCTGCTTTTCTGAAGTCCAGGGTCCTTACTTCTAAAGTTCTGTTAGCCGCTTGAATCAAGCCTCATACACCTCATCCTCCTGTTTTGGTCTGTAGCACACATCCACCTCCTTATCACACTTGTTGCTCTCCCCTCTGACCCTAGCCCAGAGACTCTGAACAGGCCTATCTCTAGTTTCATACCGGAGCTCTGAGCAATCATACAGCTCTTTTACATAAAGAACAACTCCTCCTTTTCTCCCCTGCCCGTCCTTCCTGAAGTTTATACCCATCCATGACAGTGCTCTAGTCACGCAAATTATCCCAACACACACATTACTGCTATTCCAGTCACATCTGGAAGCCCTTGCACAGTCAAGGAACTACGTTCTTTCGGTTTGTTTCCCAAGCTCCGTGGGTTTGTGTACAGACATCTGAGGTCGCTAGTCGATTGCTCTACTTTCTCAGTAAGACTGAGAATGCCTTCCCTTTTGCCCCCTCCTGCTTGTGCTTCTTCCATTTTACCCATTTCCCCACTGACCTCAGGACTTTGTTCTCCATCCCCCGGTGAACCCATTTTAAAGCCCTCCTCAATGTTAGTAAGCCTCTGAAGCTGTTCTTCTCCCTTTTCATCAGGTGGATCCCATCTCTTTTCAGCAATCCTTCTTTTGGAACAAGATCCTGTGGTCCAAGAAGCCAGATCCCTACTGGTGACACCAAACCTGAAACTGGTTAAAGTGTCCTGCTTTCTGGTGGGTGTAACAAATAGATGCGTGACAGGAGTATGCTACTGAAGCTTTTCTAGTGGTGACTCCACCCTCCTGTTATGGGCCAACCACCTGCTTACTTGCCTGTCATGCCTTGACCTTAATTGATTAAATTGGTTGAGTAATTAGCAGGAGGCTGCCCAACTTTATGCACCCTGGTGCCAGGGGCGCTATCTGTGGCTCCTTTTCCTCCCCTACACCACAGCCCAAGCCTTACAGATGGTACTGATGTGGTTTTGACCTGGGCCCTGTTGTGACTTGGCCCTCTCCTCTGCCCCCTCACTTCCCACCTTGCTCTGGGACTGGGGTCAATGCACCCCAAATGCTGCACCCTCTCCAGCACCTAGGTCCCCATGCTCCCATGGAGCCCCTATAAGGCCTCCTCCAACCCCTAATAGCCTCACCCAGTCCTCTGGTTAAAACAGCAAACACAAAAACACAGAGCCCCTGACTATAACATAAAAAGCTAAGCCATCTAGCCAAACAATGTTCAGTCCCTAGCAGGAAAACACTCTAACCCCAGCAGTGACCAGAGGATGCTCAAGCCAAGCCCTAGCTCCTCCTCCCTCAGCCACCAGAGGGGAACTACCCTCCTGGCCTCCTGCCTGGGCTTATATGAGCCAGGCCCTGCCCCTTCCTATCAGCTGGCTCCCTGGCGGTTGTCCTGGCAACCAGCACCTGTTACCCTGGCTACCCTGGTAACTGACAGCTGGGCCTCCCTCTTCTTGCCACTAAGGGTCTCTCCGGAGCTGTTTTCTGCTCTCAGGTGCAGGGCACCTGAGGCCCTGCCACAAGATGTCATGAAACCTACTACTGCTGACTACTAAGGGAGCAACTTTGTGAGTGATATTTTGTAGCTCGCTGGCCCCCCTTTTATTCCCAGCACACTATCCTGGCAAGAGCAGGCCTTTTGGGTGTTGGCAGTCGTAGGTGGCATCTTTACCCTTTCTGTACCTGCCAGGAACCAATTTGTGGTTTTGAACCTGTTATATGCTGTTGAGATAAGACTAATACACACTTGCGGGCCTAGGGCACCCTATCTTGCATTTAACACACTTACAGGCCGCCATCACATGAAATATCCACCGTGTTATCAGCTCATTGGGCCTGGTGTTGTATGGCATCAACAGACTGGTACAGGCTGTGGTGGAACGATACACCCAGGATGGCTGCCGCGAGCCGGGGCAGTGATTCATAGATGTTAGGGGTTGGAAAGGACCTCACAAGATCGTCAGATCCAGCCCCTCCACACGTGGGCAGGAAAGATGACTGCCCATATTGCCCCAATCGCAGGGCATTGTGGCGACAGCTGTTTTCTGCCCTTGCACAAACTCAGTGCCAGGCAGCTGCCCAGCTACAGCCACGCGGCTGGTTGCAGTGCAGTGCAGAAGGTAGACGGGTGACAGCATTGCCTGCAAGGCCATGTCATGAGGGGAGCCCCACGTGCCAACCCCCATGTCCCCCATGCCAGGGTGGGGAGCGAGCCCGCTGCAGGCCCCCAAGCAGGGCAGGGGTACAACGGGCGCACGGCGGCGGTGGCGGATGGTCCCGGTCGAAGCCGGGCCGCGCGATGCTCTACAGCCTGGCTCCCGTCGCTAGGCAACCGCCTCCCGAACCCCGCGGGGACCTGCGGCCGCCCTACCGTCACCCGCCGTCGCCAGCGCGCCTCCCATTGGCCGCCGGGCCGCGGCGCCCTGCTCCCATTGAGCCGCCAGCCCCTGCGCCGCGCTGCCATTGGCGGGCCACACTCTGGCCATGTACGTCACTTTCTCACCCCATTCCCCCACCGCTTTCCTCCCCGCTCGGCCAGTGGTGGCGCCGCGCCGCGGGGGCGGGCCTCGCGCAGCGCCGCGGTGATTGGGCGTCCGAGCTGCAGCTCACGGCTCCCGCGGCCGCCGGGACTGCGGGGCCGGTTTAAAGGCGCCTCGGCCGCCTTGCGGCTTCATCCCCGGGGCGGAGCGCACGTGCGGAGCGAGCAGTAGCGGGACCAGGACCGGGAACCATCGCCTCGGACAGGTGCGGGGCGGTGCAGTGCACGTGGTCGGGGCGCTCAGAGCCGGAGCGCGTCCTCCTGCCAGGGAGTGTACGTGTGCTGAGGGCGGGCGGGCGAGGGGTACTCGGGGAGAGGCAAGGTGTCTTAGGGCGTCTCTCGCTGGAGGGGAACGGGTCCAGTCAAAGATCGCCCTAAGACATCTTGGTTACAGAAAGGGCTCTTCAGGGAGGCTGCCCAAAAGCGTTAAAGCCGTCGTCTTGTAAGGAAAAAATGTTTTGTGTCTTCGCTTGTTGTGTGGCAAGTCATTCATTTCTCGTGCCCCGTGAGCCTTCCTTTCTTGCATGAAAGAAGAATGGACAGGAGGTTTTTCATTGCCTTTTCTAGTCTTTGGTGCATTATCTTTCTTGCGTAGCTGATACATTTTTAAATAGCTGAAAACAAAAAGCAAATCTGCAACAGTGCTTAAATTCACTGAGGGCTTCAGACAAATTGCAGCATTTGGTGGAAAATCTTGCTACTGGCATCTTGCAACCATGGCAGGAATCATCAAGAGGGCTGCTGTGTATGGCGTGTCTCCTAGAGGCTTTTTAAAGAGACACAAAGTGAAGTCATTCCTCATTGCTTGTATTTTATGTAATCAGTGCTATGGTTTTTATAATACCAAGCTCTTGCTAACTGCGCTCTCATTTTGACTCTGACTTCTACACATCAGCCATCTTCACATCTTCCCTTGGTAAAACTTGAGTGAGATTTGGACAAGAGGTCAAAACCCATCCCTTTTCCCACCTCTTCAAGCAGTTCCTTTGCTGTAACAACTAGGTTTCCTTGGTACAGCTTGTGTGTCACTTGTCCTGGGTCAGGCATCTTGAATGATATATGACTTGATGTGAAAATGGCAAGGGAGCTGTTGTGAGTATTTATGGTGAATCGCCTGTATGTGGGTAGCATCAGCAGGACATCATAGAAATAGTTTCCCTTACAACCTTTTTACAGAGATGGAAACCCTGGCTAAACTAATAAAACACTTTAAAGATGCTTGCTGTATGAAATACATTTTTTTTTAATAGAAGAGCTTATTAGATCTTAGAACTAGGGAACTTTAAATACCAGATGGTCTAGTAGCATGGAAGAGGTAGGCCTTCAGAGCTGCTAATCCAGTGCAGGAGGAGTGCAGTCTCCTTTCATGCAGCACTGTTAATATAACAGCCCTGGTTCAGCCCCCAGCAGCTAAATAGAACCTAATTAATTTTCATCAGGATTCCAAATCCTTTTGGATACTGACGATCAAGCTTTCCTGAGAGCTAATATGGCTGCCAGCTTAGCAGAAGCCATCGCTTTACCAGTTGGTATGTCGGGCATCTTATGCACGATCTTAACAAGATCTGCATTAAGATGACATGAAGATGCCATGGGCTAGACCTAATAAATGACTTGGGCCCCTACAAGTTAGGAGCTTGGAGCACAGTGGCATTGACAGACCTGTGGTATGAACCTAGACTTCCTATACAATACATGGAAAGAGTTGGGCTCTTCAAATGGGATCCAAAACTGTTCAGGTGACAAAACATAGAGCTGCTTAAAGCTCAACCAGGCAGCTCTTAGAGCTTCCTACCAGCTAGCTGTAAAGGGTAGAGATGTAGAAATATGAAATCCAGCATCTCTGTGGGGCTTAAGTGCCTCATTTTCTGGACTGCCAGAAGGTATATCTGTCAGCTTGGTGTCATATTTCATGCAGAAACTACCATCTCTATCTTACAGAAAGGCAAGGGTTCCCACAGCTGGGGCTGGAACCTGGGACCCTCACTCTGACTCCCCCCCCCCAGTTGCCATCACAGTTCCGCTACAGAGTCACTTTCTGTCCTTGGCCTAGTGACTTTTCTGTCCAGTGGCACCGCTTCCACAGGAGGGCTGGAGAGCACTCCCCCCAGAATAGCTGGTGGGCTGGTGATTGCAGCACAGGGAGAGGTGAGAGATGCAGGCCTGAACCACCTTTAGCCAGAAGAGGAAACTCTGGAGATGGATCTTCCAGTAACTTGTGTGGTGTTTACAACATTTGATTGTCAAAGCCTGGGCTCCAGATGGCAGTTAAGAGGGCATCAGTAACACCACTTTTATTTATTTATTTATTTATTTTTTCTTCAATAGGGAATCTGATGCTGTGCACTAGACCATGCTTACTGGCTTCACTTCCTCAGGGGGCTTGGACAGAGAGATGCTTAATTTCTGGATCCTTTCTGGATTTAGGCATTAAGTAGATGCCAACTGGCTTAGGCCTGTCAAGATTGGGGTAGTTTTGGGCACATACAAAGGCACCTGAGGAACTTTTTAAAGTCTGAATAAAATACTGGATTTAAGCTTTTTGAGGGTTGGGCAGCAGCCAAGCAGAGGGGTTTGTGTTTTCAGTTGCGCTTCAGGACTAAGCACTTTGTTGGCACCCAAAACTGCAACCAGCTCCAGTGTTTCCTTTTGAGGGAGATGCTACTTCTCTGCTTTTGTTTGTTGTAATATGACATAAATGTCCTACTACTCATTACTGTTCAGACCTAATCTCTTTTGAGTCTTCAGAACAAGAACTGACTGTCTTATTGTACAAGCATCATTCAAACTACTGTAAATCTATAAACACCCACCCTTCACTTAAAGAAAGCTGGGGCAGTTAGATTAAACTAAGAGGTGAAAAGCTGCACTTGTCCTACCTACATACTAACCGTGCCTGTGAGGAAATCTGGTTGTTTTTTTTTTTGTTCTGTGGTTGGCCTTGCATTGAAGTGAACCTCTCGTGGGCACTGCAATGCGACTGTTCATCAGAAAAGTCTGAGTCCAGCCCTATTGCAAAAGTCAACACGTGACCCAAGTATTTGCAGCCTGTTTTGCAAACACTGAAGGCTGAATGAACCATGTGCATCTGAAGCCAGCTTTCTCCCGCCCCCCCCCCCCCCCCCTCCCAGGCACTGTGCTTGGCAGCTTAAACTGTGATTCAGCTCCTGCAGAGACACCAGGCTGGACTGGGAGTCTGCAGCCCTCCTTTGTGTTGGGCAAAAAGGGCCCTGCCAGGGGTGGATGAAAACTGCCCAGAAACCAGTGCACTTTTCAAGCACTAATTTGATAGTTGCTCAGCTCCTTTTACAGCAGGGCAGCCATCTTTATCCCGTGGTAATTTCTTTGCAAGTGCAAATTGGCCCCGGATAAAGTGACACGTGCATCCATGACAGTTACACCGCGCAGTCAGTGCGAGGCCAGCAGAGACCCCGCTCCCCTCCGTCCCTCACGGCTTGCAAGGAGGCTTCCAGCGGCGGAGGCTGAGCTGCCCAGGGGCCCCCGGCACCAGTCAAGCCTGTTTAAACCTGACAATTGCGGCAGCCCTCGGGCCCCGCCCCGCCGCCAAGGAAGGCGCTGCCAGGGACTGGCGAGGCGGACTGTGCATGCGCAGCCTGGCCGGTCAAGGTGACAGCGGGGTGGGGGCGGGGCGCGAGAGGCTGTCGCCCATGCGCACGGGCGCGGCTCGGCGCCGTGAGGCGATGGGATTCCGCAACGTGTGAGTGAACCCGCTGGGTCCCCGTACCCCTCGCCCCTCCCCCGGGGCCTCGTTTTGACCCGCCGCCCACAGGCTGTGTGCCGGGGCAGTTGTCTCCCGCCCGGGTGCGGCTCGCGGGGCTGGGCCGGGCCGGGCCGCAGGGGCCGAGGGAGGCTCGGGTAAGAGGTTGCGTCGGAAGAGGGCGGGGAGCAGCGGCCCTGAGCGTGGGGATCAATTTAATCCTTGAATTTAGGAACATAAGTAAAATGAGCGGTGGGGTTTTTTTGTTTTTAACTTCAGCCTGACGGTATGGGGTCAACTTTAAAATGTTGCTGATTTCTGCTAATTTTACCTTTCAAAAAAAAGCTTAGAAGTAAATGATGAAGAAAAGGCATTTAAAATGCCGGTGCTGAGAAGGGGTTATAGTTATAACTTTATTTAATTTTTTATCGGGCAAAAAAAGAGCTGAAAGCTGAATTCTCTGAGGCCGTCAGGGTGGTTCACGTGTCATTTGCAAAACAGGTTTAGTCCCAAAGACGAAAACCCCTATCTCATTTGAAAGAGGCTTTGATGGTATAAGATCTTTGTCTGGAAACCAGTAACTTAGTGTTAAAATGAAAAGTGATTTGGATTTCCTCTACCTTAAGAAGGTATTAGATGAAATTTTCTACACATACCCAAAATAGTGCCTGACTTGAAGGAAATTCAGTGATTTTGAAGGTCCAAACCCCGTGGAGTATGTTTGGGCACTTTAGCGTCCTCGTTTGTAGGAGTTCGAAGTACCAAGCAGCATTTTTAGTTACAAAGACAGAATGGGTTATTTGCTTATCACTTTTGCATTTGAGGTTGTCCTCGTGGATAGAGCACACTCATGTGGCCTTTGATTTTGTGTCTGTGTCTGCTTAGATGAATGTTTTAAACATGAAACTTGGAGGGCTTTTAAAAAAGACTATATAGCATTTCAAAGTCAACTAATGGACAACAGTTTAAAAAAAAGTGTGTCCATTATAAAGAAGGAAATAATGACTAAACATAACAATAAAAAATCATATTCAGATTAAAAATCATTTTTGACATATGCACATTTAAAAGCTGAATGAATATAAATAACACACAATGGCATACCCTCCTAACAAAGACAAAAGCACTCCTGCTTGCTATGAGAGAATAACATGTAGCAAACTGCTGGATGGAATATATAGGAATTTAAAACGTGAAGTGGATGTCCAACGTGAATGTGCCCAGATAACTTATATTTTGTTGGTCTTTTTTCCCCTTCTTAAGTTCAAACACCATGCCTGGGTCTCTTCCTGTAAATGCTGAAGCCTGTTGGCCAAAAGATGTTGGAATTGTTGCCCTGGAGATCTATTTCCCATCTCAGTATGTTGACCAGACAGAATTGGAAAAATTTGATGGTGTGGATGCTGGGAAATACACCATTGGCTTGGGCCAGTCAAAGATGGGTTTCTGCTCTGATAGAGAGGATATCAATTCTCTCTGCTTGACTGTGGTGCAGAAGCTCATGGAGAGGAATAGTCTCTCCTATGACTGCATTGGGCGACTGGAAGTTGGAACAGAGACAATCATTGACAAATCGAAATCTGTAAAGACTGTTCTGATGCAACTCTTTGAAGAATCTGGTAATACAGATGTAGAAGGGATCGACACAACGAATGCATGCTATGGAGGCACTGCTGCTCTCTTTAATGCTGTTAACTGGATTGAGTCCAGTTCTTGGGATGGTAAGTATGCCTCTTGGCAGTAAGCAAGGATATAGCTTTCCAAGTATCCAAATAACTATGAAGTGATTATTTAACCACATCAAGTACACATTGCAAAGTGTGGGATTTACACACCAAGCCTTTCAACAAGCTGAGGCCTATTTACTAATAGTGTCTTTGAGAGTAACCTAAATGAGCACGTGGCTGATCTGTATCTCCACAGAAATCTAAATTTAGAATATACATTATAGCGATGGAAAGTGATACTGAGACAGATGCACTGTTTCTTGCAAACCTGCATGGTATATTCCAAGAAGGGTTAAAGTAGAAACAAACTTGAAAAACTCTCAATGTATTAAAAGATTCTTATTCCTTCAGCCATCTATTCTGTAAGGCAAAGCTATAAGAACTGCTGGCTGATATTATAGTATAGTATCCATGAGGTTCCTTTTCACAAGATTCCTGTTTCTCTTCTTTTACAGGGCGCTATGCACTTGTTGTTGCTGGAGACATAGCTGTATATGCCACTGGAAATGCTAGACCAACAGGCGGAGCTGGTGCTGTTGCTATGCTAGTTGGTCCAAATGCTCCTTTAATTTTTGAGAGAGGTTAGTCTTAGCTTAGCTTAGTGTTTAGAACAAACACTATTTATAAGGATACTGAATTTTCTCTGAACTCAGAAGCATGTGCCTGCTACTCCTGGATGCCCAGCCCTGCTGCTAGCATTTTCCCTGGCCCCCAGAGAGCTAGCTTCCTTCTTAGCCATGTTGTTATAATTCACACTTTCCATCTCTTGGCTCTGGGCTGGCTGCTTATTTCCCTCAGTGGAATTCAGCTCGGGTAGGATAAGGAGGTGCTTCTGCCTGCCTTCCCTTGGGGCTTTTTCCAGTGCAAAAAAAGAACTGTACTGGCTAGGGCTTGTCAACATCACTTCTGTTTGCAAGAGGAGGCCTTTTGGCCATTCTTCAGCATTTCCAGCTCCCACTGAACTGGGGAGTGAGATCAGTTGTTATCAAAGTAGCATAAAAGTGCAGCATGTTACCACCAATAAGCTCTTCAGCCAGTCTCACTTTTTTTAGTTGTTTGCAACTGACTTTGGGCAAGGTATATTTCACTAGGCATATGAAATGATGGAAGAAATTGATTCCTTTAATCTTTCATCAATTTATTTTAAAACAGGATTGCGTGGGACCCATATGCAGCATGCCTATGACTTTTACAAACCGGATATGGTGTCTGAATACCCTGTAGTTGATGGGAAACTATCTATACAATGCTACCTCAGTGCATTGGATCGCTGCTATTCTGTTTACCGCAACAAGATCCGAGCTAAGTGGCAAAAGGGTATGTTTTTATTATCAAATCTTGCTTCCAGGCCCTGGTGATATAAAATGGATCTGTCAGATCTTGGAGTGAGAACGTGATTTCTGAATGCCAGACACAAAATACAGGCATTTAATGTAAGGACTACTCGTAGATACATGTGTAAGAAGCCAGATTTTGCTCATTTCAGTTTGTTGTGGAGAAAAATTTTGGAAGTGCACATTTAGGGACCGTCTTGCTTTTGCCTTGAGGGTGAAGGTAACAGATTTTGGCAAAGCAGCAGCCTCGTTCTAATTTTCAGAGTGTGATACCTTGCTTTTAAGGGGTTGTGCACGTTTATCTTGTGTTAATCTGTTCTTTAATTCAGAACCGTCAAAGTTTCATTTTTTAGTAATTGTTCAGAATCAATGGATTCATTAAACCTGGTCTCATCTTCAAAGCTGTGCTGATGAAATTTAGATACATATTTAACTAGCTTCTTAGTCTGGTGCTTTCTGAGTACTGTTATTCTTAAATAATAGCTTGATTGCAAATGTTGCTTCAAAAATAGGAAATGTTTGCATTTGGCACATATAAAGGACTTTTCTGTAATGACTTCACTTTGAAACAAATTACTATATGTATAGTAACTGGTGAGCAGAGTTTAGGGCTTTGCAATATGGCTTTTTTTAATGTGAGCACTATCTATGTGTGGCAGTGTTAAGATTTTTGGACTTTCTCCTATTCCAGAAGGAACTGACAGAGACTTTACCTTGAATGACTTTGGATTCATGATCTTCCATTCGCCATACTGTAAACTTGTACAGAAATCTGTGGCCCGACTGCTGTTGAATGACTTTCTTAGCAACCAGAATCCACAGATAACAAATAGTATCTATAATGGGCTGGAAGCTTTCAGGTGTGTTGCTGCTATCTGTTTTTTGAACTAAGGAAGAAAGAAGTATCCTACCTGTTTTTTCCTTCTTTCATCTGCATACCAACGTTTTCTAAATGCTTTTTTTTTTTTTTTTAATAGGGATGTAAAACTGGAAGATACATACTTTGACAGAGATGTAGAGAAAGCCTTTATGAAAGCTAGTTCTGAGCTCTTTAATCAGAAAACTAAAGCTTCTCTGCTTGTGTCTAATCAGAATGGAAATATGTATACCCCCTCAGTCTATGGTTGCCTCACTTCTCTTCTAGCTCAGTAAGTATAGAGTCAGAAATATAAGTAGTTGTTAACTGTTAACTCCTGAAAAGGTTTGGGAGGGTAACTTTTGGTCATAGCAGTCCAGCTGAAAACCCACTTGGCATGAAAATTAGAGGTGCACCGATTTTTATATTGGTCCAATATCAGATTGGTACCAATATAAAGAAAATTGGCTGAAGTGGCTGATAACTTGGTTGAATAATGCCTGTGCATGTGTGCAGCCACAGTGCAGCACGCATGCAGAGAGGAGTTGAGCCCAGCAGCGTGCAGATAGTAAGTTCGTTGTGATGAAAGGGGAAGGAGGAGAGAAGTGTGGGGGGTGCAAATCAAGGACTCCTGCAGTAAGGGGGAAGGTGCGCTGCCCAGCTGGAGTGGGGCGGGGCACGGGACCCAGGACGGAGCTGTGACTTGTGGGTGAGGGGCACCTGCCACTGTTGTGTGCGCCCTGGGAGGGCATGGGGCTGAGGCATGTTTTGCTGGATCAGTGCAGGGCAGGGGCGGGCAGGCTAGACTCCAGACCTGCACTGGGTACTTCTTGGCAGGGGTTGGGCAGCCGCGGCACTAGGATGAGGCTATGAAGGGGGCTGCAGCCACCCCAAACTTCACCATAGCCCCACCTGTCCTCCCCAGTAGCGCCACTTCCAGTACCGCCACCACCCGCCTGGTGCAGCCCTGGCTCTTCCTGGCATGTGGGTGGAGGTGGGGGTTCAACCAGGGCTGTGCTGGGTGGGTGGTGGGGCTACAGCAAGACTTGGGGTGCCTGCAGCCCCCTTCTAGTGCTGCTGCTGCTGCTGCCTGCCCTAAGCCCAGCCCTTGCCGGGAAGAGTCCAGCACAGTCCCAGCTCTAGTCTGCAGCTGCAGCCTGCCCCGCCCTGCCGTGCACAGATCCAGGGGCACACAGATCCCTGCATCGCTTTCTGCACCCCCCATGCCCTTACAGGTGTATGCAGCAATGGGTGCTGCCCCCTCCCTCCTTTGAGCTCCTGCTCCGTCCTGCACCCTGACTGGGCTGCCTCTCGGTGAACATTGCCATTCTCCAATTGACATTACAATGGAGAACATTAAGATACCTCTATGAGGTGGGAAATTTAATAAAAATGAGGGTGGGGTAGGAAAGGAAAAGGGATTAAATGTTAGTTAACTTTCACTGTACAGTAATCCTTAATTACTGGAGCATGGAAACCTGCTTTAAACTCCTTGAAAGGCTTTGTTTTAATAGTCCCCAGCCCCTTACCTCCCCTGTGTGGGGCATTGATCTGCCCCCCCACGCCCCTTCCCTCCCCTCTTTCCTTCCACAGCACCGGACTTACCAGCTGGAGGTAGCTCTATTGGAAATTGGATCAGTATCGGCCAATATGCCTCCTTAAGTATTGGCTATTGGTATTGGCCCCACAAATCTCTATCAGTGCACCCCTCATGAAAATCATTTTGCTTTAGTAAGCCAAAACACAGAAGCTCACTTTAGCCAAATGTTTTTTGTATGTATGCAGTTGTTGTAGGAAAGCAAGTTTCATAGATGTTAGGGTCGGAAGGGATCTTTTAGATCATCAAGTCTGACCCCCTACCTTAGGCAGGAATGAGTACTGGGGTCAGATGACCCTAGCCAGGTGTCAGTCCTCTGGGTGCTAGGGCTGTCCTAATAGTTGCCTTGCACAAGGTGATCGTACTGGAACTTCGCAATAAATTAATAATATGCTTGTATGGAGTATCCACATCAAATGGATCAGTACTTGGCCTCATGGGGGCGTGTTTCTGTGTGTTGAGGAATTGGCAAAACATTTTACACCATTCATGTAAAAAGACCTGAAAAGATGCTTGTGGTGGCTAAAGATTAGAAGACTTT
Source organism: Crocodylus porosus (assembly GCF_001723895.1). Classification (NCBI taxonomy): domain Eukaryota; kingdom Metazoa; phylum Chordata; order Crocodylia; family Crocodylidae; genus Crocodylus; species Crocodylus porosus. Next base: position 30,338,846 of record NW_017728909.1, on the reverse strand, counting down.
TCCCTCTCACCATTTATTACAGGAGGACTGAGAAGGTGATGTACAATGATCAGCTTAATCCCTAGTATTTATTTTCTGTCAGCATTTTCTTCACAGACAAATCGCATCTAGACAGACTAAGAAGTCATAGAGTAGCCTGAAAATTGGAAAAACCTTGCTTTAAACTCTAACATTTTGGGCATTAACTTATTTTGCTTAAGTTGGTCTGAGTGTAACTGCCACGTCTGGATTTGTTTTGAAGGCTACTGTTCATATCGCATGATGAATTGCCATAGCTCTGTGTGAAAGGTTTGGAAGAGTCCTGCCCCAAGACCTGTAGTTTAATGAGAGGAATGCAGTGTGTAGGTGCTTTACATTGATCACTTGTCACAGTCATAAGAGGTTGGGAGTGTTCTGGTTTTTTGATGTTATAAGAACTCTGATTGTATGCAACCTGCCTTGATCCAAAAAGCTACATCATGGAAGCTAGATATCACTCAACTACTTTAAAACTGGCCCTTGATCTTGGCTTTTTCATTAACAACTGTTACTTGATTGGCAGGTTCTCCCCCCAGCAGTTAGCTGGACAGAGGATTGGTGTGTTCTCCTATGGTTCTGGATTTGCTGCCACCTTGTACTCTATTAGAATTACACAGGATGCCACACCTGGTAAGTTAACTTGGATATAGTCAGTCTCTCTGTCTCTCCCTGATGTACGTGGTTTTGCAGCAGACAGGCTAGCATTGATCGGACTAATTCTTCATTGTTAGGTGAGAATAAAACCCAAGATGCTGTTTTGCCATGTTTTAATCCTTAAAAGGCTAATTTCGTAGCTCATTCTTCTAGCACATTGATTCAATTAGAGGACATACACTGACTGTCCTTCAGTGATTGTGTAATCCAGACAATAGCATATTCACATGCTTTTGAAATGCAGCCACAGTCTTCAGAGCAGTTGTATTGCCTGACTTAGAGGTTTTATATTGCAGGTTCTTCTCTGGATAAAATAACTGCCAGCCTTTCTGATCTGCAAACAAGACTTGACTCACGAAAGTGTATTGCACCAGATGTCTTTGCTGAAAACATGAAGATTAGGCAGGAAACTCATCACTTGGGTAAGATTTTAAGTAAATGTAATTCACATTGTGAGTAACAAAGTGAACTTCTGATCCTATAAATGAATCTGCCTAGGCCCACTCATATATTCAACTGCAGAGGGAGCTAAGAATAAAGGAAGTCCTTATCTTATGCAAAACTAGGAAACTTAGGTCTTAATATGCTTTCCTAGCACAGATAAAGTGATGGCACATCCTTGTATCTTGGTACACGTGCTTTTCTGGTATAGATGCAGTTTAGAAGGGGACAGTGGAAAGATCTTTTGTGATGTAACTTTTATTTTTATTAATATATTTAATGTTGTATTATCTACTGGCTTCTCTTTAGCCAACTATATTCCACAGTGTTCAGTAGATGATCTCTTTGAGGGGACATGGTACCTAGTACGAGTGGATGAAAAACACCGAAGAACTTATGCACGGCGCCCATTGCTTGGTGATGGCCCTTTGGAAGCAGGAATTGATGTTGTCCATTCAGGAATTGTTCACGAAGTAAGAATGCTGCACTTCTTTAATGCTTAAAGCAAGTGACCATAGCATTTGTGCAGGCTTGTTTGATGCAAAGGAGGAACAGGAGTTGACAGGCTATGACCTGTTCTGTTAAAACAGAGAAAATAAGAGCCAGTAATGAAAATGTAAACTGTAAATGTAAAAATGTAGGCCTATTCTCACATTAAAGTTTGCAGAAACAGCCAGTTAAACTTGGACCATACTATTATGCAACCAGCGTTTGGGATGAGAGAAAGCTGGGATTTGGGGAAGGAAGCATGTTATTCAAATGGAAATTCATTTGACACAAAAATCACATACATGATTTTTATTATGTTTGTTTCTTTGTTTTTTAGCACATCCCAAGCCCTGCTAAGAAAGTGCCAAGAATCCCTGCAGCAACAGAACCTGAAGGTGTTACTGTTGCCATTTCCAATGGAGAACATTAAGATACCTCTATGAGGTGGGGAATTAATAAAAATGAGGGTGGGGTGGGAAAGGAAAAGGGATTAAATATTAGTTAATTTTCACTGTACAGTAATCCTTAATTACTGGAGCATGGAAAACTGCTTTAAACTCCTTGAAAGGCTTTGTTTTAATGTGGTTTGCTGACACTTCATGCAATGGTTTCGTAACACTAAAGCATGAATGTATTGTGGAGTGGGGCATGCCAAGGGCTCTGAACTTGGTCTCTAAGAAAAGTGGTTCTGAAATGGGTGAGAGTCTTGTACTTGTACCAAGGAAATGGGAATTCTGCCTTCAAAGCAGTTTGAGACTTTGAAGCAAAACTAAAGCCCCCTCCAAAGTCTGACCAAAAATAATTTTGACCTGTAAGCTGCACTGTTTTAATGTTAGGGTGCTTGTGTTGCCTTGTCTGAATATTTAGCACCCAAAAGGGATAGGGGCTGCAGAGTCCTTGTTCAAGGTGCTGTTAATGGACTAGAGTTGCTTTCCAGTTAGTTCAGTCAGATGGATTAAGTTGTGATGTTTTAAAAATCCATTATTGTCCACATCCTGGTGTCCGTATTCCATCATTCTAATCGCACTATAGACCCTAGTACCACACACAACTTTACATAGCAGGTTTTGGCAGAACAGGGAGAAAAGGGCATCTGTTCAAAATAAAGGGTTTAATTTCCCATGTTATCTAACCAAGCTGGCACTTTTTTCAGGCATGTTGAATGCACTTTTCTAAAAGACTTAAGGATTTGAAACAACATAATTCTAGCATCCAATTCATAAATACTATCAGAACCTATTTTAACTGGCAGACCAAGAAAGGAAAAAAAATGACAATTTTTCCCTAACTTTGGTCTCTTGCTTTTCTTGTGTGTGTGTATGAATTTTCTTACTGAATTGTGATTTGGGATTGGCTTCCTGTTTCAAGCTCTTTATTTGTTATACAGCTATAAACTATTGCAGGAATACCATGATTTTCTTCAACTTGCAAGCTAAGACTTGTTTGGTATGCAAGGAGGAAACCTACAAAGCTAATGAGGAGTCCATTTGGGCAGCTTTTGCAGGCCCAGACTGGAGGAGAACTCTGAGGAGAGCTTTGCTAGCTTGTAAAATATATTTAAACTGAGCTAATGGATAGAACTAAGTCTTGTTAACTTCTGTTTCACTGTCCAATTCTGCCAAGGTTCATTGTCTAACATAACTTTGCAGAAATGACAAAATGTGTATCAAGATACAAAATGCAGACTTCTGGTGTAATGTAGTGTTTGTATAATCTATTGTATGTCTGTCACTTGTTCGGCTTTGATAACATTTTGGATTTGTACAGTTAAGAGTTGCTAAAATAGTATTGTTTACTATGAACTCATGGAGGTCAATGGCCTAAGATCTTCCACCAAAATTGATGGAAGAATAATGCATGGAGATTTTATTGTGCAAGTGTTTGGGCTTTAAGTTTCATGAAAGCAAGTTGATGTGGTACAAGAAAATAAGTCTGTTCTAGAACAAAGTCTGTTGCTGGCAATGGACAGTCCAAGAACTACTGGCACAAAAAATTAACCTCATAAACCTTGCTAACACTGAAGAAGATTCTTTGTAAAATAAAGTTTTAGAGATATGGCACACGTTTGGATACTGAATTGTTCGGGACTTTCAGTGGACTAGGATAAATGAAGGTTTAAAAGTACAAGTCCACAAACTGGGGGTCTTCTGGTACAAGTACCTTTTCTCTTAAAATAGTCCTGTTTATAAAGCTGAAGAGGCAAGTAAACTGAAATACGTAGATTCTAGGGTGTACTTTGCAGTATAGCAATCCTGCTTTTGAAAACCCAGCAATATATTTTCCCTGTTCCAGTCCTTTAGTTACCTTACCTGAAGGAATGATGGTTTCTGTGTGCCAGTGTGATGATTTTAAGAGTTCCATTTCATCGGTGTACAGTCATTGGTGAAACATCTCTTCCATTTGCACTTAAACAGAGTGCTGGAAGGGGAAAAGGAAAATAGACCATATCTGGTGACAGCAGAAGGTTGGGCTATTCTATTCGTTCTGTCTTTTTATTTAGGGTCTTCAGAGTGCAGCCATTTCATAACAGGGCACAAAGCAACTGGATTAAATAAAGCAAGGAGGAATGTATTGGAGACTGCTGCCTAGGTACCAAAAAAATCCTGCTTAGGTGTTTTTTTGTGGCTTGTAGTAGTTTGATATCAAAATAGTTTCAGGTTACTGTGCCTGCCTCTTGCTGAGGTAGCAACTAATATTAGAAGCACTAGTCTGTGGTGCACTCATGTCTTAATAAGATGTGTTTGCTCAGGGCTTTTGCAGTGCAGCAGCATTGGACTTCTTAGATGACATGTGTTGAAGTAGGAAAATGTCAGGTGAGAGATGTGTGAAGTCAGGGTGTTCTTGTAATATCCCTTGTCTGTGGCTGGAGTAGGTTTGGGTAGCAAATAGTTTTCAGCTCAAGAAGCTTCAGATGTTTTATTAACGCCTTTATTCATTCAAGAGACCAGTAGATGGCAGTACAACTCATCATACAAGATGGTTTGTGACTGCTAAGGGCTACTTGCAGGGTATGAACTTGTGATGGGATTTGCTACAGCTAGATAAATCGGAGAAAGTGCTGAGGTTTTTCAAGGGTGTAGGTTTTTCAAAGTGCTGAACCTGGACTTAGGAGCACAAAGAGAGGGGGTAGAGGTAAGGGAGGTTGATAGCTCTGTTTATATCAGTCAAGGTATAAATGTTTAACAGTGAAGTCCTAATATACAGCTATTTATAAATTATTCTAGGGTTAAGTGCCCAGCTGTAGGTTCTTTACGAGTAAACATACACTACTGTTCAGTTTTTTTTGATTTTTTTTGTGTCTTCCTGTACAGTGGTGACCTGAACCTAAAGTAGCTACCCTTTTCCCCGTGTAAAGTACAGATCTGCTCCATTTTTATTAAAAAAGACACCTTTGCTAAGCAATATTTAGTTCTTATACAATCAGCTGGGCTATTTTTAAATGTGAACAGTCATGGGGACAAGATGCTGGCATAAATAAGTCTGTTAGAAGTCAGAGTAAGGATGCCTATCCTCTGGTGGGAATAACACATTTGCAAATAAAGGCATCATTTTCAGTTTATTTAAAAATTAAAAAAATGTAACAGCAGAATTTACTGTGAAAAATGAGTAAAACCCCTCTGTTAAACACTAAATGTAAAGCCTGCAACGCACTCTATAAAATAGAACACAGCTTGGACGTGTGTCTGAAGCCATGATATGACCCCCTTTTTAAGTCCTGCTCCTTGGGGTCTGGTTGTGTGACAAGTGGAACACACTCCAGTGCCCTCTTCTTTTGTACTCTGTGCAGAACTATTCTGTAGATACCAGTTATTGAGCTGCGAGCATCCTTTCTCCGGTTATTTTGAATATGTTCTTGTGTGATTCCCAACTCCTCTAAAATACTTTTCACTTCAGTTTCCTCCTCTTTGAGTGTATTGGTCTCTGACAAATACTTTGGATCCAGTTTAAATGGTTCCAGTGGTTGTGGATACCATATCCCTTGCATCCATTCACTACTCATAATAAGTTGAATGGAGTATCGTTCACTCGGCACTGGTTGAAGGACTCCTTGAATTAGTTTCTGGCAAGGTTCTGAAAGGGATGGGGGCAAACTGTACATTCCATCAAGAATACACTTCTTCAGTCTGGCCACTGTGTCTGCTCGAAATGGCATGGTACCAGTCGTCATAAAATACAGGAGGATGCCTAGCGCCCAGATGTCTACATAAACACCAACGTAGTTTTCATCTCGGAAGAGTTCTGGAGCAGCATAAGGAGGAGAGCCGCAGAAAGTGTTGAGAGTTTCTTCTCTCTTACTTATTGTGCTGAAGCCAAAGTCTCCCACTTTCACGCAAGTATTACTGGTATAGAATACGTTTTCTGCTTTCAGATCCCGGTGAATGATACTGTTCTCATGCTGTTGAACAAAGCAGGACAGTTCAGTATTAATTTAGGTACAGGAAGGCTTTTCCCAGTTTTTCTTCTGTATGCCCTGAGGTACAGAAGTTGTTTGCCATGATAAAGACTTTGCCAGCAGTTACTGTACTGTGGGTCTCAGCTACTGTTGTCTTCCCCTCCCTGCAAGTGTGAGGGCACCTTTAGCAGCCAAAGAGGGGCAGGAAAATGCAGGTTTGCACAAACAAAGTTACTCTGCCCTGTACTTCCATCACCACAGGGGAGGGGAAAAAACCTACTCGATCAATGAAACAGAGATGAAACAGTGATATGGTTGCATGTGCTGGGTCAGTGCTCAGGGCAGGAGGAGGGGTGTACTGGCTGCCCCTGGACTCCTTCCTGATTTCCAGCAGTTTGAAATACCAGAACTCTCTTCTTTCCCAGTTCTTAGATGTTTATGTCACAGAGGAGGGAGGCTATTTCTGGTTGGAAGGGGCATGAGACAGTGCAGCCCAGCCTTAACTCTACATTAACTGAGGCTTTTGTCAGAAGCTACCAGGGTTTTTAATAGTAAGACAATGGGCTTTATAGGAGCTACTGATCATTCAGTCCTGTCTCTGGGCTCTGTTCCTCTGGAAACTTCAGCCTGTTTCTTTGGAACCTTTCATTCATCCATGAGGTCTACTAACCTGATTACAGCCATTAGAAAAACAACTCACCATGTGTTTCACAGCAGATACCACCTGAGAGAAGATTAGTTTACTTTCTAGCTCTGGTAACTTTCCCTCTGTGCTGATCTTACTGAAGAGTTCCCCTCCTGCTGCGTACTCCATCACCAGATGCAGCTTGGACAGCGTCTCCACCACTTCATACAGTCTGATGATGTTTGGGTGATGCAGCTTCTCCATGCTGGAAATCTCCCGGGACAGCAAGCGCTGAGTTTTCTGGTCTAACTTTGTCTTGTCCAGAATCTTAATAGCTACTTTTTCTGGAAAGAAACACGACAAGTATCAGTTCATGCTACTGTTTCAAAACATTGGGTGTTCAGTCAGTTGCAAAGGCAAATCTCAACTCTTCTATATACTATTCACTTAGATGCTAAGACAAGTCCCATCACATTCCACCCGTTCAGAGCCAAGGCCCTTAACTTTTTATTTCTTAGACTCTTCCAAGCTGGCCAATGGGATGGTATAACTTCCAAGGGGTTAAGTTAGCTACTGATCTAGACTACTGTTAACACCACAGTATCACCACAGTGTGTCTTATAGTCTTGGCTGCTGGAAGGGATGTGAGGGAAGGCCTTACTTATTAAAGTAGAAAAGGTTTGTGATATGATAAGGACATGCTAAGGCTATATGTTTGCCATCTTTCCTCTCCTAGTCCCATTCCCTCAAACCATGCTTGATTACCACTACCACTGTTGTCATGGTTTGTCCTTATTCAGTCTTCTGGTTTGCCAGTCAGCCATGTTCAGATAAACACTGGAGCAGCAGCCAGTACTCTTACCCATTACTGTAATTACTTGCCCATTGGGCATGTCCACACAGCTGAGGGCAGAGCCCCCTGAGCTAGCTCCAGTACAGGAAGGAGCATGGCTACATGATGCTCTACCCAGCTGAATAGGCTCTGGTTCTCAGCAGGGTATAGCACTGCCCTAGTACCTGGTATGAGAGCCAGCTTAGCACTGTGTTGTGTCTTATACCATACCTACTGGGTGCATCTACATGTGGACATTATTGCTGTTAACTAATTAGCTCTGGCGTCAGATAGTATAGTTCCCAGCAGCACTATCTTACAGGGGAGTAATTAACTGATCAAACACTCATGTGGACAGTGACTGCCAGGCACAAATTGCACTCAGCCCAACCAGCAATGGGCCAGATCCTGGCTCTGTCAGCCCCTCTGCTGCTCAGCACTGCCACCTGAAGCCCAGGGCTGACACTCCTGTGCTCCCTGCCAGCCTGGGGCTGCTCCACCCTGGCTCTAGTTGCTGCGGTCCCAGGAGCACATGTAGACTCTGTGCGTGACAGCAGTTAACTCCAGTGTGAACTGCTCCAGAGTTTATTGCCTCACCTTAATAGCACATGTAGATGCACCCACTGTGTGCACTTGTGCTTCATGCTGTGGAGAACACTGAAAAAAAGCTGGACCAAGTTTTGTGTTTATATGCTATCTGTGTGCAAAATATATTCATGGTGCTGAAGCTAATTGCTCATGAGGAGGCAGAAGGAACAACAGAGGTCAGATCTATTAGCATAACCAGGTTTACCCTGTGCCTACATGATGTACCTGGTAAAGTCAAGGAACACAGCCTACTGACAATGTAACTATAACTTTGGTAGGCCTGCATCACCAGGATACTTCAAAGCAGGAGAAACAGTTTGTTCAGTGTCCGATATTTCTGTTTAAGCATTGGACTGTGACATCTTTGCATTGCTATTGAAAGCAGTTGCATTCAAATGACTGACCCAGTCAAGGTAAGCTAATGGTACCGTTGCTTCATCAGAACAGTATGCTCTTCATATGTTCTCTAATCCAATTTCTCTTGCTGAAATGTAGGTGAACTCCACTACAAATGTAAGGCCAAACCAGAAAATCCACTTCAATTACTAGCATATTAGTAGTAAATGAGGCCACAGTTATAATGTTATCTTCTAATCAAGTATTACACTTTGTTCTAGCCAGGTCACACCTCCGTCCTCCAGTTCTCGTAACATATTCATTGTGATTTCAAAAGACTTAATTGGAAAAGTAGTTTTCTGGAATGCAGACAACTACTGTTATGGAACTGGAAGGCGGAAACATCATGATGATAATTGTACCCTCAGCCTTCTTTGATTTGGATACAAGCCCTAACAGAAACACTGCTATAGTCCATGTCTCACTCTCTTGTCTGTCAGTTCATAGCAGTGACAATCCAACAGGTTTTTGCACTTGCCTAAGTTATATATATTAACAGCTAATCAAACTGGTTCATGAAACTGGGGTAAGATGCAGAGGAATATGTTTGGCACCAAATATATATATCTTTAAGGGGCTTCTAACTCCAAAAGAAGTGAGCCAGAAGACATCAGCTCAGACGCCTCCTATGTGCCTAGATTCAATCAGCATCTACCTTTAGGCCTGCAAAAATCACTAGGTTCCGACAGTCAGGGTGGAATTCTATTGCAAGGCTAAGCATCGTAAGAGTCGCATGTAGCTTTAAGTATCTACAAGAACTTCCTACTTCACTTTGCACAATGGCCTGAATTGTACAAAGATGATTATATTCTTTATGCTACTACATTCTGTACCTACATAACTAAATCTGCCCTATTGCACATGCCTGGAAGAAGGGAAGTGTGGCAGCAGAGACATTCTTCTCCATTTATGCTCCATTGTGATTTGGAGAGGGTCCAGAGGAGGGCCACTTGCATGATCTGGGGGCAGCAGGGCAGGCTCTACGAAGAGAGACTATGGGGCCTGAACCTGTTCAACCTTCACAAGAGAAGGCTGAGGGGGTATCTGGTGGCCATCTATAAACTGGCCAAGGGGGACCAGCAGGCAATGGGAGAGTCCCTGTTCCCCCGAGCACTACTGGGAGTAACAAGGAGTAACGGCCATAAGTTGACTGAGAATAGATTCAAGTTGGACATCAGGAGGCGTGACTTCACGGTCAGGGTGGCTAAGATCTAGAACCAACTTCCAAGGGAAGTGGTACTCGCTTCTACCCTGGGGATCTTTAAGAGGAGGCTGGACAATCACCTAGGCAGGGTCTTTTGACCCCAGCGTCCTTTCCTGCCCCTGGCAGAGGGTTGGACTTGATGATCTGTTCAGGTCCCTTCCGACCCTACCAACTATGAAACTCTTGGAAATGCTGCACTAACCCCTGAAATAGTAGACAGTGGCACTCACTGTGTGCATCTACAAGAGATGTTTACTGTGAAGCTACCTAATTAGCCCTGTAGTAAAGTCTCAGTGTCTACATGTGCGGCCCTATTAAGCCACAGGGAATTAAATCCACGGCAGGTTAATATTTGTAAATACAAATGCTATCCTACATTGGAGTTTTTTTAGTGCACAGCAATGCACATGTAGATGCTGATGGGGCTGCCTGGGGCATGAGGGTGCTTCAGTGTGGGGGCAGCCTGCCAGCCAGCCCCTCTGTCTCATGTTGAGCCTGGCCAGAGCAGCCCCAGGCTGGCAGGCTGACCCCATGGACCTTCTGCCAGCTGGGGCTGCTCCGACCCAGCTCAATGCTCTGTGGTCCTGGGTGTATGTTCAAATGCGATGTCCAGGAGCAATAAACTCTAATATGCACCAGAGTTTATTGCTCCGTGCTAATAACGTGTAGATACACCCCGTGGGAACATTTACATGAGACACTGACTGCACGGTAGCCTAAAAATACTGCGCAGTAGCACGTCACAGCGTGGACAGTGCTAATATGCTACTGCATGTTATTATTAGGTTAGTGTGCCGTAGCATCACTTAAAAGACATTCACTGATGTTACTGCACAGTAACCACTGCACAGTAGTGTCTCATGTAGATGTGCCCTGTGAGTAGTGACTGTTTGACAATGAACTGACCGTTCTGGTAGTACTGCCACCTTTCTTTTGCTCAGTAGCCTTATTCCTAGGCCCCATGACTCTGCTGGCTGGCCAGTGGGCCAGCTTCAATAGGAAGGAAATGTAACGTGCTTTGAGCCATTTCTCTATGACCACTAGGTATCTACCATGCTCTGCTGGGTAGGGAGAGCCTAGGTCTCCTACATCTTGGGATAGTGCTCTCACCACTAGCATTTCTGTAGAGAAAAAGGAGGAGGATCCTTATGCTGGTTTTCTGCATACATAGGGGATACGGTTTTCTGCAGAGATGTCTGTCTGCTCCAGCTAGATGCCCTGCTCGGACAGCAGGCTGAGTAGCCATCACTGAAAATAATTAATTGCTGACCATTAAAGTGTATGGGAGAGCTGTGCACAACTGCTGGGTGAGGCAGAGCTCACCTCTGGGGACATGTGAGCTGCATACTAGTTCCCCACTGAAAGCATGGTAAGACACATAGCAAGCAGAGTGTCTTCCAGGCCCCAGGTCTGTAAGCCAGGGCTGCTGATAGCTATAGTTAGTGAATGGGCAAAATAGAATTCACACCTAGGCTTCCATGCTTGTGCAAAAGCATCCCTGCTTGAACCACTACCTCCTTGCTATCCCCTGCTGTTAACCAGAGAAAAGGCAGAACAGTGCAAGAATGAGATTTTCTTGACACTCATTTTTATGTACATTCAAACCAAGATGTGAAGAGATTCTAAGTTAATTAAAGCTAAGGCAGGTTTTGTTTTTCCACGTTATTCACCACTGATTCTACTCCCTGCCCCTGTTCTTCTTGTCACAACCTCTGTTGTAGCCTGCAGAAATCCAAGAAACAATCTGGCAATCTGGTCTTTTTGGAATGTTGCCTTAACCTTGCACCTGGTCTCAAAGTCAAACCTTTGCTGCTGCTATTTTTTGTTTGAAACAAAACAGGTAGAAGATGCACATCAGCAATGAGGGAAGCCAGCTGTACTGCAGCTCTTTAAGGGAAACTTTAGCCATAATCAGTTTATTTCCTAACAGTTAATCTCCTTAACTTTTCAGCTGGGTCAAAAGTTAAAACCTTGAATCCTGTGAAGTGCTGAACAACCTTGGTAATCAGCAGCAGCAGAATGGCCCTCAGATAAAGGAAGCATCACAGAAATCTGTCTCAGGGCCTCACCCTGGGTGCATGGTGGCTATTAAGCTATTTACTTCTCCACCCACATGCAGGCATAAACAACTTTGTCTTAAAGAGTGTTGAAATAATTAACAGCCTTCACCTTCAGTAAATACTTCATCCCATCTTGGTGAAATGTCACTCTCATGGGTACTATTTTGCCCCTGGACAAATTAAGGAACCCTTATTTTCCATATCAGTTATATTACCCGATAATTTTAAAGTATTGTGTGTTTTCCTGATACCAACGCTGTCTATACATTTTAAGTGAATTCAATGTTTGTGAAATATACTGAATTATTTGCCCAATATATGGAAGTCCTTTAAATCTCAGAAGCAATATGCCCAACATGAGCCATTGTAAGGCAACCTCCCACACAGGTCCCCCACTCCAGTTCTTTTTGATGACACAGCTAGAAAAGCTAGTCAATTTGGGGTGCACATGATGGATGACTCAACAATGTAGATGCCTGTGCAAATTGACTGGGCTACAGATCACTAAATTATTTTGCATAACCAACTCATGACAAATGACAATGTATAGTAAATACAGCGGGATTCAGACTGCTGACCTAAAAGGCTACTGTGTCCTGTTGCTAATCCTCAGGTCCATCCACTTGCTGACAAGAGCATAGCAGTCTACATTACACTTGGAAATGGAATTTAAAGTCCTGAATCAGCCCCTGTACACAGGACCTTTAGTGTGATAAGTTTCTGGGTTATATGTAATAAATGCCCATTAGCCAGTTTAGGCCAGAATCAAAACTTAGACTTGTTACAGAATTCCAAGAAATTGAAGCCCAAGGATTTTATACAACAGATAAACTGAGGGCACTAAAGGGTTATCATGGTGGTATGGAAAGTCCCAGAAGATGAGGGCACTAAAAGTTCACCACGGGGGAAAATTCCACTCGGTGGGTAAAACTTTCCCCCCAAAGAAACTATCTATGCCATAATATCTGAGCCCAAATTTGGGAGTAGTGACGAGTTTGGGTAGGAGGGGCCCATGATGGCAACTCACCCAGTATATAACCCATAAACTACAGCCCCAATTTGGAGGTAACCTCACTTGCAGAACAACGAAGGAAGAATTGCAAATGTAGGCCAGATCAGACTGATCACCTGAACCACCCTCTCCGTGAATGCGAATCTTTTGTTCATGCTGAAGCCGCGGATCGCCCGAGTGGGACCAGAGCAAGGGGACTCGTTCCTACCACTACCGAGGCCAGCCCATTAAACCTCAATTAAAGAACAAACAGATATCTGGGTATTTGGCGTCTCAGAATCCTAGGACTGTAAATATAATGTAAATAATAATAGTTATATCTTTTCTACTTCCAATTTAACCTTTAGTTGTAATTTTAATTGTTCTTGGAGTGCTGTTCTTAGTATATGTAGTTATAGTGTTTTAATGTTTGTATTGTTCTTAAGACAAAGCAATGTAATCTTTGTGAACATTTTTAGTTATATCTTTTCTAGTTCGAATTTAACTTTTAGTTGTAATTTTAATTGTTCTTGGAGTGCTGTTCTTAGTATATGTAGTTACAATGTTTTGATGTCTGTATTGTTCTTAAGACAAAGCAAAGTGTACACAGTAAGCATTTTTCAAATAAAATTGTGTTGTATGAATTAAGGGTGTAATCATTGTGAAATTGTGCAATTAGCCAAATACTCCCCAGCCAGGCGCATCAAACGATTCAGTAAATAATGCAGACTCTTTCTCCAGTAAGACCCACTAGAGAACACCTGCACCCCCAAGAGTCATACAGCTGGTCCAGCTCTGAATCAGCCCCTGTACACAGGACCTTTACTGGTATAATTATGGATCTTGGAGTAATGATACAGATCTGGTGGATGCAACCCCATCCAGAGGTTGTACAGAAGAAGTCAGAGCCCTTACTCCAGTCTAGGACCTGGAGGAGCAGTTGCACAGAAGCTGAAGACCCACACCTATCCTCTTCATTGCCCAAGCCCTCATAGGGTGATGCTGTCTGGTCTGCCAGAAGCAATGGACAGAGGGAATCAAGCAGAGCAGAGACCAGCCAGCTGCCATGGCAGCTGTTCCCAGGGCTGCCAAGGTGAGAAAGGAAAGACAGAAATCAAGCTCCGTTTGTTAAACTGGAGCTTATGTACCTGTTCCCAAGGGCTGTGTGCACACATACCTGGAGCAGGACTTCAACAGGCCTTTGAAAATAGACATTGTGGTGTCTGGAAGGGGCCTGCGGTGAAACGCCCACTTGTCTCTGGATGCCCTGTGGGTGTGGGTTGTTGGTGTGTGGTGGTTCTCCCTACAAGCTGTGAGTGTGTGCACTGTTGTATCCTGTTTCCTAATAAAGACAAAGCTATTTATCATCCCACCTATCTCTGCTGAATGAGGGCAGAGCCCCCAGGGCGTGGAGGTCTGAGTGAGTCCCCCATCCCTGGAGCCCAGTGGCCTAGAGTAAACGTTATGTGGTGTCAGAAGTGACCTGCCTCTCAGTGGAGTCATCAGCAGTCTGATTATCAGCTTTCACCCACAACTAAAAAAATAAATTAATGGAGCATTTCAAACCTCCACCAGCATTATCCTTTACTGGAAAACTTGGGGAGACTTGGAGATGGGAACAGAAGCTCTGATTATACCTTGCAGTCAGAAAGGCCAAGGAGGAGGCAGAGGATTATAAAATTGCAGTCATGCTTCACTGCACTGGAGATAAAGCCCTAGAAAATTACAACAACATGAAAGGGGTGTTTGCAGATCCTAATAACAAAACCCTTACAGAGGTGCTAGCAGCATTCAAGAACTACTGTGAACCCAGAAAAAAAACCCTGTTTTTGAAAGTATCAGTTCTGGCAACTTAGATACAATGAGGGTGCAAGCATAAATGATTTTGTTACAGAGCTCAGAAGCAGAGTACAGCATTGTGAATTTGGACCAGCTGAGGATGTTATGTTGAGGGACAAAATTGCCTTTAGCATAAGTGACTGCAAGTTAAAGGCCACCCTCAAAACGCTGGCAGCTATGAGAGTCTTTACAAAGGTGACTAAGCCCGCACCCTGGGTCAATAGCTTTGTGATCACACAAAAGAAGGATGGTTTGCTACTATTTTGTCTAGACCCACAAGACCTCACATCTCGTTAAGGGCTTCAACCCAGTACTCAGAAAGAGCCCATGATCTCGCAAGAGATCCCAGACCTGCCTTGGTTAAAACTAGCAGTGGACATTTTTGACCTACGGGGACAAGCTTATTTGATAATAGTCGACTATTACTCCAAGTACCCTGAAGGTTTGCACCTGCCATACAAGACAGCTGGCATGGTGGTAGCCAAAATGAAGTCTGTGTTTACTTGCCGTGGCATACCCAAATACATCATTTGTGATCACATGACACTTGTAAGTCACATGATGAAACAATTTGCAATTGACTGGGGCATAACCATCACCCATTCTAGTCCCGGTTATCCACAGGCTGAATGCACGGTTCAGACCATCAAATCAATGTTTAAGAAGACTCTGTGGGACAGCGTCGATCTACACCTGGCTTTATTCAATCTGAGGAACATGCCCATTACAGGCTTTGAGTACGTTCTAGCACAGTTTCTGGTGGGGAGACTTTTGCGCAGTACCCTCCCTGCTGCAACGGCCATGCTGACTCCTAGGCTACCATCGAATGGCTCCCACAAGTTGCGGAAATTTCAAAGGTGCCCAAAGAAGCACTATGACCGCACGGTTGCATTCTTGCCACCTCTATAAGAGGGGGAGAAAGAAAGGATGCAAGCAAGTACAGGTTGGATACTAGTATCCATTATGGCAAAAAGGAATGAACCGTGTTCCTACATTGTAAACTCACCCTGCGGTAGTGTCTACAGGAGGAACAGAAGACACTTAAGAAAGGATTACTCATCGGTACCAGCAGAATACATTGATGCACCTCATGAGACAGCAGCAGAACAAACATCAGAAGTAAAACCAGACCACCATGAGCAAGAGTTTTGTCACATTTCAGAGAATCCACCAGCATCCACAGACAGACCCAGTGACACCGCACAAACTAAGAGTAGATGTGTGGTAAAGCTGCCTGTGAAGTACAAGGACTATGTAATGGGACAGCTGTAGAGGCTAGACACCATCAGTGAGCCAAGTGCTAGCAACCTCCAGCTCCACAATCCCAAAACTTTCTAAGTTAAAGTAGCTACTGATGAACATTCAACTATACAAGAGGAAGCTCCCAGAGTAAAGAAGGGGGATGTGGTGTCTGGAATGCACCTTTACGGGGTCTGCGGTGGAGCAGTCCGCTTGTCCCTGGATGCCCAGTGGGTGTGGGCTGTTGGTGTGTGGTGGTTCTCCCTGCAAGCTGTGAGTGTGCGCTGTTGTATCCTGTTTATCCTTGGTAAAGACCAAGCTGTTTATCATCCCACCTGTCTCTGCTGAATGGGGACTCGAGGGCAGAGCCCCAGGGGTATGGAGATCTGAGCAAGTACCCCATCCCTCGAATGCAATGGCATAGAGTAAGTATAGACATTATCCTCATGCATGCAGGAAAATGAACATCAGCAAGAGCCCTGGTGCACAGGCAGCTACCCTTCAGAGGACACAGACATATAGCCACTGCACATGTACACTGTGGGCTGGGCAGGAAGATGGTGCCTGAGAAAAAAACCCCCAAATCCACGGGTTTTGGCCAAATGCACAAGCAAAAGTACTGTTTTTCACTGAAGGCCAATTATTAAACTGCTATTACTGCGAAAGGTAGGCAACACTAGTCTGACTGCCCTGTAGCAAATAAAACAAAGCAGGGCTTCTCCACGACACCCTTAGCAATGAGTTTGCATTGAGGAAACTAGCCTTCACAATAAAAAGGGAAAATAAGAGAAAGCTAGAACAAGGATTGACGTTCGGATCTTACCGTTGCTGTTACAAGGCTGCAGCTGCCACTGGCTTTGCTGAGTGAGCAGGGGACCTCCCCAACCCACAAGTGCTTAGAGTGCAGCACATGAGGTGCATTAGGTAGCTCCACCTAGAGTTTGGTTTAGTTCACAGTAGGAACACTAAATGAAACATGGGAATAACAGGAGGAAAATGTTTCATCTGTGTGATGCAGGAGGTAAGAGGAAGTTCCCATAAATGCCCCATCTGGTCTTAACATCTATGGAAATCCAGTTCAGGCTTTTCCCCCAGACCTGGCTCATCTCCAGGGACTGCTCAGCCCACATTCTCAGTCCTCTGGCTCTGCAGAACCCCTTCAATCTCCCAGAGCTGTGAGTCAGGTCAGGAGCAAACTTCAACACTGAGGCGGCAGCACACTTGCAACTTTTCTCACCAGCCCCATCATTACCTACAAACCAGAGCTTTGTCCACCGTCAGTAGGCACATTTAGTACAAGTAATACCCACTCTTGCTAGCTTTGCCTGAGCTGCTTCTGGAGAGCAGGGTACAGAACTACACTGACTGTAAGGAACCCTTCCACGTGCTGCAGAGAAATCAAGTAGTCACCTGCTGTTACGACAAGAAAGAACTAGCCCAAGCTCTGCGCCATTTGGGACACCACAGAGTGCAGCCCCTGCATGTCCCAGTGCGTAGAGTCTGCCGCTTTCCTGAAACTAGTATAAGAAATGCTAGACTGAGGGCATGCTTCTTGGGGCTGTTTAAGGTCAAGGGATAATCCAGCATTTACCTGTGTCCCTCCCTATAAATACTTATTGCATAAGCTTGAAACCATCTATCTATTCAGGACCGAAACACTGCCTTTTATTTCAGGTCATAAATGCACAGCACCACAACTGCGCCCCAAGGGGCATTGCTTACCTTTGGTTAAAGAGTGAATTCCAAGCTTCACTTGTGAGAAATTCCCGCTTCCTATTTCCCCTCGGACTCGGTAGAAGCCAATCCTCTTCCCCAGAGTTAACTCTTTCACCACTTTTTCATTCTGGATCATATCCTGGGTTAGTTTCTCGAATGGGGTCAGTCTCTGCTGTCTGCCCTCTTCGTCTTCCCCATACCTCTCGGTCCGTGCCAAGTCCTCCATGCTGTCCTCCCGGTCCCACCTGGCATAACGCTGTTTTCCCAGACCACCTCCATTCATATATCCTGTTGTCATAGTCCACAGAATAATCACCTTCCCATTTGGTTCAACAGGATGCTCCAATAGAAGGTTTAGGTAACATACTTCTGTATAGAAACACAATGTTGGGCATAATGCTTTGATAATCTGAACAAAAAAAAAGAAAATGTTGAAGGTCACAGGATCAGTTTATGGATGATTTAGGAACCAAACCTGCATTTATTTGCATTTCTGCTCTGTCCAAAAATCAGAAATACAATTTAAAAGTCAGTTATGTCCAACTCCAGTTAGCAAGACCTTTAAGGGTAAAAAAAAAGCCTTCACAATTAAAGTAGAAAACTGCGCATGTAGAAAAATGAGCTGTTCCTCTTCTCTGGAGCACAAACAAATGCCGTATAGGTGACACTTGAAATTTCAGGCTTTAGTCTGCTGCCCTGGAAATGACTTTGATAGGTACAGGTCAGACCAGCAGGTCAGCAGCTTTGAAGAAGTCCAAAGGCTTTCAGATCAGTGCAGACTGCTGACATTCAGTGGGAGTGAAGCAGCCCTTGGATCTTGGTTCAGGTCCCAGCCCGAAAGTTGGATTTTCTTTTGATTCATTCATTAGGCAAAGTTTTCACTGAGGTTTGAAAATGCCCGACCTTGCAACCCTGCAGTAAAAGTGCTTGCTGCTGCATTCTTTTGTTTCCATTGCTGGCCTGATGCAAACAAGCGATGCTGTAGGATACTGGGTGAAGCATACTTCGTGCATCAGCAAAAGAAAGGTTGTGCCTCAGTATCACTCCAGTCACATGGAAGGATAACACAGGATTAATTTGCTGCAATGTCACTTTAACCCTCCTTTATTTAGATGAGCCTTCTTTAAATCTTTGAGCCTTCTTGAAATTTTGCTACATGTGTGGATATGCTAAACAGAGAAATGAAGAAAGTCATTATAACATTTCCACAGCAGCTCTGGGTTTGACTGAGCTACAATATTCCACTGACAATTTCCCAATTTTGTTTTAATTCCAGGTCTTTGAATCTAGAACACATGCAAATTATAGGTTGTACTTGCAAGCAATCATGTAAGTTGATAGTAATGCATCTTCTTTCCTCTTTACCTGCATGCTGATATGATTCCTTCTCATGCAAGGTCATCAGTCACTGTTAATCACAAGTATACCTTGCAGTACCAGTCTGCATCCTTAAGGCACACAAGCAGGCTGCACCTCAGTTCCCTCACTCCAGCTCAGGAAATGGAGCAGTAGCTTTACATAGTTAATTGTTCCTGTCCGTTAGTTTGATGCAATCACCTTCAGCACGTTGCCTCTCTGTGAAGGCAGTGAGGCTGTCTCCATGACTCAAGACTGACCTCAGGCAGGTAAGAGTCACAGTAGTGCCACATTTAAGGGGGGGTGGGTGGGAAGGGGACTCTCATTCATTGTAGATATATAGCAAGATGGAACTGGTAGTCTAGAAGCAAGTTGCCTACATTAAGAGGGTGCAGTGGAGAAACGGAAGGAGCCATGAAACGACAATGCAAAGGGATTTGGGTACTACCTCGTCACCTGGGACCCGGATACCATAAAGAGTATTAATGTAAGGCACTGATACGGTTAAACTCTTCTTGCCATTCAGTCTTCCAGACTAGGGACAGAAGGTACACATAACCTGGTTTCAGTGATCAGAAACTGGTTTAAACCTGTAACAGAACAAAAGTTCAGTGCACATAAACCAGTTTCAAAATCAGCGAAACCAGTTTGAGATAAACCTGGAATATAGTATCAGACTTAACTAACCGAGGTCAAACCAATTTATGGAACTTCTGTCCCAGACCTCAGCCAGTGTCACAGTGTCCTGGGGACCACGAGACTCTTTCCAGGGAGGGGCTGGGCTGCTGCAGACTGAGCGGGGCAGCAGTGGTGGTGGGACTAGGGAGGGCTCAGGGGGCTACAGCCACCCAAAAATTTGGCTTAGCCCCAACAGCCACCCCGCTGAGCCCTGCCGCTGCCACTCGACCTGTGCAGGCTGTGGCAGCTATGCCCACCCTGCTTCCATCCACAGCACAGCCCCCCCACCGGGTAGAGACTTGCACTCCCTGGGACACCATGACAGTCACTCCCCCCTCACCGGCCCAGCAGCAGGAGTGGGGGCATGGCCAGACGCCAGCTAGCATGGCCCCCTGAGGCGAAGGGGGTAGAGAGGAGGTTTATTCCCCCCTCTGTCCCCTCTCCCCCCAGAGACTCCCATCCAGGGTCTGCCAGCTGGGTGCAAGCAGCAGAGGTGGCGGCCAGGGCTGTCAGACCCTGACCATGGTCCCCTGAGGGGAGAGAGGGGGGAATAAACCCCCTCCCTGGCCCTCTTGCCTCAAGGAACCATGCTAGCCAGCATCTGGCCACCACCCCAGCCCTGCCGCTGCAGCAGCTGGGGGGGGGAGCAGGGTGGGGGAACTCTACCGTGGGCTGCTGAGTCCTGCCAGGCAGACCCCAGCTTGGGTCTGTGCCAGTAGGACAGGGGACAGAGGGAGGGGGAATTAAACCCCTGTCTCCATTCATTTCACACTGCTGCTGGGGCTGGCCGACACCCCCTGCCGCTCAAGTGGCAAGGGCGGGAGTGGAAAATGCCTGGCGAGGGCTGCTTCCTCCTTCCCCCTCCAGACACACCCTGGCTGGGGTCCTTGCAGGCCACGGTGGGGGTTTAAACCCCTCCCCACTCATACTCAGCCTGTTGGAGCCTGGCCACATGGCCCCTGCTCAGCACAGCTTCCCTACAGCTCTAGCCCCCACCCGGCTTCTAGCTTGAGCTACTGCAAGCATGTGGCTTTATTTCTGGAATCAAAAGCGAGTGTCTGTTCACTTGCAAATTGGTTCAATCTATGCAGGTAAACCTAACCTGGAAAGATTGAATGAATTCAGGATCGGGTTTTTTGAATGTCTGTACTTAGCCCCAGATAGGCAGAAGCTCAGGTGCTGGGCAGTGCTTCCAAGAGGTATGTTTAGCTTCCTGCACTGACATCCTGAGAGATGCTAGGCACCACTCTGCACCTCGTATTTAGAAATAAATGATGCCTGTGAGGCAGAGATTAACAGGACAGTCTCATCACCCGTCCCCTTTTCAGCTGAGGGATTCAGACACAGGCTCCCTGCATGACTGTAGTCAGGTTACCCCACTACACCAAGATGCGTGAGCTTGCTGTCTGAAAACTGGAATAACAAAATCATCCTGTCTGTCTACCTCTTCAAGGTAAGGGCTGTCTCTTCGCTATTGTACATACACTTGGTGTGAACCTCCAGGCATCACTGGAGGACAAACAATAGACTATAGGAGCACGGTTAGAGAATGTATCTCATGATATTTCTTTTGTCCTTAGTGGTCCAGGTTTTTTATTTTAATGGTTTGGTTCTTTTAATTTTTTCTAGAACATAAATTGCAGTGTTCAGCCCCACTGCCACTAAAAGAGGCTATTTTCATAGTTGTCCTGGGATGAATATAATAAATAAGCTACAGAGCAAAATAGATCTCATAGCAACATGTGATCAACTCGCTGGAAACAGACAAACACCAAGAGAAATTTGTGGAGCAAACACAAAGACAGCATTGTTTGCAAGTTAACCCCAGTACCATTTAAATGCACTTTACATTTAGTTCTTTGGATCTAACTAGAAACAAAACTCTGGGAAGTGCTGAGCCCCTGCTGTAATGAGTGATTCAAGTCCTGTTATCCTCAGTGTGCCAAAACTCTTGATCAAGTTCATCCGTTTTTTACTTGAATAAGAAATTAGTACGGTCTTCAGGATCCAGCCCACTGACTTGAAAAGGGAGCAGCTGGTGGTAATCAGTTGTTCGCAGCTGAAGGAGAACTTGCCATTCCACAGAGCTGGCAAACGAAGACCCTACATTCTCCATTTGTTCTCTTTTAACCCAGCCTAGGAACAGCAGGGCCTAATAGATACAGAACTGGACTGTCTCAGGCGCTGGACAGTATTCCTATTTGATGTCGGGCAAAAGTCAGTGTGGTAAACTTGGACCTCATCTGATGACCAGCTTCCCCATCCAGAAAATGAAGATTACTGAGGCAGGTGAGTATTGTTGAGAGCTGCATGTTTATGGCTGAAAATTACTACATAAGTGTTTACAGTAAGTCTACTAAAGCCCTTATCACATCACAGCAGCACAGCTTCTATTCATGGCCAGATTCTGGCTCTCCTGCCTGGGTGCAAAAAAGTGGTGAGGGGCACTGGAAGCCCCTTCTCCCTTGTGCCTTTCACAGCACAAGAGAGAACAGGTTAGCACAGCCAGAGATGTTGCAGGCCACAAAAAGATGTGGCTGAATGGCAGGGCTGGGGCCCAGCAGCCTGCTCTGAACCAATTCTTGGGTGGAAGCTGATGCTGGTTGACAGCACAGGTTGCATCTTTAGGGCCTGCTCCCTTTAAAAGCAGCATGTATTGAGCCTTCAGCAGAGGCATTAAATCAAGTACAAGACATGTCTGCCAGCCTCCAGGCACTCCTGTGGAACTATCTGCTACTTGTGACTACCAAAATAAAGTTCTGCGTTGCTGTCGAAGTCAGCTTTATTTGCAGTAGAACCAGAAATGTAGAAAGAGATGCGCTATTATAATGGCAAAGAAAATCTTGGTTTATTCAATCCGCTATGTGACACACTAAGCCAAGACTACCCATACTAATGGCCCACACTGAGGCTGCTCAACAGCTCATCTTTTGCAAGAATTACCCATGCCCTTTTAATCAGTTATCTATACAATAGGACTAAAGAAAATGCTACAGACACAGGGCCAGGCCGTGGCAAGGAAAATCCAGCACAGAATCATACAATCCATCCTTGTATAAGTATTGCTCTGGGCAAAGAAGCTCGCTAAAGTAGGCTATGCAAAGGCTTGGAATCAGTGACAAAAGCATCATGGCTATAAGCATGCCTTCACCAGTTCTCTTTTTTACACAGATAAAATATTTGAAGTACCCGGTCCATTAAGAATTTGCTCCTACATAACCTTGTGGGAGCCCAAGGTTCTCAATATTTGTGGGAGCCCTGTTTTTAGAGCACAGATTAAACTAATATTTTCCCAACTTGCTTAGAACTCACTGGCTCTGCAACTTCCTGGCTTTCATCCCACTGGCTAGGTTTCCCCAGTTTTTTAAGATGAGCTGTTTTAGTGATACAGGAGCTAGCAGCACATATACCATCTATTTATGGTCTCTGTTCTCTTATTTGTTAACCTAAACCAAGAAAAATGCACCATATGGCACCCTGAAGGGCACTTTACAGATGTCTATAACAATAAATAATAAGGATAAATCAGAGAGGCTGAGGAGTTGACAGATTCCTAGTCTGGAAATACATGTCCTGAAGGGTAATTTATATCCCATAGTAATTTACTTGGCTTATTCGTGACCTGCAAACACTCAGTCAATTGCTGTCTAATATAAATCTTTGCAAAAAATACTAGAGAGACCAGAACCATGAGTAAGACAGAACGAATAGAGATGTTACACTTGAGGAAACCATCCCACCGAAGGTGGCCTTTGCTGTTAGTACCTTACTTTGCTATTTAAAAATGTTCACAATCAACACTGCACAAGTTCAACCCTACTTGATGATTGGCACCTTTTCATCTGCAAGAGATGGTGGATATTGCATCCTATGGTGTAGATGGTTTGCAGCATCTCAAGTGACTGAGTAGTCCAGTCTGAGATTTGCATGATCTGTGGCAGCGGTTGTAAGTGTACGTGTCATGATTGGGTGCTTCGGGAGCTGCTAGCTTCCTGTAGACTGTTCTCTTCAAGCAGCTGGAACCAATTCCTGTCATAGATTTCAATGCCCTGGTGGAAACGGTGACGCCACTCATTCTGATTGCTTGCCAAGGCTTCCCAGTGGTCAGGAACAATTCCAAACACCTTCACATCTCGCTTGCACCCTTCTTTGTAGTGGAAGTTGGGACGTCTTGTTGTCCTTGTTCCCTCTGATAGTTCCTCATATAGCATGTCCTTGGGAATACATCCATCTTCCAATCCCCTCAGGTGGCCTAGCCAGTGCAGTTGTCTCTGAGTAGGGCTGTCACAGTTGGTAAATTTGTCTTTTGAAGAATCTCTGCATTTGTAACTTTATCTTGCTATTTGATGGTAAATATGCAGCATAAACAACGCATGTGGAAGCTGTTTAACCTTTTTTCTTGATGTGCATAAGTTGTTCGTGTTTCCCCACCATACATGAGAGTGCTGAGTATGCAAGCTTTGTACACTAGCATTTTGGTCTTGATGGTAAGCTTTGAGTTATTCCATGCTCTTTTAATTAATCTGCAGGTGGTGGCAGCCCTAAAAGGTGCTCAGTTATCTTCAGATCCCACTCACCATACTGAAACCTGGGACCTCAGATCTAACCTATCATTACAGACTTGGGAAATACAATATAACGAAAGGAGAAAACCAAGAGAAAGAAAACCAGATGCCTCTACTTGAGCTCCTATATCCCTACATTGATATGTCAGTAAAAGCGGTCTAAATTGAAGGAGTGCATACTGGGTCACTTTTCTTTAGGTTTTCTAAGCCCTGTGTAGGCACCTATATTCAGGCACCCTCCTAGTGTTAATATTTTGGAAACTGTACTGTATCTCACAGCATGTGACGTGTCTATTGTGTAATGACAATGGAACAGCTGCTGAACAGGATTTTTTCCAACTGTAAACAGGGAAGAACATGAGATAGTCTTGTACAGACAAGTCTTTGGTGCAGCAGAGATCTTTAGGAAGAGGTTTCTAGGGACTGTTGCCCCTTCTGATGCTAAATTTATACCACCTTCCAGCCTTTGAAGATGAAAATAGTCCAGAGAGCAAGTGATTACATCCATTCATCTGATCCCTCTCAAATGCTACACAAGTTATCCCACTATTTACTGTGTAATGTTGTAATGGGACTGAACTCAACTAGTAGAGTGTTGGATGAGTTTACTAACAAAACATTGGTTCTATTCATTCAGCATACGTGATTTAGATATAATCCTAGAAAATACTGATAACTGGATTGATGGAGCTCAACTACTGAATGGATGGTAAGGTGTTTAACCTCAGCCAACTCTGAGCCAAAACCAAGACCACCCAACCTCAGTACACTGATGATGCTCTAGTGTGCGCTCACTCAGAAGCAGACCTTCAGGCAATCATCAGTGTTTTTACCAAGGCATACAAGAAAATGGAACTGACACTTAAAATTCTGAGGAATAAGGTTCTTCATCAACAAGCTCTTAATGAGCTATCCCCAGCTCTGGTCATTCAGATTCAAGATGAGGCTGGAAAACATTTGAATATTTCCCATACCTCAGAAGCCATCTTTCACAGAAGGCTGACATCAACTAAGAAATCCAACATTGCCTCAAATGTGCAAGTGCAGCCTTCAGATGCCTGAGGAAATGGGTGTTAGAAGATTGCAACATCAGATCCAAAACCAAGCTCATGGTTTATCAAGCAGTTGTGATCCCCACTTTACTGTACGGAGCTGATATGTGGACAATATACAGGAGACACCTCAAGTTTTGGAGAAGTACCATCAACACTGTCTGCAAAAGATCCTTCAAATCCAGTGGGAAAATAGATGCACCAATATTAGCATTCTCTTGCAAGCTAACACTGCAAGCATCAAGGTGGTGATCATCTGACATTAGCTTCACTGACCCGGCCACATCATCCAGATGTCTGACTCCAAACTCCAGAACCAAGTTCTACTTGCCCATCTCAGTCAAGGTATCTGCTCATGTTACCTGTCAGCACTGTGTTCCTGAGGGAAGCCTGGCACCCACCTTGCTGGTCTTACAAAGGACTGTTTCTTCCCCACCCCCACCCCAAACAGAACCAAGCAGAAGAAAAGTTTAATAGGCATCTCGAGCTGTACATTCCCCAGTCTTAGTATGGGAGGTCTATTTAAACTTAAATTGACTAAAACTCGGTTGCCAGGCTAGGGAATGCTGAGGCAAGAGACCGAGTCAGAGCAGGTATGGGTGACATTTGAACAATGGTTAAGGTATCATCACAACGTCCAGCCTGTTGGAGCACTGATCACAAATGCTGTCAAACTTTCCCAGGATGCCTGGTGGAAATCCTCCCCACAAAGTTTATGAACACTCCAAGTAATCCCCTTAAGTATGTTAAAAGTGTACAGCAAGATCTGAAAGTCATGCTAAGCTGAGGCTTATTCACAACAGGTAAAATACAAAACACTGATGCTGACTTCACAGTGCAAGCATAACTAGGCCATCTGAGAAGAAGCAGTGTGGTATCCCTCCCAGTATATCTTCTATATTCATAATAATTTCAAGCTGGCTCCTAGGTATCTGGTTACGCCTTAAAACTTTATGTTTTTCCTGGTTGTTAATCAGTTTCCTGAGATATCAGATAACCCCTTGTCACTGAAAAAGGTAATTCATTCACATTGAAACTCTTTATATGACAGGATTTTCCCTGTCAATTATGGCCTGGGACCCTCTTGATTTACACCATTAAAAGAATGCTTTGAAGAGGCTGGACTAAGGGTATAAGAAAACTGTAAAGCAGCAAACAGTGTGCTTCGGCATCATCTGCTGTTGTGCTCCTTCCTGCCAATGGCAGGGGGTCGGACTAGATGATCTGTCTAGGTCCCTTCCAACTCATTGATTCTATGAGTCTATGATTCTATGATCATTTTAGAAGGTTGACCTTCTATCAAGGGTAAGAACACCAGCAGACATAACAGGCCTTAACCCGTGTAGCACAAATCTTGTGGGGGTATCAAAAAGTTCTCTTATACAGTCCTACAGTAGGCTGTTCAGAAAAAGGGGGAGGGCAAGGTATTTTAAACTTCCCCAATTCTGCTCCTTCACTTGTCTCATTGATTCACTGCATGACTGAAGCAACCACATGAACCTTCTGTTGCTGAAGGTTTGCCGTTAGACTTTGCTCAGTACCTTAAATGCCCTTAAATCCAAAAAATGCCCTTGAAGTATTTCTGCAAGCACTGGAAAGCACTTATGGACCAATTGGAGAACTCCAAAAGAAACATACCCTGTGTAAGTTATGAAACTTGGAGGCAGATGGTTTGGTGGGTAATTAAAAAAATGTCAATACACAAGCACAGTCTGTGAAGTCAGATTGTTTTACGTTCCCAACTCCAATAGGAGAAAATATTTACACTTTTCTAAGCAAACTGTGAAAAGTGTCCAGAAATAACTAAACTAACCTCACTTGCAAAGCTCCACATTACCAGCTTAATTCTGTCCTCAAATTATTATTGTTTATTTAGTGCAGAGTTATCACTCTGTAAAATGACTGTTTGCGGAGACATAAAAATCTCCCTTTTTTTTAACCATACAAATTCAAAAATAAAACACACCCAATACCTTCGTGGTTCTCCATGCATGGATCATCTGTGCATACAACAGACATGCTTAATGAAGATAAGGACAACTGCATATAAACTCTTAAAAACATAAAAAAACCCTGTCCTCATACTAAAGGCATGTCCTGACAAAAGGAAATGAGAAAATTAATTAAGCTACTGAATGGGGAGGCAGCATATTCCTTGAGCACACTGTCTAGTAGCATTTACTCTCTGGTATTATCAAATTTAACATGTTTTAAATTCTGACAGGGACTCAGCCATCAGATTTACATGAACGAATATGTAGTGATGAACCGTATCATACCAGTAATTTTTAAGCAGTGTTCTTCACTCTGCATAATAGAGGACCTAGAAGAATGGAAGTTTTGATCTCTTGCAGTGGCCCATAGGTGGAAATAATGACCACTGCAAATCTGCAGATCACTGCAGGGGAATTGTGAGAGTCAATGTCTGTTGGCTTCTTAATTTGCACATGTAGCTCACATCTATACATTGAGAAACAAGTGAACCCTCAACCCAATATGCTTATCTTGTAACTAAAAATTACTACTTAAATAAAGGACTGCCCAGATATATAAAGGTTTGTTTGGCTGTTTCTTTTCCTGGATCCACTATATGGTTGGGAGAGATGTTAGATACAATTTCTAGCAGAAAATGGGAAGAATAGTTACAATTTAGTCAAAAAGTTGAAGGAATTTTTTTTCTTTTTTTTCTTAATCAATGTTTAAGGCTCAGTTTTCAGTGAGTGAAATATTTCATTAACCATTTCAACAATATTTTTGGATACAAAAGTTACTTCAGATATTTTTAAAAAATGAAAGCTTGACATTTTTCCAATCTTTTCCCCTTAAAAAGCTCATCTTGTCACAAAAATACAAATAACCACTTTGGCTAAAACATGTTACCCTGCCCTGTCTTGTAAAAGATGTTCATTCTGGTTTACACTGAGATGCTGTTTAAAACGAGTGTTAATTGGTTTATGTCATGTTAACATAAACCCTTCAGCTCGATGTGGTCTGAGAACTGGCCACCTTGCGGCCTTATGGAGCACAGTACAGGAACACAAACAGCCATTTGTACTGGTAATTATCTATCTGGACTGTGGCAGGGCACTATGGGTGCCTGCCACTTTAAGGCCCTGGAGCTGGCAGCCTCCAGATGCCTAATGGGGGCAGCCATTTTAGACTCAGGACTGCCTATATAAACAAGGCGGGTTGGCTGCCTGGAGGCAGGCAACAACATTGACTGGCTTGAAGGCTGCTGAGTTTCATTGGGAGGTAAGGGGGGAGCTGTAGGGATGGTAGGAGGGTCTGGGTCCGGGTCCTGGCTGGAAACTACACCCTGCTGGGAGTGGGTGGTCTGGTGGGGCTTCCAGTGGTGTGGGAGCCCCCAGGAAATGCCAGGGCAGTGATCACCCTGGTGAAAGATGGGTTGGGGTGCCTTAACCCCTAGCCATCACCTTTGGGTGGGTACACTGGAGGTAGTTGTGGGGGTATAAGCCCTGATGAGGAGAGTTGGAAGCCAGGTGTGGCCAAGGCTACCTGAGCCCTGTGGGGGTTTGAGACCCTGAAGAGGAGAGTTGGGGCCAGGTATGGCTACAGCCACCTGAGCCCATCTGTGGAGGGAAGCCCTGAGACCTGGAGTAAAGGGGGTGCTATGAGTGTGTGGAGCCCCCAGTGTGAGGGGGGCAGTGTGTAGAGCCCTGTGAAGGGAGAGGGGACTCAGCCAGAGAGTGAGAGTAACCCAGTCCTTACCCCAGTAAGTCCTCCAATGTGGGGAGGCAGAGTTTGGGTTGAATATAATACCAGTAGTAGCACTACAACCTGCTGTCCAGGGGGGAGTGAGAGTCCCCTGTGAGACCCTGAGGTACCAGCTGTGGTGTAAGGTAACCCCAGCTCTGGAGGACCCAGAGAGGGGGACCCCAGGATAAGGGTATGGGTCATACAGTGAGGCCTGCCAGAGCTTCCCCGACTGGCACAGGCGGGGCCAGGACCAGGAGGGTCAGAAGGGCAAGGAGGCCCACCCAGAGGGACACCCAAGAGTTAGGGGTCCTGACTGGCTTGGAGGTGGGCTGGGGCTAATGTGAGCTGAAGGTCCCAGTGAGGGGACCACACCCAAAGGGGAATGGATGGCAGAGAGATTTGTGGCCTGGTATGATGGTGGCAGAGTCTGCCTGAAGGGAGGAACTCAGTTGGGGGTCCTATAGAAGGATTCTGGGCCCTATTGTGGGGGATGTCATCTGCAAGGCTTAGACTGCAGTGTAGGGGAGGAATGGAGCTGCAGATAGCACCCCCTAGCAGTGGGGCAGTAAATGGGCAGCCTCCCACCTAATTACATCTATTAATTAATCAATTAAGACCAAGGCATGGCAGGTGAGAAGTCAAGTGGTTAGCCCAAGAACAGATAGGTGGGCCATGCGGAGATCGGCCCCGGTAGGTCCCCTACATGTACAAACACTGACTTCACATTTTTTTCCATTTCTGAAGACTTTTTAAAGTTTGCTTAGAAAAGTGTAAATATTTTCTCCTATTAGGGTTGGGAATGTAAAACAATCTCTGACTTTACAAATTGTGATTGTGTATTGCCACCTTTTTTAATGCCCACCAAACCACCCATCTCCAAGTTTCATAACACACATGGGGGATGTTTCTTTTGGAGCTCTCCAATTGGTCCATAATTGGGTTTTTTTAGTGCTTGAAGAAATATTTCAGGGGCATTTTTTTGGATTTAAGGGCATTTAAGGTACTGAGCAAAGTCTAAAGGCAAACCTTTAGCAACAGAAGGTTCATGTGGTTGCTTCAGTCATGCAGTGAATCAAAGTGACATGGGGCGTGAAGCTTCTACAGGTGGTCAAGGTGTCCACATAACTTGTAGAAAGTGGACTGCAGTGCAGCAGAGAAATGCCTGAGCTAGCTTTAAACCCAGTAGCTCAGATAGGGAGCAGTTTAGCCACAGCATCAAGGAGCTTGTTGTGGATTCATTTGCCTTGACAAGAGGTCATTTCTGTGACATCTGTGATTAACTGGGTGCAGAGGACCAGCAAAAGTCCCATGTATAAGACCCAGTTAAGGGCTTAAGTGATAACTAGATCATATATTGCCTACCGGCACAGGGTCTGAATTTCATCCAGAATAAGTGCAGTCAATGAAAGACCTGAAGAAGGTAATTTTGCCTTGCAGAGTTCTTTGCTATTTCAGGATAAAAACAAACATGTAGCCTGAAAACTAATCAAAATCAAAGAAAAAAGTGAACTTTTCAGACTTGTTTTCATCTACTTGCACCCAGCTGTGAAAATACGATCAAAGAAAATGAGCCAGCAGTTGGTAATTTATTTTGTATGACTTCACATGGCAATTACTAAAGCTTCAGTGATATCTCTCTGACAACCTTTTAATCTCAGTTTATTGGTGTGATCTGCTTTAGAGCAGCCTGTAACATTAATCCTGGCTTTCACTGATGCAGCTCAAGGAAAAGCAACATTGTATTGGAGAGAGAGGTGCAACTACAACATGGATATTGCTTCATAAATTCAGCATTGGGATCTGCAAACAGACTGGTCCTTTGTGAATACAGTGCAGATGTACAGACTGAAGATCTGAGGATGCAGTAGCAGCCCTGAGGCTGCTGCTCCTTTGTGGCCTGTAGGAAGAAGATAATTTCTCCACCTGTCCTATAGAGAGATCAGTGACAGAGTCTGTGATCTGTGCACTGGGTGCCAAAATTAGCCTTGACCTGCTGTAATTGAAAAGGATCTAGCTCCTTTTCTAACAACCAGAGCACCCCAACTCGCTAAAAATACCAAATTCAATGTAAAGGAGAGTCTGCAGACACTGACTTGGGCTAAAGGAATACAGTGATGGACTATAAACATTGGATTTTACATGTATTTTAGGGAATTAGGCATCTCTTTATCAAAGGACAAATTTAGCAACTAAAGTTGGATTCCTTAATAAAGTTTAAAACTCCTTCAAATCACAGATTTTCCTGAAATTTTTTTTTTTAATTGCATGCATGCATGCATACATTTACGATTTGCTGCTGCTTTAAAAAAAAAAAAAAAAAAAAGATAAGCGTGTTCATTAGTTTACCTACTTCTGACCTGTTCAACAAAAAAATTATCCCTATATAAAATGCAGAAAGCTAATGACAGATCAGCACAGTCCTACTGTAGCTTCTGCTAATCCCTGTGTCTTAGAAATGGAGCCAGCCCAGAGGGTGGCTTTGCTTCCTGGTGGTTATTATGTATTTATTTTCCTTTTAAAGCATGTGTCTACATATAAAACTGTTTGTTAGCATATAGCACACTCAGTAGGAATCGCTCCTTTCTGCATCCAAAGGAAATATTCAGAAGGCAGCATGGCCTATACATGCACCTCAACAATGCTCGTCTGACATGATTACTTACTAGAATTTCTGGTAGCCCACACATAGTGAATTAGAGCAGTTGTCAGGCTGCCCTAGCTTGTATACTGGAAAACAATCTGACGCAGAGAGACAGCCTAGGGTAGAGGGGAAAAAGAAAGACAACTGTGTGTCATCCCTTCTGAGCTGCACCTTTGGCATGAATACACATTAATTACTGGGCTGGAAGTTGGTGGCTGTCATGGAACTAATGATTATGACAGAACTGTATTCAACAGGGCAAATGAGGACAGTTTTAACCAGAAGCACATGGGTATACACATGGTGCTTCAAAAGGGCTAATTTCCCAAAGCTAACGTGTGAAGGCCCCTCTCTGACTTTATTAAAATAATTTGGAAATATGCTTAAATTATTTGCTGGATTTGGACAACAGTGCTCAGGACCTTCCATGATTCATTCCTTAATAAGATTCATTTGTAGGTCATATGGTAGGAACCTATGTTTTTAGTAGAAGGGCCCAAGTTTAACTCTACCTAACACCATGCCTTTGGTCTGCCTAGAGCAGTGGTTCCCAGCCTTCTTTATACTGCAGACAGGCATGCTAACTCAAAGAATTTTTGCGGACTGGGTATAGAAACAATCTGATTTTCATCTTTAAATTTGTACCTGGGTGTGGGTGGGGCACCGCAGCTGCGGGCACTGAGGGACCCTGCAGGGGAGGGGGCTGCACTGGCAGTGGCCGGGGGGGACCCAGCTGGGGTTGCCCAGGAAGAAGGGGCTCCACTGCCTTCCACAGGAGCAAGAAGTGGAGCTGCCTCCCTTCCCTCTGACCTGGGCACTTCCCTGCCTGCATCCCCCCTTTCCCAGCTGCAGGTGGAGCTGGGGGTTCCTGCCCAGCTCGGCACAGCCCCCAGTACCTGCTGTGCAGGCAGTGCCTCACCGAGCATGGCCATGGTGGTGGGAGTGGGACAGAGCACACAGAGACAGCTGCTTTCCTCCCAGGGCTGCCCCCCCACCCAGCTTTAACCCTGGACATGAATCCTGAGCAGACAGACAGCGGTCCAAGTGGGGGGCTTGTGCCATGACCCAGCAGCCAACCCTTTGTGGCCCAGTGGTTGGGAACCTTTGGCCTAGTGTGTGTGCTGTGCGGTATGACTGAAGTCCCATATTGCCAGGGCCATTAAAACCTACCAGATTTATTCAGGGCAGTTTGACTCAGGGGCACCACTGTTGGCCAAGACACCTTTCCCACTGGCCTTCCATCCTGCAGGGACCAAACCAGGAAAGCCAAGGCTGCAACTGAACTCCAACTAGCTTCAGGCATCAAGGACAACAAAAAGTCCTTTTTCAGATA
>NW_017728909.1:30271439-30305919 GCF_001723895.1 Crocodylus porosus | reverse complement strand
ACTTCCTGCCCTTTGGGCAGGGGGCTGGACTCGATGATCTCCCGAGGTCCCTTCCAGCCCTAATGTCTATGAAATCTATGAAATAAAGATGAACTTGCCATGGGCTGCCTTCTCCAATAAGGCTGTGCTCAGACTTTTCCTGTTTCCTAGTGAATTTTGATTTCAGTAGGATGCAACACATGGCTCTATTTTTAAAAATGACCCCTGTCCAGTGCTACCTAGCTGTATTGTTCTAAACAATTCAAAAGGCTCTTTGGAAATCTAGTAATAAGGAAACCATTTAGTTTGGAAATAGATGATGTGACACACCTTGACTCCAAATATAGTTAGCTCCAAACCCTTCCTGCTGTCTGTTGATTGACCACTGAGAATAGACTGAGGTGCTACAAGGGTCACCTTCCTGACCTATAGAGCCTCAGCTTTACTCGCCTCACTCAGTTTTTGCCAGCTCTTAGCAGAGGAGATCTTGCCAAGTAGAAGAACCACAGCTCTGTCTGGATGCAAGTTCAGAAATAATAGAGCCTACCTTCCAGAAAAGAAGGCTGCCTGTGTAGTAATGCTCACCATTACCACTTTTCTTATCTCTGTTAATTTTGGCTGAATATATAACTTTATAACTTACTTATTTTCAGTAAAATAAGTAATTTATAAAAGATAACAAAAAAATGTTTCTTATGTTTGCTTTTTTTCTATGATACTAGTAACTGTGTACTAAGATACAGACAGAGACAGAAGAATAAATAAACAAAAGGAAATATCGGAACAATGATTTTCCCTTACCTCTGCATCTTTGTCCTAAGCTCTCCAATGCAGCTCTTACTCAGCTCTACAGGTTAGAAAGCAGCTGATGCCTCTGACCTTCCTATCAGGGTTTCCTGCAAAGTCCTATTTCACTCAGTCTGAGGCTGACTCCCTGAGCCTGCTGCCAGCCCATGGCTGCTCTGCCCTGGCTCAAACTGCTGTGGGCCAGGGTGCGTGTGAAGATGCTGGGAAGAGCTGACCCTGGTGGAGTTTATCACATCACCTTAATGGTACATGTAGATGCACCCAGCCATTACTTTTTTCAGTCATTTGGCTTTGATCTTTCTCCAGGTGCAAAACTCACTGTTTATGGAGTACCACTTAAATCATTATCACACTATGCAATCATGACTCTACTATAACATAAGAAATATATATCTAATACTACGATTCATACAAATGTACGAATGATAAGGCTAAACACAGCTTAGTGATGCCTATCTATAGTGACCACACTTTCAAAATGAGTCAAATGAATTCAAGATAATGTGTGACATTCCATAAGAACCACAAAATATTGTGAGTTTGTGACAGGTGAATATAATGTATAGAAACAGATTCATGTTTAAAATTCCTTTGTGAGCCTTCTAGTGGCCCTTCCCATAGTTCAGAACCATACCAGATTAGCATATTGTATAGGTTTGACAAGTATGGTTATTTAGATACCCCATTCTCCCCACCCCTGTCTGGTTCCTACACATGACATTATCTCATGGAAAAACAAAAGATATACCAGTAGCTGTCACAAAATTAGGTCAATTATATCTTCTTAAACTGTCCACCCATCCTCCTATAAATAAGAATTTGCTCCTTAATGTGGATAAGTAAGAAAATATTTTAACACTAAATCTGCACTGCTAATTCCTTCTTATTCTTCGGGTTTTCTTCATTTGTTCGTTTTTTTTTGTTTTTTGTTTTTTTTTAAATAATTGCTGGAACAGCAGCTGACAGTTTGGTGCTAAGATGATAAAACAGTCATGTCCAAAAGTTTTTTATGTTCCAAGCTAAAAAATCATATTAGCCCAGGGGTGGGCAAAATGCAGCCCAGGTGCCGGATGTGGCCCGCCAAGCTATTCTATCCAGCCCGCGGAACCCCTAGACATTTAGAAAATTAATATTTATCTGCCTAGGGCTGTCAGTCATGTGGCCCTCGATGGATGACCAAAACTCAGTAAGTGGCCCTCTGTCCAAAATAATTGCCTGCCCCTGCATTAGTCACTGACAATTTGCTAGGAGAGAAAATATTACTTAAAGCTTCTGGCTAAACAATAACATCTGAAATAGGGAAGGCACTTTTCTTGTTTAGTAAAACTGGCTGCACTATTTCAGCAGAGGCAACTAAGCGTAGTCAGATAGTATATGATTTTGCTGATTGCTGTACACTGGCTCTGAGGTTTCTTGCCAGGCTGAAAGTGTGTTGGGTCATAGAAGGTCACAGATCCATGCAACAAAATTAAATAAAGAGCTCCAAAGTAGATGCTGGATGAGCTCACTGCTGGTAGGAAGCATTACATATGCATTTAAACAAGCCACAGGGGCCCTAACTGGGTTATAAACCAGTGACATTCTCAGTAAGAAATTACTATTTTAAGTTATTTCAGACCCATTTTAAGCATCTGTTAAAATTGCATGTACTTGCTTGGCCTGCTTACCTACTAGATGACATTAGTTTAATTCATTTTGTTGAGAGAGGAATTAGACTGCCTGTATGGTATTTCTGGTTGTACAGATTACAGTTCAGACTACAGTGCTGATTACAACTTTGTTCACCAAGCAAAACAAATAATGCAAACTAATCACCTCCTTTGTTAAAGCAATCAATTTGAGAATACTCAATTCAGTTGCAAGTTTAAAATACCTGCATCTGCTATAGATCTGGGTCCTAGCGTAGCCAGTGTAGTTTCAATTTTCTCAGCTATGCGCAGACTTTAGAGCACCATACCCTGCTGCAGACACCAAACATAGAAGGAAAACCCTGTGCACCAGGGAATTTCAAACAGCTTGAGAAGGGGAGAACTCATACAGTTGTCTACCTAGAATTACACAGCTCCCATTCTGGATCTAGCTTCTCCCCTTGCACTGGAGTCTCCCCTGCCTGTGCAGATAGGCAAGAGGTTTGTCAAGTGGGGAGATGGTGTGGCTGCAACCTACCCTCAGACCCACATTACTTTAAATTATATATGAATCCCCACAGGCAGAAGTCCCATGTAAGACTGTCCAACAATTAAGTCTCACTTCAGTCAGGTGTTTTGGGTAGAAGTCATTTACATACCATCTACACCCTATTTACGGCATTTAAGAGAGAAACCCTTCTATGGACTCCCCACCCCAGGTTGGATCTCATACATAAAGCACAACTACTATCCCTACCTGTAAATTTTGCAAAGTATAATTTAATGCATGCCTGAGGACTCTGGCTCAGCCAGAATACATATACCTATTTGAAACTGCTGGCTGACCTAACGTCATTCATATTTTGGCTGACTCATCCATTGAATTTTAGTTTCCCTGGACAATGACATGTCTTTTTGTCTTGATTTTCACATTTTATCCTTTTCACAGGGTGGGGGGAGACATTACAAAGCTCTACATAAGAGAACAAGAGGAACAATTCCTGACATTTTTCATTTTACCATTTGGTACAAATAGCGCATGCACCACTGTGATGTACATACTTTTCAGTAATTGGCTTCTCTGACATGTAAATAGCAACAGGGCCCGATCCTGAAAACATCAAGCACGTGCCCCATGCAGATCATGTTCTATAATTCATAGGCATAATTCACCAGTGGCACCAACTTCTCTACTGATAGCATGGATTCATTCTTCCAGTAACACGTAACACAATTTTTAGGTAACTATAAGGCAGATCTATTACACAGGCTCTGGTCAGCTGAGAATTAAATATTCACCAGCAGGAAGTAGCTAAAACAGGTTTCCAATCCCCTCTGAAGTGTGGCATTGTGAACATCTTTGCTCAGAAGCACGCCTGGATCTACAGTGGATGGAGCAACCACAGCAGTGAGTAAGTTCTGGGCAATTTGCTGATCCTTAAAATAAACTACCAGAACTGAAAAATCCTGAATTTGGTGATTCAAGTACTGTTCATGCTGAGGGCATTGTAACATGAAACAATGTGCATCTCTGCCCTCCTCTAGCTAGGCTCAGATTCGTTCTATTCTCAACCTCTCTCGTGTGTAGGGTAGCTGTTGTGTGTCAGCCTTAACCTGATCTCCAGCAGTTAAAGGCTGGCTTAAGAGCTAAAACACAAGGTTTAATATTCCTCTGTAGAAACATCCAGTTCTTTTCTGAACCCTATGCTTCTTCATTCCAGAGGGTGGTTCTGTGGGCAGGGGTATGTGGGGAGTGGATCACGGCTCTGCCCCAGACACTGACCCTACACTGTTATGGCCCCGTGATCCCAATCCTAGCCCTGGCTCTGCCTCCACCCATCCTGCTCCCAGACACAGCTCCCACCCACTCACAGCCCCATCCCATGTGCCTGGTCAAGTGTGCCTTGCCTGCATGGGTCCAGGGCCGGTCTCCATGAAGACCCCAGGGTCACTGGGCAGTGACAATGCAGGGCCAGGGCCAAGGCCAAGGGCACAGCTGCAATACACTCCCCGCATGCCCCTGCCCTTGGAGCCAGAGCCTGTCACAGGGGCATGCAGGGAGCAGATCACAGCTCTGCTCCCAGACCCAGCCCTGTGCTGTCACTGCCCAGAGATCCCAATCTCAGCCCCAGCCCTGCCTGTCCCGCTCCTGGATGCCACTCCCCACCCACCCGCAGGCCCATTCCAGCTGCCTGTCTGAGTGCAGGGCAGAGCCACATAGACTAGTTTAAAAATGGCAGAATTCAATCTAAGACTTGCCCCCACTCCCTCCCCCTAGCAAAGGGTGAACGTGTGTTCTGTTCCCTACTGATCTAAACTATGCCGCTTAAAGAAAACCACATAACGTAGATCGATTCTGCCTCGGGCTTTTTCAGTGTCTGTATCTAGCCTGAATGGTGAATGGGGTCACAGGATAAAGATAGCACATGTTGATGTAATTAAAGTCTATTTTGCCTATTAGACACCTAAGTATGATCCTGTTCCAGTCTGCTTAAGTCCCTGAAAAACAATTAATGAAAAAGATAGGGGGGTAGGTCCTCCTGCAACGGCATTCAGGATTTAGTTGCACAGATAGGATAATAAAATATTACAAGAGTGAGTGAATTCACATCCTCAGGGTCTTGACCTGGGTAGTGTAGAATCACACTTATGTTCCTAATAAAGTGGAATAGGATCTGGTCTTGTATCACCATGCAAGTGCATAAGGGGACTGAATTAAGGTTTCACAGGCAACTTAAATCTTACATCCCCTTAGCTTGAGTGCTTGCCCTTGCAACCTAGTAATGTCACTTGAGAAATTATTCTGTGTAATTTTCCAGCTTTCTCTTCATTATGTGGCACTCAAATGGACCTTCAGTCAGGTTACAACTTTTAGATCTTTTAGCAAAGATTGCTGCCACTTCACCTGACCGAGTAACTGAAACAATACAGAAATTGTAGATAAATACTTATGTGGAAACAAGGGCTTGTTTGTTTGGGTTTGTGGTGGGGAATTTGGTGATTTTATTTAATTGGACCAGCTTAGCTAACATCTCTTCTAACTATACAGTTGGTTCAATAAAAGATATCACCAAAACCCCACCTTGATTCTCACATATTTCCTGTACTATCATGGCTACACTTACATACTAGCTCTACTATTTTATGTGGAAAAACACTTGATCAAGGAGTGTGCCAAGGCATTAGCCAGAAGCAGAGGAATGGTGTCAGTCAGAAATTGTGGGTTCCAGCAGTCTCTGGAGGGAAGAGGGGTCTCCTGAGCACAGATCCATTTGTCTGTTTCTCATGGGCTTGTTACTTCTGCTCCCTCTTCTCCAACCTCACTTTGTCCTACTCCTGTTTTATTCCCTGCCCTCCCTTGCCTCTTTGCATCATCCTATTCTCTTTGCCCACCCAGTTCCAGTATCCTTTCTTTAGCCTTTTAATCCAAGTCTCCTTATGTAGGAAGTCACTACCCACTGTTCCGGTCTCCCTGTCTTTGTTCTCTTCTACTTGAATCCTCATCCCATCTGTTTTTTTTGCTCTTCAGCCTGCCATTCTCCCCAAGCTCCTCATCCAGTGTTATATTGTGTGTCCTTGCTGGCTCTTTATTCCAGCCTTTTTGCCTGGCCAGTCTTCTACCATCCCTGCCTTCTCCTCAGATCCTTCTCTTTTTCTCACCTGTTCCTGGGTCTCCCTGCTTATCCAGACCCAGTCTCTCCCAAACACCTCATCTGATCTTCATCTCTTTCACATTCATAGCCTCCCAGTGAATGTTATTTATTTAGATGGAAAAAGAAAGATGCTCCTCTTTGCTTTTTGTTGGTTTTAAATATCTTGCAGTGTTTTTCATAAGTGGAATTTGGCGACTAACCTTCACCCTGTATCTTCTGCCAATGAAGTCACATTCAGTTCAACGCACAAGTGATTTGCAGTCACCACTTTGATGGAGAAAATAACAGTGCGTGCATCTACACGAGATGTTTACTGTGCAGTAGCCTAATAAGACTGTGCAGTAGTGTGCCAGTCAAGAACCGTGCTGATAAGCTTTACTGCGCAGTGTTATTAGGCTACTGCACAGTAAGCATCACAAAAAACCATGCACCGGTGCTACTGTGAAGTAACTGTAGTTACTGCACATTTAGTTAGTGCTTCATTAAGCAAGTACTAAACTAAGTGTGCAGCAAGTACTGCACATTAATGAATGTGTAGATGTGCCCAGCGACTCACAACACGCTGCACAGACATGAGGACTAAGAAGGTTTCCCTTACACTAGAGAGAGGTTGATACGATAAAAACCCTTTAGTAGAAAATTTGGGCTTGAAAGTTAATGCACAAATCCTATTTTTTTTTAATGACAATTGCTCTCGGCTCCAAGGGGAGCTGTTTCCCATACCCTGCTCTAAAATTTGTTGACACAATTATGCTTCTTCCTTTAAAAAAAAAACCAAAGTGTCTGTACAGAATAAATCTGCATAAAGCCATTCTTTGGTTGTGTCCAAAGTGCTGAGAGTGCTGGGATTGAAACTGGTACAATACTCACCATCTCCATTCATGGGCCATTTAAGTGCCAAGCTAAGCCCTAGATACAATCTATCCCAATTACCAAAGGCTCTAAAGAGCCAAAAGATTAGTCAGGGATCATGGATTAGCAGGTGAGTCCCAGACATGCTCCCTCCTGCTCAGGAGCCTCAACATTAGGTTTGTACAACTCTGCATAGGGATGATCCTCTCATGACCAGAGCTTAATTTTCCACCAGCCATGTTACATGCAAACATCTGGCCCCCATGTTTTGAACTGTACAGGGTTTACTTCAGGCAAATTACAGGCAGCTGATGAATATAGTGCATCAAAAAGGTTTATTTTGCCTTTCAAGTCCATGAACTAGAGATCACAATATGGAAAAATTCCTTTAATCATTTTGCTGCTTTGTATGATAACAATAACTCAGCATAACATTAATGTTAGAGTTGCTTACATGTGTGCATTCAAATTCAACACCTTTCTAGTCCTTGTTAGTAGAATCCATTGATTTTCCAATTCTTTGAAATGCAGGACAGGCATCAATGCTGAGTTTAATAAAAGGAAGCTGTTTCCTGCCTTTTGAAATGGCAGACTAACTTGGCCAGTGGTTCTGGTTCTCTTCTGGGACATCAACATAACTTGTTCAGATCTGCAGCAGAATTGCTCCCGTAAGATATAAGCAGCTTCAGTTAAGGACACCATATTTTCTTCCAGACAATACACCTTGGAATAAGACACATATCTTGTTTTTTGAAAGACAAAATAAATAAAGAAAAAAAAAAAAATCTTTCTTTGTAGTAGGTAACTGAGTAGTAGCAGCCAGGGCCAGAGTCTGCCCATTGTTCTGCGCCACACGTACCATGTGCAGACACGGTATTTATTTTCGCTTTTGCCCAGTAATCAGCAAAAACTGCTTTTACCATATTTCCTCACACATAATACACACTCCAATTTCTAGCAGCTGTTTTTTTGGAAAAAATGTATGTATTATATGTAGGAAAATGTAACTAAGGGAATATGCTAAGGGAATGGGAATACAATAAAAAGTCCCTGTTAGCATTTAAGTAATAGGCCAAATTTATACCCAAATCCATCACTCCAGTGGGTTTGTACCAAGAATGAATGGACCCCAGTGACTTCCACTGATAAAATAGGGAGCCAGAAAAAAAAGTGGAAGTTACAGAATGCCCCGAGTCAGCTTCCACTAGGAAAGCAAGCAAATTAAACACCTCACGTAGTAGCATTACAATAAAATGCACTACTTAGCGTATAAAAAAAAGTTTATATTCAAAGGAAATGATTGTCCATTTAGCAGACTATACAGGTAAGAGGGCTGAAGTGTTGTAGCCGTGAGCTGCTTCCAGACATGAAAAAACCCAAACAAATCTCAGTGCTTTACTTTAAGCTTGGCATGCCCCTATGCAGAGTGCAGCACATTAGATGGACCTGGCTCACCCACTGTCTGTATGGAGAAAAGTGGCAAAAAGGCCTAGTGGAGTGCCCGGTCTATACAGATGCTGCAAAACCAGGTTGAACTAACACCCCACCTCTTCTGACGCTGCAGAACCAGGCTGAACTAACACCCCACCTCTTCTGATAAAGTGCTGTTCTTTTTCTTTCTTCACGTGTGTCAGTGCCCATGAAGAAGGGAACCTGAAGGGCAGTTTGAGCCTGAAAACTTGTTTAACATTGCTCTCAGCTATAAAATTGGTCCAGTAAAAGATGCTACCAAAAAACACAAACAAACAAACCCTTGATTAATGCAAGCAAGAGGGAGATGACTTACAGTACTGCAGTGATTTGCAATTCCTGGCTACTAAAGG
Organism: Crocodylus porosus; assembly: GCF_001723895.1. NCBI lineage: Eukaryota > Metazoa > Chordata > Crocodylia > Crocodylidae > Crocodylus > Crocodylus porosus. Next base: position 30,297,177 of record NW_017728909.1, on the reverse strand, counting down.
AAAATTTGCATGCCCTATTTTCTATTGCACTGTACTTAATTTAGCCCAGTGGAACCCCATTATTCCTCACCTGTTTATTATATGACCCTGACACTTGCAAGTTATTTAGTTTTGTCTTGTGTTTTTATTTCCAAATGTACTAAACAGATCTGACCCAGAAACAAACCAAACCAAACACGAACAAGAGCAGGAAAGCTCCAAGGCAGTCCTCATTAGTTACCATAATAAAATGTCAAACATTAAAAGGAAGACTAAACTTATAAAGGAAAAAAAACCCAACACACCCCTGTAACAAATCCTCATGAATAAATAGCCCTAAAACACTATTCTCATGAATGCCTGTAAAAGTCAAATTTAATTAAGACTAGTACTAGAAAATGAACTCAGAGCAGAAGATGAATACCTGAAATCAGACAATCTGGTCTAACTTCATTGAATTATACAAAATAGGCAAGTGGTGAATGAATAACCATTCTTAAGGTAATTTTTCAAGGGATCTCAGAATGGTATACATGCAATTAATATAACCATATTTACCTAAATCCAAGATGACTTTGAATTTAAAATGACCACCCCCCATTAGATTTTATACGTGAAAAATTCTACCTTTCTTAAAATTTTCAATGCATATAATTATTTTATTTTAGGGTCATTTTACATTAAATTCCCCCACTGCTGTGGCAGGGAAAGCAGCAACAGGGACCAAGCAGTGGGGAAGCAAGTGGTGGGGGAGAGCAGGTGGAGCTGACAGCCTGACTACAGACCCTTGCACCCCTGCACCTTGCCCCCCTGCTACTGGCTTTTCTACTGCACCTGCATCGCTGCACTTTGCCCCTCATGCCTTTCCCTCTGGTGTTTGCTCCCCAGATGCTTGCCCCCGCAAGCTCCCCGCCATTGCATGCTGCACTTTTGGTTGGCTCCGCACTGGGTCTCTCACTGCTCTCTGGTTGTGTGCTACATCCTGTTGCTCCCTGCCGATTCCCTCACCACTCTCTGGCTCCCTGCAGAGCCTGGGAGTGGTGGAGAAATCAGCAGGGAACTGGAGAGCAGCAGAGCCCAGCTACTCCCCCGCTACTCTCTGGCTCCAGCCTGATTCCTCCACCACTCCCCGGATCAGCAAGGAGCAGTGCAAGACCCAGCGGGGAGCCAGAGAGCAGTGAGGAATCTGAGCTGCTCTCTGGCTCCAGGCTGATTCCTTCACAACTCCCTGGCTCAGCAGTGAGGGGGCAAACAACGAGGGAATCGGCATAAAGCCAGGGAGTGGGGCAGGGCCCGGTTGCAGGTACTCGATTTTAAGATGAGGCTTCTTTCCCCCCCACCCCCCCCACGATGACCAGGGACAAAAATCTCCTCTTGGGATCAAGTAAATATAGTTATTTTTGAAGGTGGGGGGGTGTCACGGGGCGGGGCACAGGGGCGGCCATGATCCCTCTAGTGCTCCCCCTACCGGGTCAAGCAGGTGATCCAGCACCCTCTTATCTCGCCCGCCATGTATTTGATGATATCTGGTTCTATATGGGAGGCTGCCTTTGATCCCCTAGTACACGGTGTTATGCTGGAACGATTCCCCGTTCTGTATGGGGTGACTCGGTGCACCCCAGCCTTAAGGGCTATGCATGCCTCCAACCTCCCCTTTAGCACGCCCCAAGCCTCGCAGCTGTACCAGACGTTCTCGTGTCATAGGCTCGCCCCTACCTGGGGTCTCTCGATACGCGCACTCCCTCTCTGGGGTTTCTCCATACGTGCGCCCGATATCCTCGCCCCTCCCGGGCTTCTGTCTACCCTCTCGCCCTTTCCGGGCCTCTAGTCGCGCACTCGGCTCTGTCAAGCTCCTATCAGCCAGGCCCCTATCCGCACGTCCGCCCCTCTCCAGGCTTATTCTCGTGCACCTGCCCCTCTCCGGGACTTCTACCGCACGCTCGCTCTTCCCCAGGACTTAGTGTCATTAGGGTGCTAATCAGTTGCCCTGGAGCCTCCTATTTTAGTCTGCCCTCCGGGCTTGTCCTCATGTGCCAGCCCCTCTCCAGGACTTTTACCGCACGTTCACCCTGGCGTCCTGTTCCCGCGCACCCTCTCCGGGGCCTGTGCCGTGCTGCCCACGCGCCCCTCGCCCTCTCCGGGGCCTGTGCCGCGCTTGGGCTTCCCAAGGTTGGGGCTCAGGCGGCCTTAGCCTTACCTGGCCCCAGACCCCTTTCCTGGGTCATACGCCCTACTGGGCAAAATACCACCCTCACGGGCTGGGGTCTCAACACCCCACATACCGCGCCTCTCCGACGCTCACCCGCTGCGCCAGCTCCGGCACCAATCACTGTGCCACCTTGGCACCGCTTGCTGTGCCCTTACTGGGCACCAGGAACCCCCAAGCTACTGGGGAGCTCCTGTGAGGCCTCCTCGCACCCCTACAGCCTCACCCGGTCCTCTGGTATTCACACAAACAGCCCTACTGCAAAGCAAACTACTAGCCAACCGGCTCTAACTCAAAATAAGCCTACCGGCTATAACATAAGGGTCCAGGCCCAAACTGGCCCTCTTGCAGAGGCCTCTCCGCCCTCACCAGGATTCTCTCTGCCCGCACCATGCTGCGGCCCCTCAGGCTGCACCGCTCATCTCTGCTCTGCTGGGCTCTTCTGCTGAGCTCCCGCACCTCAGACTGCCAGAAGGGAACGGGCTCTGGCCTCAGTCTGGTCACTTATAAAGGCCCGGTCCTGCCCCCTTCTAGCCAGCTGACCAACATTAGTTGCCCCGGCAACCCTCACCTGTGCTGCCCTGTTGGTTGGCAGCTGTCCTTATTACTATTACTAGTAGCGAGCACCCTAGTGCTCTGCTACAGGGGGTTTTCTGTTTGCTTGTTTTAAGACTCACACTGCACTTTAAAAGACATCTCATGTTGTCTGACCTCAAGACAATTACCAAATGATTCCAGTCAGTGTCAGGGAAATATAAATCTTGGAACCCCACAGGAAATATTTCTTGAATGTGCAGTCAGCTTAAAAAGCTGTTTAACTAAACATCTAAGCAATAACCTGGAATTGAATTTAGTTAGTGGAAAAAATATAAACAAATATCTGGTATTCAAAAATCAGAGTTTTAGAGAACAAGTTCTAAGAGCAAGAAACTCATTTACTCCATCTCCAAGAGTTCAGGATTGATCTCCACAGTATATCTGCAACTACTTGATCCGTGTCAGTTTTAAATGTCTCAGTTAGTGTAGATACTGCCAATGTCTGAGAAGAGGTGTCTATATAGAAAGTGAGATTTATTTCTACTTTGTGTAGAAGTGTTCTCAAACAAACAATTTTTAGTTATAAAAATCCCCAAACATTTTGACTGGTGAAATGAAAAACTGAAACATTCTATAAATCCTAAAAAGCTCCCAAGAATTTTTATATCCTAAAAAGTTATATATATCCTAATATATATCCTTAAAAGTTTCCAGGAACTTAGACGTCAAATGGTCACAGACTCCGGAAAGATCGTTTTAGACTGGACATAAGGAAAAACTTCTTTACTGTCTGAGTTCCCGAAGTCTGGAACAGACTCCCCCCCAGAAGTGGTGCAAGCACCTACTCTGGATGCTTTTAAGGCATGTTTAGGTGTTCATCTTGCTGGGATCAATTGACCCCGGCAGGTTTCCTGCATCGCAGGTGGGGGGGCTGGACCCAATGATCTTGCAAGGTTCCTTCCAGCCTTAACGTCTATGAAAATCTATGAGGATATCATCTTAAAAAACAAGTCTACCTCAATGATGTTAAATTGCCTCCACTGTCCTTAACAATAACTAGCAACCTGCTTCAGCATGGAGTCCAGAGAGTGTGCATATTTTTAAAAGCCTACGAAACAGATAAAAAAAGCAGTACTTGCATTTTCAGAAGAGAAACAGGAATACAATGCCTGCTACTTGATTTCTTTCCTTTTGGAAACACTGGGCTTGATAAAAACAAATCTGAACAGAATCCCCTTAGCATAAACAATGGAAAACTTTATTTAAATGGTAAACCAAAGATTTAATTAGAAGCAGCTTGCTTTGTTCCTAAAAAATAGCAGCGGTTTTAGGAATAAGTAGTAATGGCATGACGTGCTGAATGTGCTTGTTTGTTAGTGTGAGAGATTTAAGTGTTTCCTACAAGAGAAGTTATGTCAAATTGCCTCCATATTCTCTGAAATAGCCTGTCTTAATACTAAGCAATGTACTGGTATGATAGGTGATTGGCATTTCTGAAAAAATATTTTAAGGAGACTGAGAAATAGTGACAAAAACTAATATTCAAGGGGAAAAAAAGAGCTTCCTTCTTGTAAACAGATGTTGAGGATCTAAATGGAAAACCTGAAACTTGGTGGATAAAGAAGATTCTCACTATATTTTTAGAACATACTGCGTGTCTCTACACATGGGCATTTAATGTGCATTAGCCCAGTTTAAGGCACATTAAGGGCTTATGTCTACACGTGTGCATCCTTAATGCACCTTAAAAATGTCTATTTTAGCTAATTGCACCTAAATTTGAAACCTGCATAAAGCAAATATCAAATTTAGGTGTGATTAGTTTAAGTATGATAATGCATATGTAGAGGTGTTAATACACATTAACACAGGGACTTCAGTGCTGGGTCTGCCCAGGGCTCCAAGGCTGGGCTGCACTCTGGTAGCCCCTAGCTGTAGGGTATACAAGCCTCAATCTCAGCTCTATCTCTTAGCAGGCACTGTGATGAAACGCCTCTGCTGCATGCTCCCCATCCCTGGCCGTACTCCTGTCCTGGGTGTTGCTGGCAGCCCTTCAGGTCTAGCATTGCAGGGACAGCCACACAGTGGCTCAGACAGTTGGCATGGGGAGCATATCCAGCACATTGTCCCCATCTAGCCCTGGCCCTGCCTGCATACCCATACTCATCCTTGAGTACCTGGCATGAATGACGTGTGTCCCTGGAGGCTGGGGGGCATGGTGACCACCTGCAGGTGGTGGCAGCAGCAGGGGTGTAGTGACAGTGAGCTGAGAGCTCCCGCAGGCAGCTGCAGGGGTGCTGGTGGCTGGGGGAGGGGGACCAACCGCAGACGCTGCCAGCAGCATTGGCATTGGCCAGCAGTAATTGGTGACTGCTCACAGATGCCGCTGGTGGTATTGGCGGTGAGGGGGGTGTGGTGAGCAGCGACCACCCACAGGCACCACTGGCAGTACTTGTCTCCGGGGTACACTGCCAATCTCAGGGGGTGCATGTACACCTGCATGCACTCCCTACACATCATCATGGGTGCTTGGGGCCCCAGATGGACCCAGGAGGAGGTGTACAACCTCATGGCTCTCTGGGGCAGGGCCCACATCCAAAGGCAGTTCGCATGGGGCAGGTGCTCAAATGCCCACATGTATGAGGCCATTTCAGCCAGGATGCATGCACAAGGCCACTCCTGGATGGCATGGCAATACCACATGAAGGCCAAGGTTTTGCAGGCACAGTGGGTGGCCATGACTGACTTCAACTGTCAGTCCAGTTGTGCCCAAAAGACCATGCCCTACATGTGGGAGCTGACCTGCATTTTGGTGCCCCCAGAGCCAGGCTGCATCCCTGTGAATGCCACCAATAGTCTTGGTGCACTGTGACCAGTGGGGTCCCACAAGGCTCTGTCCTAGGGCCTATACTATTTAACATCTTCATCAATTATGGGGACACTGGTGTCAGAAGTGGACTGGCCAAGTTCACCGATGACACCACACTCTGGGGTAAAGCATCCATACCTGAGGACAGGAGGGTGATCCAGGCAGATCCAGGCAGATCTGGACAGACTCATGAAATGGGTGGATGAGAACCTGATGGTGTTCAATACCAAAAAATGCAAGGCTCTCCACCTTGGGAGGAAAAACCTGCACCATGCTTATAGGTGAAACATTTCAAAAGTTTCGAAACCTTTCAAGTTGTGAAGAACCCCAGCTGAGTTCCCCCGCCCCCCCGTGCTACAGTTGGGTTCAGGAAGGGAATTCAGCTCAGCTGGACTGAGTTCCCTTCCCCAACTTGATTGGGGTGGGGAGGGGAGCTGAGCTCAATCACACAGCCCCTCGATCTGCCTGCTGGATGAGAGAGGCTGTTTCAAGCTTCCCCATTGTAGCCTATGGACAAAATATTGCAACAGCATCAAAACAAAATGGAACAGTGGTTTCAAATCAAAACAAAATTCAAAATGAATCACTGTTCTGTCAAAATATTGAAACAAGTCAAAATGGAATGGTGCCGTTTTGCACAGCCCTACATCTTACCTCTGCAATGTTGCAAACTTGTATAAAAGCCTGTCTCTTGCTTCTTCAGGGCCAACATCTGAACATGGGAGAGAGGCTTCAGGGCCCTGTGGGAATGCCACAGCAGGGTTGCTGCCACTCACTGATGGAGTCACCTAAATGTGCTGGCTGTACCAGCGGCACACCAGGAACTGGACCCTCCTGGTTGAAAATTGGACGGCACAGAAGCAGGCACTGCAGCAGGCATGAGAGGCGTGGGAGCTGGGTTGGTGGGATGAGGACATCACTCAGGATGGAACATGTTGACCCACTCATCCCATTCCTGCAGCACAATGCACTGCCACCAGTGCTGGCTGGCACAATGGGGTTGGTGGTACAGGAGGGTGACAGTGGCATCCTGGAGCCCACGGTCACCAGGGCTGGTGAGAGCAGCTACACAGTAGTGGGGGCCCTGGAAGGCCACACACCAGTCATCCAGCAGGTAGCCAGAGTGGATAGGGGAGCTGGGCAGTGCAAGGTGACTCAGCAGGAGGCAAGTGGAATGGTGGCAGGTGAGCAGGCCAGCTGCAGCAGCCCTGAGGAGCAGGGGACCCTGTCCCTGGGTGCCAGGGCCAGGAACTAGGGCAATCAGGGCTGGGAAGTGCATCTGCAGCAGGAGCAGAGAGGGCACAAACTGCCTGTTTCTCTGCCTACTGCTGCTCTGACACAGAAAGCATCAGCCCAGAGGTTACAGTGCAGAGGATGTGCATTTAAGATAGCTGCCAAGTGCAGGCAGGCATGTGTTTCAAGGCTGGAGCTCCACCCAGTGGCCACAGGGGCACATGGCAGGGCTGCACTGACCTGGGACTAAAGTTAGTTCCATGTCCCACCACGTGTAGACACCTGCCAAAAAACGTTTAACATGTATTAGCTCACTGCATATTAAATTTAAGCCCACTTTATTTCATGTGTAGATATGCCCACTGAATGTGTCTACAAGAGGCACATTACTATGCAGTAGACTAATCTACTGTACATTTAAACATCACCATGTTGTGGGCTCCACAATTCAAAAAGGATGTGGAGAAGCTTGAGAGAGTCCAGAGGAGAGCCACGCGCATGATCAGAGGTCAGGAAAACAGATCTTACGATGATAGGCTGAGAAACATGGGACTCTTTAGCCTGGAAAAGCGTAGGTTCAGGGGTGACCTGATGGCCACCTATAAGTTTATCAGGGGTGACCACCAGGATCTGGGGGAACGTCTGTTCACCAGAGCGCCCCAAGGGATGACGAGGTCGAACGGTCACAAACTCCTGCAAGACCGTTTCAGGCTGGACATAAGGAAGAATTTCTTTACTGTCCGAGCCCCCAAGGTCTGGAACAGTCTGCCAGCGGAGGTGGTTCAAGCACCTACATTGAACACCTTCAAGAGTAAATTGGATGCTTATCTTGCTGGGATCCTATGATCCCAGCTGACTTCCTGCCCTTTGGGCAGGGGGCTGGACTCGATGATCTCTCGAGGTCCCTTCCAGCCGTGATGTCTATGAAATCTATGAAACCATCTATAGGTGTGGGGCATTTACCGTATTTACATACAGGTATTAGCTAACAGGTACTACATTAATTGTGCATTAGCACTCATGTAGCTGCTGACCTGGAGATCTCTGTCCCTGGGCCTCACGCTGCTGAGTTCCTGGCTCTCCACAGGAGCCAGTCTGCACCAGGACTGGAGAACTCTCTGCTCCTTCCATGCTAGGAGCCATAACAAAGGGTGGCCAGCCCCTACTTGCCCCCTACAGCAATCAATTCCATGCCAAGCAGGGCAGCTGGCGATGAGTCCTATGCCTGCTGCCTGGCAGGAGGCTTGCTGGCAGCTGCCCCATGCCTGGGACAGCTCCCAGTGAACCCCCTGCTGGGCAAGGAAGCCCCATGTAGCAGGGGGCTCCCTGGCCAATAGGCATGGGGCCAGGAGAGTTATGCCCACTGCAGGGGCAGCTATCTCCTGACTTGGTGCACATCAGGTTCCCATCCCTCAATATGCACGGGGCCAGGAGACAACTGCTGCTGCAACCAGCAGAGCACAGTGTACATTGGGACACATATAGACATGCTCCCAGGGAAGGCTTACTGCACGGTATTTTGCACCGCAGTAAGCCTAATGAAAATTAATAGCATGTGTAGATATGCTTTCTTAGTTTCATAGTTTCACAGTTTCTAGGGTTGGAAGGGACTGGAACAGACCATCAAGTTCGACCCCTTGCCCTGGGCAGGAACGAGTGCTGGGGTCATAATACCCCAGCCAGATATCTATCCAACCTCCTCTTGAAGACGCCCAAGGTAGAGGAGAGCATGTACAGCAAAACCACAAATGCCAACAAACTAGACCAATCCAGACTGATATTCTGATGGTGTCAATTGGTACAGATCTGCTGATTTCAATGAGGTTATATTAGCTTAGGATCTGGAATAGTACTGAGGTCTAATAATATTCTAGTTAAAAGTTTATACAAATTTACTTCACTGAATATCCACTAATATTTGGAGATCACCCATTTCATTTTCCATTTAACTTTCTAAATTATCTATAGAGAGTAACAGTTCATTTTTTTCAGCAGATTCTTAGGCCTGTTAAATTAATACAATACAGTATTTGAATTGCCACATAAAGGGCACATCTACATGTGCTATTAGTGTGCTTAAATACACTCTGGAGCTTATTGCTCTAGAGTTCATTACTCCTGGGCACCGCATCTGCACATGCACCCGGGAACACAGCATGTTGAGCTGGGTCAGAGCAGCCCCAGTTGGCAGGGGGCTCTGGGAGTCAGCCTACTAGCCTGGGGATGCTTCCCCCAGCTCAATGTGCTGTGGAGGAGCTGGCTGGGGCATGAACAGTGTGTGCCCCCAGTGGCTGCGGGGGCACAGCTGTGATGGCGGTGGCAGGAGCACACCGGTGGCAGCGTAAGCCCAATGGCGGTATGCTTGGAGCTCCTGCAGACAACACCAGCACTGTTGGTGGCGGGGAGGGGGAGGTGGCAAACGCTGATCAGGAGTCAGTGACCACTCATAGGTACTGCCAGCAGTGGCAGCCAGTGGCGATCATGGACCACCTGCAGACGCTGCCACCAGTGTTGGCAGCAGGGTGGCAAGCAAGAACTTCCTGCAGGTACCACCAACAGTGTCATCAGTGCCTTTTTACAGGGGGTGCACCTGCACCGGTGTGCACCCCCTATGTGTTGCCCCTGGGCTGGGGAATGAATGTGCTTCAGTGCGGGGCTAGCCAGCAGGTAGCCCCCATACTGAAGCACCCTTGTGCCCCAGCCAGCTGGGGCAGCGTCTACAGGTGCACTGCTGTAGAGTTTTTACTCTGAAGCAGGATAGTACTTGTTTTTACAAATAATATCCTGCCATGGAGTAAATTAGTTTCCTCCAGCCTAACAGGGATGCACGTGTAGACGTTCGATGTTTACTGTGCAGCTAATTAGTCAACTGCACAGTAAACATCTCATGTAGACATGCCCAGAGTGACTCATGAAAATAAGCAGAATGAACTTTCCGCTCAGATGATAGCACAATACATATTTGTTTAAACATTTAAATTGGTAATTAAATGTGATATCAGGAAGTGGATTCTGATCTTATCTGCAAAATTATAAATTAATTATAAACTCACTGAATATGAGCAATAAGGATTCTTATTTTCTGCAACTACTGTTTCCCCACTGACCAAACTATGAACATGGTCCACTTACTTTTGAGTGAAAGAAAAATATTATTATGTTTGTACAAGCTGTCCACCTCTAGTTTCCTGCAAGCATGCAAAACCTTCACACTTTACTTTCTTATAGTAATACTCACTTGGCAAAGCAAAAGTAATACTCACCATTCAGTAAACGCAGAACCCCTGTTAGCACCACATGCCTTCATGATGCAACAAGAAAACTTTGGGCAACAAAACCTAACATGTCACTCTGACTTCTTTCCCGCTAGAACTTGAATTAAAATTATTAATAGAGAATATAGCATAGTCTACAGTGTTGTAGAAGCTTCAAGCTATTACTGCTTGACTAAAGTTCTGAAATAGCCCTAGCTATTTTTACGCTGATATTAACACAGTGCTGCTGGCATTTCATTCACTGACTAATCCATCCTGGATTTGCTTAATACTGTGCCTCTTCATGGCAACCACCCACCAACATAAAAAAAGACTGTTGCTTGCATGGGAGCAGAACTGGATGAGGATAGCAGAAATAGAAAGGAAAAACAAATCAAGGGGGGAAAGCTGTCTAACTCTTTTTAGTTTATGATAGAAAAAATCCAATAAAAGAGCTAATGGTATTCTAAAATAACAATATTAATACTGGAAAGTGTCAAGAGTGACAACAGGACCACAAAATAAATTAACTACATTCCCATTATAATAAACATTTATAATTGACTAAATCTGATGGGACTGGGGCAGTGTGGGTGCTAAGGTGTAAGGTTGGCAACCCAGAGGTTTCAAATAGCAGCAGAAGTGCTTATGGTGCGGCCCTGTCAGAATCCAATTAGTCTACAAATTCTGCTAAATACTGCATCACAAGGACATAAAAAAGGAAAGGACTAAACCTGAAACTGGAAGGCAGTAGGGGAAAATTATAGGTTGGAATTCATCAAGTGAATCTATCAGTAAAATTATCATTTAAAATTTATTCATATTAAGCTACAAGCTGTGGCAACAAAATATACCTTGGGAAAATTCTTGCTTTTTAATATTGAATAACCATGCCAAATCTGAAAAGCTTATGGTTCGAATAGCTATACATTTAAACCAGGGGTATATTTTTAAGTCTCACTGGGATCTTTGGGTTGACTCTGTGAACAGATGAAAGTTAGAAAATGTGGCTGAATGGCCCCATCAGATCTCATAGGCTAAACAAGCTTAAACAAAGACAGCAAGATAAAATGAGGTGAGAGATTCCTAATGATAATCTGGATGCTACAAGAAGTGATGCCAAAAATTCAGAGTGGCATTACTCCCTTCGACTCATTACTAAACTAATGTCTTGTGCCTGGAAAGCATGATGGGCCAGATCCATTACCCAGTGAAGTCAGTGGGAGCTCATGGATGTAATTCCATGTAAAATCAGTGGAGCTCTGCCAGTGTACTCTCCTGAGAGAGGTCCCCTTACACATCTTTGGCTATTCAAGTTCCTATAGCTTTTAACAGAAGTGCCTTCCTCAGTGAAAAATTTCAAAGCACACTGCAAATTATACTAGGTAGTTTTAGCAATACAGGGTGATGGGAGACAATGTTTAAGGTCTGGTTGTGAAAAATTATTAAATAGATTACTCTTATTTTTCCCCTAATGAAAGTGACTATTAAATAGATTACTCTTGGCATGTACATTAGTGGAGAAATGCATGTATATTAAATAAAGATGTTTGGCTTGTGATTTGGATTCTTGGGAGCACCAACCATGTTCCAGTAAGTCAAAAAGGTCAAAAGTCCACCTGAGCCCATAAGGCCATCAAGTTAGCATGGCTAAAGCATAGCAGATTCTGTGATCAATGCCACACAAGAGAGATGTGGTTAATGCCCTGTTCTGTCATATTTGACTCGTCAGTCTGAATGACTAGTGCCCATTTATATCTGGGTTAGCTAGGAATGACTTTTGGCACAAGCCCACAGCAAGGCTCAGACTTACACTTCACCAATTAGGCTTCCCTATGATGACCTTTTAGAAAGCAGAAGCTTTTTAAAAAAAGAAGCAACCTTTGAGGTGATGAATTGGAAACAATCTTTCAGCCAGACAGCTTGCAAAGGAGTAGGCATGAGATCAGCTTTCCCAGTGGGGTCTCTGTTTCATATGAAATACTGTCCTTAACTATTATAGTCTACCTTTCTGCCACTAAGCTTTTCACCATCCAGTGTATTTATCTGAGAGAATTCACCTGCTTTTATACAGTTCTTGGGATCTTAATCTCCACCTTCATCAGATTGATCCCTCCATGTTTCATTTGTGAGAGCAGCATTCCTCAGCCCTCATACGAGCACAAAGAGCAAACCAAACATTTATGGGATGATCTTCCCAATGCAGTGTCCCATAAGAATAAGGCAGCCTAGCCTAAATGCTGCCTCTCTAACTTCCATCTCAAGCAGGCTACTAACATACTTCTCTATTTTGCTTCCTAGCACAATCAGCAACTGATCAACAACAATCATTCAGCATCCACAACACAGCTCCACATCGATTCTAGGGGGAATTAATTCTCTTTACTCTGCTCTCCTGAACTGGATATAAATCTAAATAAGTCCTGCAATTGCTTTTAACAAATACACTTAGGGCCACCCACACTGGGGGTAGGAGGTGGGGGGCACTGTTCTTCTCAGTTCTGGTCTAGGTGGGTCCTTTTATTGACCTTGTCATAATAGAGTCCAGGTCCTGAACTTGCTACAATGTGTCATCTGCAACAATATATTTCAGCCTGCATTGTCATAACACTGCCCATTAGAGCTCACCCCTCAGTGGATAAAAATCTGCAAAGAGGGAAGTGGGGGGAAGAGTATGGCTTTCACTTCAAGCTCTTCAAGTTCAGATTTCAAAGCGGAGGCTCTTCTGGGATACTGTTCCAATGATACAGTGTCATATGCTTTGTCGCACTGCTACCCAGACGTTGCAAGTTAGTCTGCCAAACTCTAGCCTGTAGAGTCAGGTCTTTTGTCAGCTGTCTTCAGTTCACACAGCTCTAGTTTTGACTTTATGTGGTTCCCAGCATGCCCAAGAATTACTTTTCTTAAGTATCTTTCCAAATAACTAACCTTCTTTGACTTCTACCTGCCACTTGCCTGTAATTATGACAATAAGCTGAAAAAGCCCTTTTCCATGTGTGAAGGCAACCATGAGAAAAAGTATCTGGTCTTTTTAATTCATTATTTATTTATTTAAAAGTTTTCTACAAAAAAAAAATCAACAATAAAAGGCTTGACTGAGGGAGTTCTTGGTAGGTTCTTTCCTGTACTTACAGCTCTGGTTTTGAAGTTATAAAGTATAGAAAAATGGTAAAAAAGTGAGATGTATATTTTTGGCAACCCCCACCATGAGCACAAAAGAAAGAAACCTCCACTGAAAAACAATGCTGTGATGAGGGCATTCTCCTGGGATGGGAAGACTCAAGTTCAAGTGGTGCTAAACTGTGGGGTCAGTTTCAAGCTCTGGTTTATACGAAGTCATTGGGCCACAAAGAGAACAACTTTACCATGCCAGGTTAGTGCATTCATCCAGCATTTGGGAGATCCATGTCCTAGATCAGGGAAAGGAGGGACTGAATCTAGGACTTCCATATCCCAAAGGAGTATCCTAATTACTGGGTTGTTCTGCAAGTCAGGCACAGGTATACACTCAGTTTCTTTTCTCTCTCACCGTTAGATACAGTTTCCAAAGGGATGGGCTGTTGGTTGGCTGAGATGCATTCCCGTTCTGACAGTTCTTCACAGGACTTATGAGCCAGCTCTTAAAGTCCTCTACAAGGGAAAATCTTTTTCTTTTTTTTTTTAGTCACTGGGACATTCGCTCCCATAAGGACTGCAGCAACGGCTTTTTGTGTGAGGTTACAAAATGGGATGATCCTGCATCATTAAACCTCCGCAGTAATTTGCTTCTTTTGACATAGCCAGTAAGCATGGAGGATATTAACAACTCCAAGATCACAACCTAGATTCCTGTATTTTTCTTGAAGCCTGTATTTTCATGTAAAATGGGAGGCCAGTTTGTGGTAGCTGTACAAATCAGCGCTTTCATTGTCCTGCCAAATAAGCATTCAGAAGCTCATCAAGCCTAGGGTCACTCAAGGCCACCACCACCAAAGAGGTGATGTAATCTGTGCCTGGGAAAGCTGCCAAACCTACCTCTTACAGGGACTCCAGCTCTGACTCTGGAGGGAGTCCCTGAATCATTCTCCTGACCTAGCAGGACATTGGTTGTTTCAAACGGTATGGAGCAACCAAGTGCAGGAAGGGGGAGGGGAGATAAAATGGGGAGCTGGGAGAGAAGGCTTGTGAGAAACACACACACATACACACACATCCTGATGCAAGAACACACTAGAGTTTATTACCACTGAATTGTACTAAGAAAACTCATCTTACAACAAAGCTTTGATGATGTTTCAATTAAGATACTTAAAAATGGACAATTACTTCTTTGATGGCTAGCAGCACGCAGTTTGCACTAGGATTACTCTTAATGCTTTCTTCTGATGTCTACTAGAAAGCCTATTTTACCAGGTACTGTACACCTCCTGAATGGTGCTGAGGGGTCTCAATTCCCTCCATATTAATGGGAGCTCAAGATTCTCAATATGCAGAGAAAACAGCCTCAGTTCAGAGCAACCTTAGGAGCAAATATTTGCAGAGTCCTCAAGAAAAGTAACTGCACAGAGGAAAAAGAGAACATCCACTGCAGGACTTATTGTGGGTGAATTCAAACAGGAGAAAGTACATATTGCATTGGCAGAAAGGTAAAAGGAAATCTTCATGTGCATGAACAGTATTTTTTTTAAAAAGCATATTCAGTGTGTGTGCATATTTACTTGTAATGTCTGGTGTCAGACGTGTCCCCTGCACTTTTGCCAGCCAGGTCTTCAGTGTTGCAAAATCTGACCCTTTGCTCTAATGCACAAATAGCATCACACCCAATGTAAAAATCCCATTATCATTAAAAAATGTAACACATTTAAACATCAGAAAAACAATCTGTGGGTAGCTGTGAAAGTAACTACTGATACTCCAGAGATCTATGCCTGACTAATGTTACTCAAATGAGAATATAGCTATATTGCAGAGGACCCAACTTATTAAAATAAATGAAGAGGAAGAGATACCATTGGCTTTGATGCATGTGCTCTTTTTAGCTAACCTCTGTACATTATTGAAGAGCAGAGCCAATATTTTATCGGTCCGATGACAACACTAACCTTACAGAAGTTGAGAAAATGAGGTAACGACTGACTTGTTCAATGATCGTTTGAAGAATATCCCTATCTCCTGGGACAGGAACATTTCAGTAGTACTACATATAGTTTCAATTGTTTCAGTGTTTTGTTCCTATCCAAGTGGCTTCCTGGGAACCCTGTACAACATTAGAAACTCATGAACTAGCGCTATAGGTAAAGTACAAACAACTGGTTAGACTGAAAGAAAATGCACTCCCTTCTACCCCTTGTTCCCTGTTTTTAAAAGGTTAAAAGACTCTCCTTAGAGGTGTGTAAATGCCTCCCCTGAAAACTGAGGGCACTCAGAAATGAATAGATGCATCCTCTTCAGTTTTTGAGGGTGCTGTGTAGATGACCTTAAAGATCAGGAGTGGACAATTTGCGGCATCTATGTGATGTGGTAGGATAGAAGGAGGCAGGCAGATGGGGAGAGGAGCAGAAAGTAAAGTAGCAGGTCAGGCAGGAGAAAGGGACCAGAGTGGTTCTTGGGGAGGCTTCAGGGCTAATTTGTGGTACAGCTTCCAAAAAGGTTGCCCCCTCCACCACCACCCTTAGTTCTGGATTGTGCTTAATTTGTATTAAAATATCATCCATACAAAGACATTTAAACATAAAAGAACAATAGCTTGTAATCATTCAGTATTAAATAAGTGCAAGTGGATTAGCAATACATGATGCAGAAACAGATTAAACCATCAATAAATATAGTGCTGTAAAGAGAAGAAACGCATTGATCGCCCTATTTTAAGGCAATAAATCATCTGGAACTCTCTCCAAAGGGTGTTACACTGCAAACATTGAACAGGCAATCACAAAATAGGGCCACAAAGGCATAGAATGCTATTAACATGCTATTAGTATCTGGAAGGAGATGTATAAGTAGCAATATTAGTCTGTTTCAAGGCATTTTTTGTTTTAATTTTAGCTAACAAATAATGGAGCCCTGCTGCGTGCTGCATGTAGGTGCTGGAAGGAAAAGTATGCGGCTCTTTCTAGCTGGCTTTCTAGCTAGAATGCAAGCACAAGAGCTGGCCACAACCTCAATGGGACAGAGCCACTGAATGGTGAGGATATCTTAACCAGAGACTATTATTGAAGCCTGCACTGAGTTCAATTCTGTACAAGTAAAGTTGCTGGAAAATTATGAAGAAATTCTAGACTAGAGTTTCAACTACATTGCCGATAAAATGAATAATTCCTTTGGACTAGGAGTTATAAGTTAACTCATAACTTATATGGAAGAAAACAAAATCCCTGAACCTTTGTCTTATTATGAAGAAGAAATTAAGGTTGAAATGCTGGTACTATTGGCCGTGATGGTAAAATTTAAATTCAACTCAGTACCTAAATGATGTGCTTTGACACTGTGTTGGTGTTTGGGTGAAACCTCACTGGAGCTAGTGGATGCAACAGCTACTGTTCATTTAGGCTAAATACAGAAAAAACAGTTAAGCTCCTCTGTGGGAATAGCTGATACAATAGGAGCTCCTACCCCAAATACAAGTCACATGCAAGGCCAGTGAGGCACCTGAAGTATGTAGGTGTTACACTGGGGTGCTGAATGCAAATGTAAGGAACAAGGTGTTGTTTGACACAGCCATATGCACATGTGAGAGAGAAAGAGGCATACAGAGTGTGCAGAAACAAAGCTCCTGAGACAGCCAGGGAAGCACATTCCTCATTATATATAGAACATTCCTCAAAAAAAGAGGTTTTTGGAAAACCACATGTTGACAGCCTGTGGGCAGGATTTGGCCTATGGAGCCATTTAATCTGGCACACTACATGGGGATTTGGTGGTAGTTGTTTTATGGGAGGAAAGAACAGCAGTGGTTGGCACTTTCCCTATACCCCATGGGGAAAAAAAAGCAGTAGTGGCTGGGTCCTAGAGCCCGCCCATCCACCTGCCTGCCTCTGACCCAAACTGCGTAACTCTAGCCCACGGCTTAAAAAGGTTGCTTGCCACTGGGATAGAGTGCTGGCTACAAAAACTCTTGGAGCTGTGAAAAAAGCTCCTGTTGCTTAATTAGTACTATTTTCAAGAATACAGGACTTTGTAAATTCTTTATAACAAATACCACTGCAACAAAGAAACACGTGACTCCACCATCTGTCTCCCTAGTGGGAACAACTTCAAACACTGGCTAGCCATGTAGGTCAAGGGAGGTAGCAATATTCATTTAATTGATGCTGCAGAGATCTACACCCTTTGAATAGCAAGTGGCACTTCTCTTTCGAGCAAAGTTGAAATTCTGCAGTGATGTTTTTGCACCTCCTGAATTCCATACCTGAGTGGGAGTATGGACTGAGACTCTCAGAATGGACATTAATGTAATAAAGGCATATATTCCATATGAAGGCAGCTGATTATACAACTGCTTTGTTTAAAGTGTCCATAAGGGAGGCAGAGTCCATGTAGAATTCCCTCACTGAATTGTAGTCCACCAGCATGGGTGAAGAACGGAGGAACTGGAGAGAACCACGTTCTACGTATTCTGTGCTGACAAAGTGTCATAAAGGGCAATTACTCTGATAACTCTGAGTCCACCTGAGGAAAGGCTGGCATAGAGCCTTATAATACTGTGGGAGTCTCTTACTTTATGCCACCTGACCATGGACCAATTGGTGGAGAAGCTGAAGGAGATAGGCATCCAAAGAAAAAGAGGTCAGAGGATACAGGACCTGATTGAACTCATGCTGGACTACAAGCAAACCAAGGAATTGTCCACCCCAGTTCCAAGTGGGTGTGGGGATGAAAGCTAGTCTTTCCAACTAGCTGCTGGGAGTGAGCCCCCGAGCTAGAAATGCCATAGGAATGACCCCTCACAAAGGGGGGAAGTGAGGGTTAGGCCCAAAATGGCAAAGTGGGCCACCTCCTGCATAGGTCAAACCACCCAATTTGGAAAAGAGGGGGTGCTATAGCTGTGGGGAGCCAGGCCACATCAGGTCCAGCTGCCCACAACTAAGCACCAAACCCAAGCCAATCAGCTGTGCAACAGCTGTAAGCAATGGGGAGGGTGACCCAAGCCACTTTGAGGGTGTACCTATTGCTACAGGATTACAAACCTAGAGAAGGTGATAGCTACCCACCAGACTGAGATAATGGTAAAAGGGAGAACCCTTGTCAGGGAACTGGACAAAGAAGCCAGTGCATCATTAATCAATACCGACCTTGTTTCACCTGCAGATATAGCCCCGGGATGGACCCATACCATACAAGGGGTAGGGCCCCAGTCATTTGAGGTACCAGTAACCCATCTCCCCATTGAGTGGGGAGGCTATGGGATGTGCACAGTGCTAGGAGTGCTGGAAGAGGCTCCTGGCCCCATATTGGTGGGGCAGGATATTATGGAGCTTGAATACCTGCAAAGGGTAGGGGACCACTTCATAGAGCCCTACCATGTTAATCTGGTGACTCGTCAACAGAGCAGAAAGGTTAAAGCAGAAAGGGTGGAAACCTCCCAGGGCCCAGTCACCCAACTGGCTGCAGAGGAGGAGAAGGAAGAGACTCCTCCTGACTGCAACCATCCACAAGCTGCTGAAGGAACTGGAAACCTCGAGGCTGGGTTAAGTGACAGCCCCAGAGAGGAGCCCAGTCAGTCAGTGGAGGAGGAAACTGAGACTCTTGGGGAGAAGTTAGAGAACATCTGTGAGGGTGAAGGTGCACTCCTTAGAGGAGCACCAGATCTCCCCAGACAAGAGGAGTTCAAGCAGGAGGTTCTAGAGGACCCCTACTTGGAGAAACTTTGGGAGATGGCTCAGGAGCCAGAGTACACCCCAGATAAGGGGGAACAGGTGGTCTGGGATAAAGGACTCCTCTGTGAGTTGTGGGTGTCTATGAATGATGCTGAGACCTGGGAGCACTGTTGCCAGCTCGTAGTATCTCTTAAGTTCAGACAATAGCCTTCCATGGCTCATGATTTATCTTGTGCTGGCCACATGGGCAGAGAATGGACAAGCCAGCAGCTGCAGGAGAACTTTTATTGGCCCAGGATTGCCCAGAGTGTGATAGACTACTGCAGATCTTGTGAGACTTGCCAGTGGACAGGCAAAAGTGGGGACAAGAGAGGCTCCCATACAGCCCCCCCCTATCATTGATCAACCCTTCAAAGAGTGGTGGCAGCACCACCCCCAGACTTGCAGGTGTGGTCCAGGAAGGGGGCCGTCCAGATGTGAGGCACCCCCAAGGAGGTACTTGGAGCCTGGAAGGTTGTTGGGTACAGCGAGGTGGGTGGCTCAGCACAGGAGCACCCCCTACCAGGCTGCCATAGAGACCACTGAAACCTTCCAGACATCACATCTCATTGAAACCTCACATGTAGGCTGCATTTAAAAAAAGGCTTTAATTAAGCTAAATTATTAATGGTTGCTGTATTATAACAAGGCCATGCCAAGAGATCCTAAGTAGCTCAACAGTGACAAAAGACAACGAATGATGGTTTACATATCGATAGGGCCACCCATACCTAAGAAGGTAAATGTGCCTTGTAAACATTTATTAAAATTAACACTTCTTTTAACACCTCTACTGCACGTTTGGGGAAACTCGGGTGTTAAAAGACTGGCCCAGGGATAAAAAGTGACTGAGGAAAAAGGATGAACCCAGGGATCTTGATTCCTAGACGGCAGATTTGACTGTCAGACTGCAACTCTGCTAAACCACAAACTAAGAACTTTGTCTCATAATCTTTCTTTATATTTTGATTCATGGTGAAACAAAGACTTTAATTTTAACTTGTCTGCACAGAAATTGTGCCACCTGTACTCCAATTTCTTCCTCTAGTCTGCAAGATAACTGTGTACCTTTGCCCTGCTTCATCTGTCCTTGCTTATTATTGTGTTGCCTGCCATGATTTTTCCTGCACTAGCTCTGTCCAAGGAACTCTAGTAGGTTATTCCCTTTCCAAGCACTCAGCTGTATGTTTTATAGTGAAGTACATGGAACTGCTCACACCTTTAAAGTTAAAGTTAACCAGCGAACCAAGATATCAAACCCCTTCTTCGGATCACCTTCAACTGTGATATGAGACTTGTGGCAGACACTGAACTATTTAGATTCTTTGTAGTTGAACACACACACATGTTACCCCCTATAAACAATAACAGAACTCATGGCTGTTGTCACTCCTTTTTTCCCCAGTGCAAAAAGTCAAGAATTGGTAAATATCCATATATCTAAAAACACCAAACAGATCTGAGACACTGATGTAAAATAATAATAGCTGGATCAACTACTTTTTTATAGGGTCTAAATACATTCCTGCATGATGTCACATTTTTTGTGCAAGCTTGTTTGGTTAGGCATTATTTTGGAGGAGAAGAGTCAAAAGCATTTAACCCAGCTGTTATCTTGCAACTTGATATTGATGAGCTAATCCTGAAACTAGATTAACCCACATGGATTAACATGAAGCTTTACAGCTGTGTAGTCGTGGTTGTCACGACAACGAATAGAAAATGTATCCTACTAATCCTCTCTGAACAGATCTGCCTCCATGAAGCTTTAACAGGATTTATCACCAGCATTGACATACTTACAATAATTTTATGGCAGATACCTAGATTGGTATAATCTCTAGCTCTTCATGTCTTAACAAATGGCAAAGTACTTATGAATGAATTGCAGTTAATCAGAGGAAGGGAAAGTCTGTCCTGTGAATGAGGCAAGAGATCTTTATTTTACATGTATAATTTTGATTAATAAGAGATTATTTGGATTTCCAAACATTTGTCAGGGGCACCCATCCAGAAGGAGTAAACAGGCACCCTCTGTCATTTTATAAATCTAGTGGAATGAATAGCAATAATAAATATACAAAGCACCTGGCATTTTTGATGCATAAAGAAAAGACCCTTGTATTACAAACATAGGGCTTCTATCTTCCTCTCAGACAGCTTGAAACCAGAGTTCTACTATTTTTTCCCAATACCTTGTTCTTCTTTGGAGGGAAAGACGCTTTGGTTTTTGACCACAGGAAAGAGAGCCAGGTAGCTTGGGTCTGGTTCCAGTTCTCCCATTGACTCCCTGAGAAACCCTAGGTAATGCATTACTTTTTCTGTGCTCCTATTACCAAAGCCGTACGATGAGAAAAACAAACATTTGCCTACTTCTCCTGGATGGTCAGAGGCCAATTTAATGTTTGTAAACAGAATCATAGATTATATTTGACATAAACTCTATGTAAGTGCTAAGACCCAGGTTGTTTCCCATCACTGAAAACCCACACAGGGGATGGGACATTGCAGGAAAATCCTACAGAATCTCAAGATTACTCCATTGCTGGGGGTAAGGTCAGGGGTTTGGGTTCAGGTTCTTCCCTTAAGAAAAAAGAAAAGAGAAGTGGAAAAAGTTTACTTCATTTCTGAGTGCCAGTGATATGCCAGAGGTCAAGGCTGCCTAGGCAGAATCTCTGTGTTCTGTTTCAGACCTAGGGCACTCCGCCCACTTCTGGCCATTACAGCTTCAGTTCACATGCTCTTGCTTGTATTTGCTTCAATGAAAATTAAACATTTTAAAAATATCACTCTCTATATTCCTCTGTTTTGTATCCCTCCCCACTTGCCAGACCTTAATCCTTTCATGGACCCTAGACAAACAAACTCATGCCCCTTACTTAATACTGTATATTTATATTACTTCTTTCACTCAATAATTATAATATGTAAAATAAGTACAACTGGACCCCTTCTTCACTTGGGCCCTAGGCATGTGTCTAGTTTGCCGATGCGTTAATCTGGCCCTGCCCCTTGCACAGGCTTAGCACTTCAGCTGGGATGATATGTCCCACCTGTCTATATTTTGAATCTCGATCTATAGTGGGAACTGCTGGCATACTTACTAAAGAGGACACACAGGGACAGATCCTATCCCATTCATTAGGCACCTAAGCATGTTTCTTTTCCACCCTGCTTAAGTCCCTGAAACAGTTAAAGCACAAAGTGGAGAGGCCCTCCTGCTTTAGAATTTACTTGCAGCACTGAGATTATGGCGAGTCACAAAAGGTGGTGTGTTAACACTTTTTCTGGGACCTGATCACAGTGAAATAGGAATCACGTTTGGGCACCTAATTCCACTTGGCCATTTAAGGGGAGGAATAGGATGTGGGCCATTATGATTCAGTGACAGGGTCCAGAAAATTCTACCAATTGTTTTAACTCCAGGGTGAATAGGTCCCAAAGGGAAGACCTATTTAGTAGTAAAAGGTTTATCAATTGTATTATTATGATTCTACCATAACAAATGGTCAAATTCATATCTGATGTTGTTTAATTGCTTGCACTGTCATTTATTATAATTAAATGTTTGTACGGAAGTGGCACATATCAGGACTCTAGTCACGGAGCGGCCACCCACTGTGGTACGATTGTTCCGATTTTCACACAGAACACACACAGAGAACAGAAAGATGATCCCTACCCCCAAAGAGCATGGATTTTAAGGAAAACTTTTGATCAAACCAATCTAGAAGCACAATACTTCTGCCACCTTGGACACATGGAAACAAGATCCTAGCATCACAATTCCTGACCTAGTACATCAGAATCTGAAAAGAGCAGAAGTAAATATATAGGGCAGATTCTGATACCATTATGTTTCACAGCAGTTAATCTCCAAACACATCTACTGATGACTAGTACCACCACCTGCACTGCTTCAAGGATGGCAGTAGGACTGTTTCTGGAGTAAGGTTCTCTTTACTGAAAAATACCTAATTCCGGCAGGAATGTCAGAGTCTGGCCAAGGTATTTAAAATTGTCAAAGGAAATAAACTGAAGAAAGTTACTGCCTCACATCTTTAGTGAATGGGATTGCTTAGTCTGTGAAATTTAAGATAAGTAGCAAAAATACTTGCAGGAGAGAAACCCAAAAGACGTTTTCTTGGTTTTTGGAGGTGTGCCAGTAACTCAGAACCGATAGGATGTGTACAGTGGGGTGGTTTGTTGTTATATATAATATACATACAAAGAGGGTGCATCTACACGTGTGCTTTACTGTGGACAAGACTAGTTCTGTAGTAAATCTTCACCGTCTATGAGTGCCAGTATTAGGGCGCAGTAAACTAATTAACTGCCATAGGATAGCACTGTCAGGGACAGTACTAACTTATGGTGGGGTACTTTACTGCACAGAAATGCACATATAGACTATGGTGATCAGGGGGCATAATTTACACCTGGTCAGCCCAGCCAGCTGGTGGCCTACTCTGCCCCAGCTTGAATTGCTGCTGTCCCGGGCACACATGTAGACAATGCACCCAGGAGCAGTTAACTCCAGCTTGAACTGCTCCAGAATTTATTGTGTCACATTAATTGCATGTGTAGACGCACTCAGAGAGTATCTTTTTCAGGTCGTTGTACACTTTTCTATTCTTTTCTTTACCTTTGGAAAAAAATAAATTGTTAAAATATATGCAACTTTAAAGAATACTCACTGTGCATAAAGTTAAATACATGTGCGTGTATGGAGGATAAAAACTTAGGCTGCAGCCTGCAGAGCACGTGCCAGCTAGCCAGGTCACAGGGCAAGACAAGTCCAAGAGTAGGGTCTAGGGGGAGTATGTGGGGGAGGAAACAAGGTAGGGGGCTGGATCAGATGCCCATGACCTGGGGCTTTCTTCCTGGGGCAGGGACAATAGCTCCTCCAAAAGTCTCTTCCTTTACTGTTTTCAGCCACCCTGGGGAGCATGACCAGCACTTGTCTCACCCCAATCCCAAATCCCCAGTTTATTAAAACATGAGACCTTTTTCAATTTACTTCCTCTTTATTTCTTTTTACAATTCTTTTTCTTTTTTTTATTTGATCCCTCCAGTGGCTGACTTCATTCCACCCACCCCCATCCCATTAACTCTCCACCTCCCAGCTTTATGTCACTCTCCCCTCCTTGTCCCCCATCTCTCATACACTCCCACCTAGAGCTGGGATAGAAGCCTGTCCTGGTCCACCAGCCCTGTAATGGCAACTCACAGCTGTAGCTCCTAGTCAGGCCCCTGTTTCCTAGTACTCTAATGGCAAGTCATAGCTGGGCAGGTGGCCGACAGTCAGAAAAGGTTTTTATTTTGAAGGTGCGGCAGCTCCAAACGTGGCCTAGCATTAACATGGATCAAACTTTGAGCAGCTCAAAGCACAACATGTAACAAGGCCCTACATGCGACATGCAACTTGATTCAATGCCTACTGAAGTCAATCAGAGACTCTAATGATTTCAAGGAGCTTTGGATCACCTCTTAGGTTATTTTTTACCAGTATGGAAATTAAAATTGAAATATAAGGGGAAGAAATTATATCATACAAAAATACCATGTTAGAAGAGCATTAGTAAGTGCTTAGAAGTCAGCTGTTCTTTTTATTTAATAGATTTCATAGACATTAGGGCTGGAAGGGACCTCAGAGGATCATCGAGTCCAGCCCCCTGCCTGAAGGGCAGGAAGTCAGCTGGGGTCATAGGATCCCAGCAAGATAAGCATCCAATTTACTCTTGAAGGTGTTCAATGTAGGTGCTTGAACCACCTCCGATGGCAGGCTGTTCCAGACCTTGGGGGCTCGGACAGTAAAGAAATTCTTCCTTATGTCCAGCCTGAAACGGTCTTGTAGTATTTTATAACCGTTCAACCTCGTCATCGCACTGCATTACAACCTTTAATTACACAATCATATTACATCTCAGACAATAGATTATCATTCCATTTTCCCTGCAGCTGTAGACTAACACCGATATTATCTGGTAATGTTCGCCATTCTCTTTATATTAGCTTCATTTTTGTAATGTTGCTGTACATCATTATTGGCTTATGTCTTTTGTACAAGGTTTTTTTTTCTCTTATTTCTATGGCATTTAGATTTTAAAAAATGTAATGGGTACTATAATGAAGATTTTAAAGATGACAAGGTCATCTAGGTCATCTTGTTTGGTTGATTGAAACTGACAGTCATGGACTAGATTCACAATCTCAGTCAATTGAAGTACATCTCAATATCTCACACTTGTCAGAATATCACACGCGTGTCAAATCTCTCTTGCACACAAGGTAAAACTTACATCTTGGCTTAATGCTAAGTCTCTAGGTATGTCAAAGCAGAGATTTATCCTGTGCCCTTTCCACAGTCGCTATCCCTTCAGACATTCCCATCTTACAAATGCCACCGGCACTTTCCTTGGGCACTTTACCAGGCACAGTGAGAAACCGATGTGAACGGAGGGGCTTTTCCAAGAAAGTGACTGTCCAAGCTCAGATAAAGCCATCCACCCCTCAGAGAATGGTAACAGCTGCCTTTGCTTACAGAGCAGGAGTAGCTGGAGAAATGAGCTATTCCCTCCAGCTGCAACAAGCTCTGGAGGCGGCAGATCCATCGGCCGCGAGGGCAGGCTCAGCCTGGCTTCCTTCAGACAGTTACCGTAGGAGAGCAGCAGAGGGAAAGCCAACGGCGAAACTTTCCCGGAGTTGTTAAACCGCCCCCCGGTTTGGGCTGGCCAGTGCGCGGTCACCTACCTGTCAGGCCGCCGCCCGCCTTCTCCTGGGCTCAGCTCGCCCCGCGCCGGCCCGGGCCTCCCGCCCGCCCGCC
>NW_017728909.1:30240187-30271305 GCF_001723895.1 Crocodylus porosus | reverse complement strand
GCTCCGCGCCCGCGGGCGGCTCGGCACGGTGGTGGAGGGAGCTCACGGCGGGACAAACCCAAGTGGCTCATCCCGGCCCGGGCTTCGGCACCCGCGTCTTCACAGCCTCCAAGGTCGGAGATCCGCAATCCGCTGGGGGCAGCCTGCTCCGGCGTTTTACCACCCGCCCCCTGGGAAAGGGTTTCCTCGTAGCCAACCTAAACCTCTCTTGCTGCGAGTTGAGGCCGCTGCTCCTTGCTCCGCGACCCGCCGCCACCGGGAACAGTCTCGCTTCCTCTTCTTTGCAACGTCAGTCATCTTGCTCAAGGCTTCAAGTGGTGAGTACAACCGTAGGCTTGTAGAAAATGAGGGCTGGAAGGGACTTCAGGGAGGCATCTAATCCTACCCCCGCTCAAAGCAGGACCAACCCCAACTAGAGCCTCCCGGCCAAGGCTTTGTCTTAACAACCTCAGCAAAGAAAAAAAACTGAAGAAAGAAAAAAACCTGAAGCTCTGCGTTTTCTTCTGGGAACCAAAAACCTTCCAGCAACCGAAGAGCACCGAGACCCGGTGCCTTTCACAGTCGAATAGTGCTCAATCCATGCAACAATCCCAGAAGACAAATAAGTGAAATTAGACCCACCTGGCAGGCTGAGGTCTGTGGGCCCAAGACCAACTTTTCCAAACTACGACATAATTTTAGACAACACAGGGCACAACCTCACTATTGAGCACAGGTGAGGCCACTCCTGGAGTACCATGTTCAGTTTTGGGTCCTCCACTACATAATATAATTATATTAATTAAACCTAACATTCAGAAAGCAGATGTTTAGGCAGCTCTGCATGAGCAATTGTGCAAACATTGCTAAACATGTGTGCACACTCCTTACCCTGCATATGAACATGACTTGATAGTTACAGGCATGTCCAAATCAGGTGCTACTGGCTGGTGCCAAATTTGGAAGAGTGAGATAATAGTGAAAGTCTTTGCATCTCATTGAAATTTACTCAGTCATTTATTATTTAAAATAGGTAACACTTTTAGAAATTAAATAAACAATTGATCATGCTGTTGGCTAGCAGCTAACAATGCAATTTATTTAGTTCAGAAGTTTGTCCCTCAAGATAAACAGCTGAATTATTTATTCATCTTGAACAAATAAACTGATTATGTTTTGCTTTGTTGCCAAATTCTGATGGAAAACGGTTTCTAAATATAGCACTTTAAAAACACTTACAACTGCACCTGGAAACAAATTGAATAGCTATAGTAACAGTTCTCTCATTTGAAGTCTTTAGGCTACTGATTTACTGATAATTTCTATCATATAGAATCATAGAAGTTGGGTCAGGAGGGACCTTGTAGATCTTCAAGTCCGACCCCCCGCCTGGGCAGGAGAAAAACCGGGCTCAAATGACTCCAGCCAGGCATCAAGCCTCTTCTTAAAGACCCCCCAGGGTAGGGGCCAGTTCTTCCACAGCATAAGAATTTGTCTATTATCCCAGTTAAAATTGTATGGTACAAGACCCTTATCATCTACTCTATAAAAAAAAAAGCAGCAGACTCCCAAAAGATTTACTGAGGATTTAATTAACTTGATCTTATACATTTTAAAAAGCTTTCAATACTTGTGTGAGAGTTCAAGGCACAATCCTATGTCCATTAAAGCCTGCGCAGGGACTTGCATTGACTTACTAGACTTACAGTTAATGAAAAGTGACTAACAACTTCAGAGACTGAAGTCTCCTTATAACAGGCACAGAAAGCTTTCCTGACTCCAATATAATTCTGACCTCAAGTTGTTCAAATAAATTGTTGTCCCTGGTGTCTCAGTTGAGGTTAATAGGAAAGCTTCCTTGTTGCACTTAAGTGGAGTGGTGGATTTTGTGATGCAAACTGGACCCAGGCTATGAAATTAAATTCACAAAAGCCATAGAACATCCATCAGAAAACAGCAACATTTACTTCCTTCTACCAGGCTGGACTAAACTTGGATATAGTTCCCTGAGTTTTATTTTTGCAATACATGTGGTTCCATCTTGTGAGAGCCAGAGCAGTGCTGAGTTACGTGTTCAGGGTTGCTCCAAGACATCTCTTCTGCAATTGGCAGGTACCAGTAGGTGAGAGTAGGCAGGATTTATTCCCTGGAGCATGTCCAGGCTCTTAAAGAAACAGCACAAGATACATTCGAAAGGTAGCAAAAGGATGACGAGGTCGAATGGTCACAAACTCCTGCAAGACCGTTTCAGGCTGGACATAAGGAAGAATTTCTTAACTGTCCGAGCCCCCAAGTTCTGGAACAGTCTGCCAGCGGAGGTGGTTCAAGCACCTACATTGAGCACCTTCAAGAGTAAATTGGATGCTTATCTTGCTGGGATCCTATGACCCCAGCTGACTTCCTGCCCTTTGGGCAGGGGGCTGGACTCGATGATCTCCCGAGGTCCCTTCCAGCCCTGATGTCTATGAAATCTATGAAATAAAGCATTCTATAAAAGCATTGATTAGAAGATCAATATAAGCCCACTCCCTTACTGAATGGAGAAGGAAAATGCAGAGAAGGCTGAAATTTGATTCCTTTTTTTAAACTTCAGTCTTAGAATCCCTGTAGTGCTCCATGCTAACAGCACGTGTAGATGCATCCAGTATTTGGGAGGATACTCCCAGTTTGGAGGATAAGGAGGTAAGTGACAAACCAGTGTGGATTTGTTAAAAACAAATCAGGACCGGCCAGTCTATTTTCTTTCTATGGCAAGACAACAGACCTTGTGGATACAGGGTGAATGCAATATACCTCTACTTTAGAGTGGCTTTTGATGCTGTCTTTTATGACAATATCATAAGTAAACTAATAAAAAATGAAACATGAAACTACCATAAAGTTAGTGTAAAACTAACTGGATAATCATGATTCATCATTCAATATCAACTTTGGGGGAAGATACTGAATGGAGTTTCCCACAGATCTGTGCTTTTCAGTGTCTTCATTAATGACCTAGATGACATAATTGAATGCACTCAATAAATATACAGAGGACACCTGGCTGAATGGAGTTGCAGGCACTTTGAATTTCATCCTGTTTACTCAAAGTGCAGGTTACTACTTTTAGTAAAAGCAGTCAATTGCACAAATACAAAAATGCCGAGTGATGTCCTAGACTGCAATACTGGAGAGAAAAAAAAAGATCTGGTGGGTATAGCAGATCACAAACTGAGTACAGCATAGTACTATTGCAAAAAAAGAAACATATTGGCACTTACAAAATCAGAGGAACTAATTCTTCCACTCTGTTCAGTACTGGTGAAGACTTACCTGGGATATTGTGCCCAGTTTGGGACACAATGCTGAGTGAGATATAGATAATCTGGAGAGAGTCCAAAGCAGAATAACAAAAATTAGAAGTCTAGAAAATGACACAATGAAAAATGGCCATCATGGTTTAGACAGACATGATCTTGCTATCAGAAGGGGATTGAATTAGATGTCCCCCTAGGTTCTCTTCTTTCTAACCTTATTTTTTTTTTATTGTGGTGTGAACCTCCAAAAAAATTAATCTCGCACATCCTCAGGATCTTGTTAGGGTTAAGCAGTTAAATACCCTATTCTATTTCTAGTGGGCACAACCCAGTCCTGGGATGTAGAACCAAAAAAGATGCATTCTGCAATTAGTACTCCCAAGAGCCGGGGCCTTTCTTGGTACTGGGCACAAGCATTGAAAGCAGACTATGTCTTACACCCCTGAGCAGGGAAGAAACAGTCCGATTAAATCTGGGGACAGGAGGAGCAGCGCAGCTTGGGAGTGCTGATGCAGAAAGGGATGGAGCAAAGAGCCAAGGCTAGCAAAGGAAGGCCTGATCCTCAGGGAAACATGCAGAAGAGTCTGTAACCACTAGAGAACACTCCCCTAAAAAGCTTGGAATAGAATTAAGTTTCAGCACCATCCTGCTAGCAGCAAATAGCTGTGAAACTCAGTATAAAACTGTGGTTCATCTCCCTCTAGTGGTTAGCCCACGCAGACGGTGACATTCTATTGCGGGGCTCTCTCAGCTGAGGTACAGCAATCCGAAACGTTGAATTTCATAGCCCCACGCTGCTGATGAGCCATAGGGGTGTAAACAGGGTGTCCTAAAATACTAATGGTATGTTTGGGTTCTTTGCCTCCAGCTGCTTTTGTTAAAAACCTAAAACATCACAAAAACAACTTCATGTTTTTAGAGTTTGAAAAAAATCAAGCTAGACATTTAGGGTATGCCTGAATGCCCTTCAAATCTTGTGTTTCATAGCACAGGATTCAATGACAGGATCCTTTATTTTTATGAACAAACACTTCCTTATCTGTGTAAAGTTTGAAAGGGGAACAAGAAAAAAAAAATCAATGTTCTCTTTTTAAGCTGAGTTAAAAAATGGTTTCTTTGCTTGGCAAATGTGTCCCATTATCCTCTGTTTCTCAATAGTGTGCAAATTGTTGCTATACTTGCTGCGGTGGCAAATCAGAAGCATGCATGTCACAAATGGCAAAGACATTCAGCAGATCAGAGAGGGGACAGGCAGCATAGCAGTAGATGGGGTAGGGACAAAAAACAGAGAGCAAAGAAGCAAATCAGACATGGGAAGGTGATTGGAGCAGGACTCACTGAGCATGTGGAGCTAATGTGTTGAATGTGTTCCAAAAATATTGTCCCACACTGCTATTTTGGATCAGATCTGTAGTCTACTGAATACACGGCCTCTAAGTTAGGGGCGAGCAAAATATGGCCCGCAAGCTGCATCTGGGCTGCTAGGCCCTTCTATCTGGCCTGCAGAGCACCTAAAATTTTTAGAAAATTAATATTCACCAAGATGACAGGAGCCAGGGGCAGTAGAAGCTAGGGAAAATCAGCAGCAGGACTAAACAGCTGGAGCAGCCGGGTCAGGCTGGGCCAGCCCTGTCCCACTCCATCCCCTCCCCAGCTGGAAGTCTCTGCCTAGCAGGAGCTTCTGGCTTGGGGCTGTTCCTGCCTCCTTGCACCAGATGGAAATACAGATAAGGATGGGGGGAGGGAGGCAGACAATTGCCCCAGTCCTCAGGGCTGGGCCAGCTCAGCTTCTGCAGTCCCAGTGCTGCAGCTAGGAACCACTTGATACTGGACTGGCTGCCTGGCCAGTGGGTGGACAGGGGGCAGGGGGGAAATGGCTGCAGCAGGTGGAGGAAAGGGACAGCGAGCGCGTGCAGCAACAGCTGGGTGGGAGCACAGGACAGCAGGAGTGCAGGGTCCAGGCTGGCAGGAGCTCTATGGAGCCAGGCTGTTTCTCCCATCTTCTTGCTGGCGCAGCCCAGCCCAGCTCCATAGAGCCCCTGCCAGCCTGGGCCTTGCACTCCTGCCACCCAGCACCAGGCCCTGCTGGAGCTCATCCTGATGCACCAGCCCTGCACTCCCACCCAGCGGTCGCCGTGCTCTGTGCGTCCACTCGCTAGCCCTTCCCCCCACCTTCCACAGCCATTGCCCTGCTCCCTTCCCCCACCCCCCACTTGCCTGCCCACCAGCTGGCCAGCTGCTTCAGCAGCACATGGTGCATGGCTGCAATGCCAGGACCGCAGGAGCAGCTGGGAAGTGGTGCCAGAGCGGGGAGTGCGGGGCGATGGGGAAGTGGCAGGAGAAAGGCAGCAGTGGCAGATGGTGGGGGGGCACAAGCAGCACTGAGCAGTAGCACTGAGCGGTGCCTGCAGGCCCAGGAGTGGCAGGAACGCAGAGCCTGGGCTTGAAGAAGTGATGATAGGGGCTCTGCCTGCCAGGGGTTGGGTGCGGGAGGCTGTAGGCAAACCCTTCCCCTCCACATATGCCACAACCCTCCCCAGTCACCCTCCCCACCACGCACTCACAACCTCCCACAAACCCCATACCCACCCACATGCTCCCCCACCTATCCAACCCCCACAACCCCCCCACAAACCCAACACATACATCCACTCCCCTACACCCTACATACCCAGCCACAATATACAAGAGTAAGTCTTCATTTTAAGCTAGTATGAGCCTCTATGGGCACTATACAAATGCATGTAAATCAGGACAAAAGTATTTTTTTAAATCAAATTAATAAATGTTGTAGTACGTTTGATTTTTAGAATATAATTTGGTAATTTTCTAGTTATGAGATGGCAAACCCCCTTGCTGAAAGGAGTACTTCTGGGGCGACAAAGGGATGGACTTCTGAAGGCAAAGGTCAGGTGTTAGGGGGCAGGACTTCTGGTCACAAGATGGTAACTGGGGGGGGCAGGGCACCTGTCAAGCAGCAGGGATACCCATGCAGCCCTTGATGGATTGCCAAAACTCGGTAAGCAGCCCTCCACCCAAAATAATTGCCCACCCTAATCTAAAAGATGAGGTTTAACAGTCTTTTTTTTTTTTTTAAAAAAAACCTCTCATTGGGCTTTTATTCAATCCTTGGGGCAGGTAGTTCTAAATGAAGAGCTCGAGGCCACAGCAGAAGCACTCATGGCATGTAAGCATGTAGGTGATTTGAGCAGCATGGAATGGGATTATGCCAAGTCCCTTAAACTATTATAACAAAAGGTGGATGGATCTTCTTCCTGATCACCGCTTTTGAGACTTTACCACAAGACCAAGAAGATGCTTCTTACAAAAGTAGGTGCTGATCAAGGTGGAACAGCATCACTTAGGTGCCTAATAAGTGGAACAGGATTGGCTTCCTACATGTCCAGGGAGCAGGAGTAAAAAAAATGATGTATACATGACTAATGGCAGGGGCACTGGGATGACAGCTTGGAGACCTGATACCATCCATGCGTAATTTTCACACATCAAGAGATATTGGTCTTCTGTTTTTTCAGATTAGTAAATTGCCCTTAGGTCATAGGCAACTGATGCCACGTTAGACCAGTCAGCAACTGGAGGTGGGCCCCCATGGCCAATGTCACCGACAGGGGGCCCCCTGTGGCCAATAGCACCCCCATGAATCACCACTGTCTTAGGTGTTAGCTATGTAAAACTTCTGCTATGGGGGAGATGTAAGCTATTAATCAAGTAGCCTTTACTTCTGAACTGCTTGTTGCTTTTAGTGTATGAGTAAGCCCTCCCCATACCCTTCCCTCAAATTAAACTGGTGAATACTTCATGCCTTTTTAATGTACACTAGACTACAGGTATCAAATTCACCCCATGCCAGATCTGGACTGTGGGGCTACTTGTAGGCTGGTTCCTGCCTGGACAATGGGGTGGCTGCAATGGTGGCAGTGGAGGGACCGCAGGTGCTGGCAGGACCAGCAGAGACACCAAAGGAGACTGTGGCAGCACCTCTGCAGGCTAAATGTTTGACCCCCCTGCACTAGACTAGTGATTAGCCTGAATTTATTTTGGCTTTGTTACTTAAAAACAAGTAGTTTAAATTTGCAGTAATGGGCAACTGCTTACATTTTGCTGCTTTTACAGGAACAGTGTGTGAAATGTTACATGTGGTCATGTGCACTTAATCATAAAAAACCCCCCAAATCCCAACAAATCTCTACCCTTTCAGGTACTCTCATCTGCTTTTTACTGGCTTTTTTCTGGTTGTTACTAAAAACATGCAACTCCTGAAGCACATTTGAAGAAATCCTGTAAGTGACTAAAAGAAGTTATCACTTTTGCTTATGTATTTAAATGTTAAATATTCACATTGGTTTTCTAATTACTTACTTTAACTGAAATTAGTGAAACTGAGCATGGTGAATTGACAGAAACCCAACACAGGAATCAAACACACACAGTGGACCAATTTCTACTCTGTCGTGAACAGGGATAGGCCAAGAACAGAAATAGGCCCTATACTTACAAAACGCATTGATTTTTTAATGTAAATAACAGCATAAACAGAAACAATGCAATCTATTTCTCAAGTTGCTGGAGAGCTTAATGTACACCCATATTTATAGTGGAATAGTCTCTTAAGGGAAATGATGGAAGATAAGAATCATTTAGAGTGAGACTAGATTAAGCACCTGGATTCAAGAGGAAGAGTAATACCGTACTTTCAGGAGCATAAACAAAATAATCAAATCAGTGTAAGCAGTCCTGCAGATCTTAAGATTTTGTAAGAATTTAATTGCATAAAATGTTTCCTTCCTCAGTTATGAGAATAAATATTCCTGTTAATGAGAAGTGGTGAACACCCCTGCATTTTGCTAAAAAAATTTGTGGAAAATGAAAATCCTTAGCATTCTTGAAAAGAAATTCAAACACTTAAGTTCCATATATGGAGCTAATTATTCTATCAAAGCAAATCTGGAAAAAGTTCATTTTCATTAATGAGATAAGAATCTGGCCTATAATTATTACACTAGAAGAAGAGGGAATACTTTACAACATTACAGCTAAACAAACTT
Source organism: Crocodylus porosus (assembly GCF_001723895.1). Lineage (NCBI taxonomy): Eukaryota > Metazoa > Chordata > Crocodylia > Crocodylidae > Crocodylus > Crocodylus porosus. The sequence continues at coordinate 30,262,964 of NW_017728909.1, read as the reverse complement.
TCTTACCATTTGTATATAGATAACAAGTGCTAAAACTGAAGACAATTATTTCCTAATTTATTGGATGAAGCAAATAATGCCAAAGTTTCTTTTGTGGTTGGTACTGTTTTATTGTCTAATAATACTGATTAAAATATTTACAGTCCTACTTTTAAATGCACAGTTTAGCACTCATACCTATGGCTTTAATTTTTAGCACAAGATTTTTGGGTCATGTCAGAGAAAGTTTCATTAAAAAAAAAAAAAAAGAAAAAAAAGCAAGCCAGGAACCTGATATATCTTACAGACATGTTTTCTATCCATGTGTTTTTAAATGTATTCATAAAACGAAGCTTTTAAAAACATCTGGTGAAAAGAGGATTTTAATTCAGCTCATATTTAACAGATTTGGCTGAATTTTTCCTATATTAAGTAGTCCTCTTCAGGACTCTCACAACGTGGAAGCCATTTCTTCCTCCATTCCCATTTAAATTGCATGAAAAAAAAAAATATAGCTGACAAGGTGAAGCAAAAATATAAAGCACTATAACATTATCTACATTGCTTTTTACTGCATTAGCTTCTTAACCCCTCTAGGAGCTTTGTGGAAGTTTAATTAGTCAGTTTTAAAAAGGCACAAGAATTTTTGCGCTTCAAGAACTCAATAGTGCCAACACTTCTCCTCAGTCTAGAACTTCAAAATTTCTAGCCTGAAAAAAGGCTGCTCAATTAAGAAGAAAGTAAAGTGAGGATTGCTGCTACTGTAAGGCATTGTTTCTGGATGACAAACTGATCTGAGCTTTTTCTAGATGTGTAAACCAACTGTTCTTAAATATCCACACATACATTAGAATGCACAGATTCTACTTTTTTTTGTTTTTACTGCCACACACACACACACACACACACACACACACACACACACACAGACACACACATACACACACACACAAAATATATTAAGAAGAGCTTGCTTCTGCAAAAAAAAAAAAGTCAGTGACAACTACATACATCAGGGCATGGTATTCCACCAGTTATTAAGCTTCCCATAAAGCTGCCCATTGCTGGAACAATTTTTGCTCCATGCTATTACAAGAAAAGGGAAAATCCTTTCTGCAGTAACAAGACGAGACTTATATATGAAATATTCTAACTTTGGTCCACTTCTCTGGTTTCCTAAGGGCAGCAGTATTGGAAAGCTGACCACTGATGGTGCAAAACTCAATGCAAAAGTTAACAAAATAATTTGGTATTTCATTCCTAAAAATGCATGGTCCAGTCATTAGTTTTCAGCATCCACTTTTTCATCTGATGTGTCCACTATTTGTTGAGTTTTTAAATCTTCAGCTTGGTCATGATCGTCTGTATTTGTTTCCATCTCACCTACTTGACCAGGTCCACTTTCCTCCAGGTCCCTCTGATTCAAGTTTTCAGTCTCTATTTGTTCTGGATCGGCTTCCTCTACAAGTTCTGCCTGTACCTCCTGCATTTTTATCTGATTTACATGTTCAACATGAAGCTCCTCTACATGTACTTCAGCACCGTGGTCAGTCTGAATATGTTCCACTTCTAAGTAACTGATCTGTACCTGCTCTTGTAGGTCATCCATGTGTGTACCTTTTACCCGATTGTCCTGTATAAGATCAGGATGCACCTGTTCCACAGTTACTTGTGCAGGGTCCACTTGTACCTGAATTACGGGTAGCACATGAACTTGCTCTACTTGTTCTATAATAGTCATTGAAGTCACTGGTTCAGTTTCCACAGCTTCCACTGGGAGAATCTCCTCAGCCACTATTCGCTCTGAAATGTCATGAATGTCTTTGAGATGACGTCTCAGTTCACTGCCTTGCATAAACCACAAATCACAGAAGGTACAATGGTTGGGTTTTTCCCCTGTGTGTATTACCAAGTGATCTTTAAATTGATCCCAGCTGTTAAACACACTGTTACATACCTGAAATAACAGATGCAATATGTTAAGCAATGCTAATAAAAAACTGACAAAGAAAAGTACATTGCATATTCTGGATCAGAGGTTAGATTATTAGGCTGTAATTTCTTTTTAGAAGGATTTTAAAAAGTTATGGATTAATACAAATCTGGCAAGAGAAATCTGGAATTATTACAAGTAGATTATTTCAGAAGTTGAATATGCCACTTAAATTCTGGCCTGTGCCTACCATGAAGATAGTGATATACCCTTGGCACTTATACATTGGTTCTTCATTTTTTATGAAAATGAAGAATATTTTAAATGTGCAATTCATATATTGTATTCCACTTTGCTCCTGAGGAAAATCAGATCAGAGAGCTCTGGCCATCCCTTTTCCTCTATCAGTGCAAAAGTTACACAGTAAAGTTGCCAAACTACTGAAGAAAGCATTATGCCTTTTTCCTAAAATTAAGATAAGGTTCTGGTGGCACTGCCAATTTGAAGCTTGCCCAACATTTGCCACCAAACCATAAAAAACAACAAATGAATGCCCATACTTTTAGCTCCTTACAACTTTGGCAGATTTGACAGTTTAGACTTTAATTCCTCATGCCAGGTGTCTTTTTTTTTTGTAAATTTCAGTTAGAGTAGTTCAGCCATTTCTAAGAACAGACCTCGAGAAAAAAAAATACATTGTTATGTTGGCTATATTAAAAAAAAAAAAAATAAAAAAAAAAAATGTGATGACCTTTTCCTTGTATTCCCATGCTTTTGAACAGAGACTGGACGTTTGGAAGGTGGTAGCAGTTGTGAGAAGTGCCTGTGAAAAAACATCTCCATCTGGCTAAGTTACAAAGCCACTGTTGTTTTCAAATGCTCAGTAAAGCCTTTGATTTTAAATGTGAAAATCTTGAAAGATTCCATCCACCTCAAGAGCAATTAAGCCTCTCACAGCTCCTAGTGCTATTTAGGCTGCGTATACACCATCTCTACATTACAAATGACCATATTTTACTCCTTCAACTGGTACTGGCTGGGCAAGGAGACTGACATTGGGCTGAGAATCCTGTGGAGAGGACAAGGAGGGAGCGAGCAAGGACTAGGAATAAGGCATGGAGCCAAGAATGCAGAATACACAGGACTGAGACAGTGACAGGCTGGAGAGTATGGGGGAAAAACCAGTCAGGCTTGAGGAAAAGAACAGGCAGAAAAGAGAGTAACAGTCTTTTGTCCACGACAGAACACTGCTTTAGGGCTGAGGAGAACCAAGATTCCCACTTTAGTGCTCTTGAGCCACTAGTGGTGAGCATCCTCAGACTCTCCACCTGCCTCTTCTTATTACATACCTGGCATTCATACAGTTTCTTTCTTCCCTTTTTAGCTCCAGCTCCAGACTGACAGGCGGTCAAGTGACATTTGAGTGTGCTATTTCTAGCAAAACGTTCATGACAGTTTGGACATTCAAACGGTTTTTCACCTATTGAGAAAGAAGCAGGAATTTATAGACATATAGAAAGAATAAATTGTTTTAGCTTTTTATTATATAAAATTACGGGATCATAGGAAAGTAGGGCTGGAAGGGACCTCACAAGGTTATCTAGTCCAGCACCCTGCTCAAGGCAGGAGCATCCCTGACTAAACCACTGAAAGCATGCGTCTGTCCAAACTGCTCTTTAAAGATTTCCAGGGATGAAGACTCCAGTTTCTCTAGGTAGCCTGTTCCCGTGCTTGGCCACCCTCAGACTCAGGCAGTTCTTCCCACTATCCGATATAGTAATATAATATACATGTATATTACTGGCAGTTTAAGGATTTGGAAATAATCTTTTGAATGTGTAAGAGAAAGTAAGATTATACTAATAAAAGGGTTGTTTAATTTAATTTAAACCAAAAGAAGCAAAGGAAGCAGTGGCTGCTGATATTCACACCAACTATAGGCTATGGGGGAAAAATGATGCAATTGCTAGCTAGCTGTTTTTAATGGAATCATTACTTGCATGTGGAAGTTATATAACTTCATAAGGAACCCTTTTTTGGTAAGGCTTTGGTTTCATCCAAACAGTATTATAACTTGTTAAAATGAAAAACTAAAGCAAGGACTGAAACTGAAAAATTGCAAACAGCTTTGCATTACTTATGTCCACTTCAATGAAGTGTGTGTTTGTTATTCAACAGAAACTGTGAAAGTCACATTTGTTTCAGAGTTAACAGAAATCAGTAATAATTCTCCTAAAATTGGTAAAACTCTTCCAGGACAAAGCGACTTAATATTTTATTAAGTTTGGTAACTTCATTTCAAATCACATACACCAGACTTAACAGAGCAACAAGTCGACAAAATGCTTCACAAAAAACCTTCCACAGTATGACAAATTCAAAAAGCACCTGTTATTTACCATAAAAAGGAGAAAAGTAAGAGCTAGAATACAGTTAAGTAAAAACAGCCATTCAGTGATAAAAATAGGCACTACTATTTACTTCTTTCATCTTACAAAAATAAAGTTACCTGCAACAAAATTAAAGAGTATAATTGCAAGTGAAAACAAGGATATATTTTCTGACACTCAATTAATAATTTACCCATGAAACCCACTGACAGTGCAATATAATTGAATCAGGTTATTTACAAAGGATGAGATATTTATATGAATCACAACATCTACAGTTATGATGGCTAAGACTGAAATGGATGCCCCAAAACACTGATAGCTTTTTTAAGCACTCAGCTGAGACTGGAAACAAATTTTATTTCTGCTTCTGAAGAAAAAAAATATTTTCTTAAGTGCTTGAATGTCTAAAACTGACACGTAAAAATCATCAACTGTCTTTAAATGTTTGAGTGGATGGACTTCTGAAATAATAAGATCAATATATAAACCAGGGCTGTCCAACTGCAGTGTGTATGCTGGACAATGCACACACCATAAGCTGTGGGGGTGGGCCTCCAGGAGTTCCCCCTCCTCGGCTGCTCGCTGACCAGGTAGCACTGATGGTGCACAGCCCCTCCCAGATCCTCCCCCACAACATGGCAGTGGAATAGGAGGCTTAAGGAACTTGTGGACTCCCAGTTGGACAGCCTTGATATAAACCAAATCCCAGGATCCACTGACAGGACAGTCACACAAGGATGCTGCTGGGAATGAAAGAGCTGGATGCATGAGAGGAAGAAAAAAAAATAAATAAATAAAAAATCACCCATACAGGAAGATAGGAAATTCTCAGTATCCTCTAGGTTGTTCTGACAGTGGATGCCAGGATATTAAACCAAGCAAAAGCAAAGCAGTTAACTCCAGAACCAGTTAACTCCTGACAGCTAGATACCACAAGCCCTGTTAGTCAACAATTCTGGGCTTCATTGGAGCAATGTAGAGAACATACAAAGGGAAAGCTCTAGGCACCACAGATCAGTATCCACACTTTAGCTTCATCCTGATTCCACCGGGCTCCTCATTTATAAGAGAGCACAAAACAAACTGCCACTCAATAAATGGGCACACATACTATCTTTTAGCTGAAATCCTTGAATGCAGGATAAAAATCAATGATTAAAAAAACAAACAAACCCCAAACTCCAAAAAACAAAAAAACCAACCCCAGATTTTTTATTTAAATTGGATTTTTTTTATTTAATTGTATTTTTATTTTTGTTAAGATACTTCTTTAAAAAAAAAAACTATATATAAAGATAGTCTTAATTTAAGCTATATTAAAGCTCAAAGATATCATTCTAGAATAGGGATTATAACTTCTAATTATATACTTTTTGAGACCACATATTCATGTAGCCTTTTTAGAAAAATTTTATAAATAGGTCACAATAGGCCATAGACTATATTAGGGGCCCAATCTTATGGGGTTCCCAGAGGCTGCTCTATAGATTGGTAAAGATTAAAGAAAACCATTCTACCCAATAGGACTCTGTGCTTAGTCTTGAAGAATCTATTAATCATCTCTGCGATGCTCAGTTTCAGTTCTCAAACCGTAGATTTGTCTCTCGAGAGATAGCATCCTTGTTAACAGCAGTGTATGAAGATGAGATATAACAGACCTGATTACCTACCCATCAGCTCTATTGTCTCCCCGCAAGTTTGTGTACATGGAGTCAAGCCCTTAACCTCCTGAAACTCTGCACTTTTAGAGAAAGGTAAATGAATAGAGGATTGTTGGAGGTGGAGTAGATCTGGGCAAGGAGAAGGTGTCAAGATAAATGCAAGGAGGGAGGGACAGTAGGAACAAAAAGAAACATTTTGAGCAGAGGATTCCAGAACTTTGAGTACAGCCTCTCCACTAATTTGAGATCTAGTGAGGAAATGGTATGGCAGAGGGGAAAACCTATCATGGCAGCAGGCTTGCCAGGCCATAAGAGAGAGAAAAAATCAAAGATGAGAAGAAATCTAGAATAAAGTGAAGGAAGTCTGAAAATAACAACATATGACTGCAATGGTCATTTGATGTCCTCCTAATATAGCATGGCAAAGATATCCTCCAAATATCTGTGATTAATCTAGTGAATAGGAGATAGTTCACCTCCCAATGGCTTCACAAGTATCTGCTTCAATTAGCTTTGGTAAATAACATAACCAAGTCATATTGCTATGCACGCTTGCAAACTTGATTTACAAGATAAACCCAGAGATTTTGAATAAGAACTCAAAGTGTAAAAAAAATTCTGACTTGGTGTCGTTTTTTAAACTGCAGCAAGTTTTAGCATAGGTACTCCATAATTATACTTTTAAGCAATGTTTTTGTACCTACTTATATATAGTACAAACTATGCTCAGTTGGTTTGTTTCAAGGGCCAAATCAGTTCCAAATTCTACTGGGCAAAACCCAATAGTCAAGCTCCAAGTTTTGACTGAGTAGAACTCAATCATTCAAGTCTGTATGGCTCTACCAACAGCCAAGTATCCTCCTTCCCAGACTCATCAGCCTGGGGCTTCAGGAACTCCCTAACTCTGTAGCAGACATCCTACATGCAAGTCCAGGGCCCAGAAAACCTGGGATTCAGATACCCGCAACCTCAGTTGCTCTTAGCCAAAAGGCCAGGGAGCAAGTCAGAAGGAAAGCAAAAAGGCCATTACCACAAAATTGTGTAGTCAAGTCTCTTGTATTTGAGGAAACTCACAGGGATCAGCAGGCCAGAAGTGCCAGGGTCAAGCCCCGGGGAAAGCCACATTTTTAGCCCTCAAGAGACCTGGTGATCATAGTATTTCCTCTGCATAATATTAATCAAAAGCCAAAAAGCTTATAATTTACCACATGGTTCATTGGGCTGGGCCCCAACAGTCAACAGCATTTCAGGCCGTGGTGACCCCATGGCTCAGAACTACTCAGTATGTGTATGTATTCAGATACCCCCTAACAAAAGATCCATGTGCTAATTAGCCCCAACTCATGACTGGAACAAGGGGTTCTTGGCATAAGGGCCCCATTTGATGATGTTTGCCAGACATTTAAGGCTGATGAAGAAATAGGAATCATTGGTAGTGGGAAAGAAAGGCACAGCTCATCTGTGGGAATGGAGAAAAACACAATGCAGTCAATGTAGTGGCTCATTAGGACTTACAAAGGAATTAATTATGAAAGGGACTGCACTTAATGGGCACTACCATGCCTTATTCAAAGATACCATAAATCCTTTTGTCTCTGATCAAGAGCGCTTGCAAATAAATAGCAGCCTCTTGTGGGCCAAGATCACTTTGAATTGCACTGTGTCCTTAAGGGTAGAGACCTGTCCAATGCACTGTGGGTAGACCCCCCCCCAAGAATCTCTTATAGTCTCCCAATGGGAGGATCTTGGCTAAACATTATATTTTTATGGAGAAGAGAGATTTCTCCCTAGCTTCCTCCTTTGGCCTTTTAGCTAAGGGCAAGTGAGACTTGGGAGCCTCTGAACTCCAAGGCCTCTAGACATGGGGCCTGCACATAGGGTTTGGGAGTATCTGAAGCCTCAGGCTGAAGTCTGGGAGGGAGGATACTTGCCAGTGGGAGTGTCACGCACAGACTTGAACGATTGAGTTCTGCTCAGTTGAAAGAATTTGGAACTAATTTGGCTAATTTGGCCTGACAAACAAAATTACTACCCCCCGCCCCCCCCCCCCAAAAAAACCAAACCAAAACACCCCAAAAGCAAATAAACCTGGCAGTTTTAAAAATACTACGATCACTTGGATGGTTTTGCTAGGTTGAAGCCTGTTTCTTGCACTCTGGGCATGCTGACCCCTGTGAGTTTCCCCAAACAGAGGAGACTCAACCACATAATTTTGTGGTAATTGGGGACTGCTTTCTTGCTTTTCTTCTAGCTTGCTCCCTGGCCTTTTGGCTAAGAGCAAGTGAGATTCGGGGCATCTAAGCCCCAGGGTCCCTGGGCTTGCACGTAGGATATCTGCTACAGATCTGGAGAGTACCTGAAGCCCCAGACTAACAAGTCTGGGAAGGAGGATACTTGGTTAGTGGTAGAGCCACACAGACTTGAATGACTGAGCTCTGCTCAGTCGGAGTCTTAGAACTTGACTATTTGGTTTTGCCGAACAGAATTCGGAACCGATTTGGCCCTTGAAACAAAAAAGTGGTGGCTCCCATCAGTATGTTTGCCCATATGGGCCATGTATTTGATAGTCATGCTCTGTATTGACTGTACTTAATCAACTTCATAGCCAGCTTCCATTACTGAGGACATGCTGCTTTGGGCAACAGTTTAATGGCAGATAAAGTATTTAATGAGATTTCCTTGTATTGAAATGTAAGATGGGGATCTTTTTTTCACCCCATGCTGATTGGGGAAAAATAACGCATCTTATAATCAAGTAAATATGATACTTTGAGACTGATCAAATCACTAACTGCACTATATATAGTTCATATTTTCAAAATTGTATCTTACTGAAACTAACTCATGATGTGCAATCAAGATATTGTTATTTCCCCTCTAAATGTGAAGTAATGCGATAAAGAGAATGCATCTTGCCTGGTTGACATTGCCATAACTATTTTGCAAATTAGTTTTTTTGGGATTGATATACGAATCCAAAGAGAGTGCAGTTTAGTTGTACACAGCACATTCAAGAGGCTCAGACAGAAGAGAGCTGGGTGAGTCAGGAAAAGCCTTTTCATTACCAAGTTGCATGGAGGATGTACTTACTGATATTAGTGAGAATTTTGTTAATTTTCCTTGGCAGATACTGAAATCAATCTGTCACTATATCAAACATGCTGTTAGCCTGGCATTGCTAATTAACAATTCTATTAATGCCCAACATGCCAGACTTTCATTTTGCAATTCCATTTTTATACTATTTGCTACAGAGTTTGCCAAATATTAAGTGTGGTCCTAAGGGCCTACTGAGGGTCAGTGAAAGTCTCCCAGTGATATCAGACCTACCAGCAAGTTTAACTTAAAGCTTTAAGCTACTTTTTAACTATTTACTTTGTTTGTCTCTTTGAAAGCCAAATTTTGTTTTTGCCGTAATATTTATACAGTGTCAAGAAATTCAAACAGGATATGGAAAATAAGTACATCTAGAATGCCTTCAACATAGTGACACAAACTTGTTTTGTTTTGCCCTAAAATAGCCCACTGTCAAATAAACACCAGCTCTGGTGTAATCTGTTATTTTGCCAATCCAGTATAAGCTATTTTCCTTAAAGTCATCATGCACATTTTCTGTAAGGTTACTTAAACGTAGCTTGGTTATAATTAGGGTGACTGTACATCCTGGTTTGGCTGGGACAGTCCCAGATTTTGAAGGGTGGCCTTGGCTGGTTGGTGAAAATTAAAATGAGAATCCTGGCATTGCAGGGGTCTGAGGTATAGCCCAGAGAGGAGGTGAAGTGGTACGGTGCGCCAGGCAGCTCCGCCTCCCTGATAGAAGGCACCTACGCCTGTGGCTGCCAGCCTGTGCCTGCAGCAGTGCTGCTGACTTGCAGGGGAAGGTGGGGAAAGTGTCTTGGGTATCCTGGATTTCCTTATGGTCACCCTACTCATAATTAGGGACCTACCTAATTTGCAGGGACTGGCTCCCAATTTTGTGGGCAGAATGTGAACCTGGGTAGCCATTTTGTAGGCAGAGCATGGCAGCCCCCTCCCCCCTCCACTGATTGGCTGTGGCCTAGATGGCTGCTCCCCTGCCCCTCCCCCCAACTCCTTGCTGCTGACTGGCTGGGAGGGCTGTCCATCATGCAGGCCCCCCCTCCTGACTGGTGGAGAGGGGTGGGGCCACATGACAGGCAGCCCTCACAGCCAGAAGCAGGGGTGTGGAGGGAGTGGGGCAGCAGCCATCTTACCCACAGCCCTTCGAAAGGGCAGCTCCCTCTGAGAAGCCAGCATTTTCTTTTCTGTAAGTTTTGTTTTTTTTTTCCCTTGCAGATTTCACAGGCAACGCTGGATTTCTCAGAATTCGTGAAACCGCAATTTTGGTAGGTCCCTAGTCACAATGGATCACATTCCCACTTTTAAATGGGCCTGCCTAAATCCTACAATACCTCTACTCGCTAGGGCAGGTAGCAGAGGAAGTGTGGTGGAAGGGTGCAGGGGAGCAGTATATATGACTGTGCATTTGGAGGAGCAAGGCCCTTCTAAATGACAGTCACAAGATTAAGGAATTATGTAATGTCCGATACCACAAATGAGAAACTTTTTATAGTGAGATCACAAGTAATGTGGTAGAGATTCACAAGGATCTCAGCAAAAAATAGGAAAAAACAGTGGTCTAATTTTAAAAATAAAATAAAAAAATCTAGTGCTGTCAACCAATTAAACTGTTTGATCACAATTAGTTGTGCGATTAAAAAAAATTAGTCACAACTAACCACAATTTTAATCACATGGCTAAAAACTTAGTTATGCACAGGAAAACTAAGTTATGCAAAATTATGCAGGTACTTTTTATGCTTGGGAGGGGGTGTTCTACATACCCTGGCAGGACATGTGATACTGTGAGTCAGGAGTGAGGGACAGCAGCAGGGTTGGGGGGGTCTGTGGCTTGGGAGTGAGGGGTAGACATGCAGACACACAGACACACCACCCAGCAGGTAAGTGTGTGGGGGCGGGGGGAAGAGTGTGAAGGGCAGATTGAGGCCCCCCACAGTGGGGGACGGAGTGGGGCAGAGGTAGGTGAATGGGACCCTGGGGCCAGGTGGGGTTATGGGACACCACTGCAGCTCATCCACGGTGTATGTGAGTGGGGGGAGGGGCTCCCGCTGATGCATGCACCCCCAGGTTTGTATGTGGGGTGGAGATAGGTTGCTGCTGTGTGCTGGGCTCTGTGCCCTGCTGCCGTTGCCCTAGGAACCGTGCAACACCAGGCTGTGCCTCCTGCCAGCAGGCAGGGGATGTGGCACAGCCAGTGCATGGCACTCAGGACAAACGCAGTGGGGCAAAGAGCCCAGCTTGCAGCAGCAGTCCACCTCTGCCCTGTGCACAAATCTGAGGGGCACATGCGCCTCATGTCTTCCCAGGGGATGCGCGCAGAAGTCTTTAGAAGTCTTGTTTTTTGACAAATGTCTAATGATATTGGAGATTTCCATGAATAAATGTTATTCATTAAGATTTGCATTCACTACTAGGTAAAAATCAGATTTAGAGTTTGTAATAACAGGAAGCATTTTTCAGGCATATGGTCCCCCCCACCCCGCCACAAAAGAAAATCAAATCAAAACCAAAGGAATAGGAACATGCCTGAAATACAGAAATGTTTTTACCTGTGTGTTTCCGCAGGTGTTCTTTAAAGTGTCCAAAGTGGTCAAACTGTTTATCACAGTACTGGCATACATGTATTTTTTTGCCAGGTTTTGGCTTCTTGCTGGCACCACCTTCATCAAGGTGGTAACAGGTGAGGTGCTGTTTCAATGCACTCTCTCGTAGGTACCTTTTATTGCATATGTCACACTTGTAACTCTCAGTGGAGTGAGTTTTCATGTGTTCCTTAAAATGGTAAAACAATTTAAATGAACGGTTACATTTCTCACAGTGGAATAAATCGTTCACGTGAGACAGCTGAAGTTCCACAATTTCAATACCTTCTACCTGTTTGCATGTGGGATCAGTTGCAGTGTCACCTTCTTCTTGGATGTGGCATTCTCTCCCCCCTTGGCGATACTTGCTGGTGATATCTGCCAGAAGAGCCAAAGCAGACTCATCTGACGTATCTGTAGTCTGTATATATTTTATAGACTGCTCTGCTGATGCCACTTCCTCAAGTGTTTCAATGCTGTCATCTTCCACTTCAATTGTCCCTTCAGCAATCTCCACCTCAATTTCAACAGGCTCTGATTCTGCTGATGGCAACGTTTCTGTGATAACATTGGAGGTTTCAGCTATCTTCCTCTTTTTGGTTTTATTTTTACCTTGTGTTTGATTGGAGTCTAGTGGTGATGAATTTTCTTTGTTCCTGTAACGTGGGTGTATGTAAACAGTCAATATCTAAACCCAATAACAATTTTTTGCAACGTACTGAATGTACACTAACTTATTCAAGCAGTATTAAAAAAGGTATTCAGAAGCACCACACAATATTAATTACATTCTATTTAAGAAATTAATTAGCATAGTTCAGGGGTTGGCAGAGTGCCAAAACCACCTGCAACCTCAACTTGTAAGATGTTGGTGTGCCAGGGGTGGACAGCAGGGTAGCTGTGAGGGGCCTGATCCTTGTTGTGGCAGTGCAGCCCCAGCTCCTTCCCTGTCACACACTCCGAGGCACACATGCCAAGCAACATGCCTTTGCGTGCCATGCTTTGGTACCTGTGCCAGGGGTTGCTTACCCCTGATCTAGTTCCTGCTGCTGAATGTCAGGGTTAATGGACCAAGTCTGACAGAATGTCTGGAACACCACTTCTACTTGAAGCTGCCAAGGCATTTTAAACAACTCTACCCAAGATAGACTGAAGGCATGATCTAGTATCAGGCCCCCAAAAGAATGAAGGAGTTGCCATCAGGCTAATTAGTTTCTCACTGGGCTAAACAAACACTCAGGATCCCTGTAAAACATTGCACTTGATGCTTGTGGGGAGGGAACAAGGATGGCTGGGAGGGGAAAAACAAAACAAACAACACCTTTGGCTTGTGTGGCCCAGAGAGGGATCCAAGTTCCCCTGATCACCCTCTGCCTTCCAGGGCCTTTGCTTGTGCTGTACTCTGGGTGATCATAATGCCTGCAGTTCTGCATTGAGATGACGACTTATAATCAAATGTCATGCTCCAAGTCTCCTGCCAGTTGCCTCTATCCTTTTCACACTGCTGATACGTTACTTGGCTTTTGGAACTTTTTTCATTTTTCTTCGGAAGAAACAGAGACTGCAGCTAGAGAGATGGTCTCCTGTGATCTTCAAGGGCACAAAGAAAGTTGCTCATATGCCCAGGATAACATCAAGAGTCAGCTTTAGCACTGGAAATATATTTCACCCTGGTTAGACTGAAAGACATATGGAACTGTACTTTTCTTTATGTGCAGCATGGAACATTATCTCTTCTTGATTCCCTGCATTATAGAGAACTCTAGCCTTGGTGGCATCTTGGAACTCTCCTATTTTCTACCTGTAGTATGCACTTTGAGTCCTCAAAAAACATTTAGCAAAAATATAGTCCTAGTTCTTGACATGAGATACCTGCTTAGAACTTAATGGTCTGTCATACACAGGAGGTCAGAGTTGACGGTCTAGAGGTCCCCACTGGTTTTAAGTACATTCAAGCAAGGAAGCAGTCACCGATCTTGTTTGGACTGCAACCTCACTTCAGTGTTCTTTGACTCATCCACATTCCAGCAACTTTCAATCTAAGCCCATCCTGAGTGACCAAATGTCTGCAGGGTTTATAACCCAACTTAATTTTGGAATTTCTGCACTGTGGGATTATGCTGCATCAAATCACCTACAAACAGATGTAGCTGAAGATGTCTAGAATCAACATGTAGACAGCTTTCATAGTAGAAATCATCATCTATTTTTTTCCTTTCCTGCCAAGTGTTCTCCTATTCCTCTACCCCTCAGAACACTCAAGTTCTCTCATATGCACCACAGCCATTTTTTCTGATTGGAAAGACTGGTTGACCCAAAAACGAGATGTGCGCAAAGATGTTCCTTAACCAGAGTTTGATGCCAAATGATGACGAAAAGAAAAACCTTGCTGCACCTCTAGTTCCTGACAGCCCAGGTTACAAACAAGAAACCAAGATAAGGAACAGAATCCAGCTCTTAAATTTGGCCTTTAGACTGCTTTTTGTACATAAAAGTATTAAAGACATTAGTCACTTTTATGGATCCATGATTGACAAGAGTTCTCTAGCCAAGAAGCTCTCACTGTGAATCATGTGCCTTCTATTTGAAAGTAGGGACTGTTAGCCCATAGTTACATTATTTTTGCTTCAATACTTCATATTAGAGATGGATAAACTAGGACAGAGATTAAGTAGACAGTCAAGCAAAAATTTAGCCAAAGCTTATTTTTTCTAACAAATAAAGCACTTCAAAAATCTAACACCAAGGAAAATATTGCTAAAAATAATACGTTTGTGTTTTTTTTAAAGCAAACATTTATAATTTCCTTGCAACTCAAATATTGCAGCATTACAACTAGTACATGAGATTTTGAATAAAGTGTGTTCTCCATCTTCCAAGTCAATGGAACTGTAAGTTGTGAACTGCAAATAGTGATGCTGGATTTATGTTTTTAGTGAAGATACAACAGCAATAGAGGTTTCTAAATCTAGACTGTTACATGTGGCTGTCTGTTTTTATCTAGGAACAAAACTGGCCAAAGTTGGTTCTTACTCCTGCTGTTAGCATTACATTGCACTCCCTTCCTACATCAGGAAAATTACAAATTACATGTTAAACTCTACTGCCAATCTGAAGAACAAATTAAATATTGATGCTGAAAACATAACTCCTAATCTGTAGCATCACTGGGCATGTCCCCACAAGCGTGAATGTGCATTTCCCCAGGGACAACCATCAGTGGCACATATTTGTGCTGCTGCTAGTTTGTTCTCAGGCGCACCACATGCGCGCTGGCGCACACAGCAAATTGCCCCAGGTTGGGTGAGGGCGGGGGCTGGGGCCAGCACCTGAGCTGGCATCAGCAGACTCATCTGGGGTTCTGGGGGCCTCCCAGGGCTGCAGCAGCAACAGCAGCAATCCAGGCATACAGAGCCTGGCAGGCAGCTGAAGCTTGGCTCTGGCTGGCCAGGCTCTGGGCTCAGGCAACAGGCTGCAGCCATGTTCATATTTTAGATACCATTTGCGCTGCAAACATGCAGCATGGCAAACAATCGTGAACACCATGTGCACACAGCACCTCAAAAGGCTTCAAGGAGCTGTAAACTGCACGTTCCTGCTTGCGGGGATATGGCCACTAAGTTTTTCTTTTAAATACCTACTTAGAAACAAGCATTAGGGGCATTTATACACATACCTTTTTGTCCTGTGATGTGCCAGAGATCCGCCACTTTGGAGCAGAGTTGATAACAACTGAGTCTGCTCCACATGCGAGCTGATGCAAACTGCTGTGCCACATGCAGTTGTATAAGCAGCAAAATGTGCATCAGCGTGCAGAAAATGGCGGTGGTTCACTTTTGAACTAAAACACCTTTTCTGTGTTTTAGTTCAGAAGTGCACCACTGCCATTTTCTCAGCACTGATGCGCATTTTGTTACTGATATAACTGCAAGCGATGCAGCACCAGTGCTTTTCAGAGTGCTCAGTGCTTGCATGTGTAAAAATGCCCTAGGAGAAGAATGTAGTCAATAACTTCTCCACACTGCTGAATGTTAAATAACTTGTTATCTGGTGAAGAGGCCACTGTGGAGAGATGGAAAGGAAGAAACAGCTTTCCCTCATCTTTCTTCTAGTGCCTGCAGACACTCGCCTGCATGAGTGCCTGAATGGAAAAATGGGATATGATTGTTGGGTTTAGAAGCAACATTATTTCCCCATCATAGGAAGCAGAGTAGGAAGTGTGGAATAACTAGGGGCCTGGACACACCACATATTACCATCTGGGTAATTTACCTCAGGTTTGTACTGAAGTTACACCAGCATTTAGAGTACACAGACAAGCAGCTTTTGTCAATGTAGCACAGTCAGTGGGAGTGGCAGGGGTGCTGGTAACAGCCTGTCTGCACTGTGCAAATGGCTACCATAGTTTGCTGCATATGCATAACCTCTATGCTAGTGTAACTTATACTGACATAGTTCTAACTTTGAATTTTTGCAAGTAATTCTATGCTAGATTGGAGAAAGTACAGTTTAGGAGTCTATACTTTTACACTGGTGGAAAGATCAAATAAAGATCAGTGTGTCACCTGTTCAACCTAAAAGAGCACGAAGAAAAAAAAGGATCTCCAGAGAGCACGGAAGAGGAAAAAGCTCTCCAGGGTTGCATTCTTTTTTCCACAGGTGTTCAGGTTCAGCAGGACTTATAAACCATGTTCCAGACACCAAATACCAACTCACAAAGTTTGGAGCTCAGTTTTACCCTTTCTTTTCCTCTTCCCTCCCCACAGGAGAAGGCTTAAAGGCCTCATACTAGACTTTGAAAGGACACTACAGAAATTCTTAAAGAAAAAAACAGCACAATACAGCTGGCTGCCAGCTTCAGCCACAAATCTTCCTCAGCTATTACACATCTGATAACACTGAAGTATAAGTAAACTATAAGCTTACCTAAGTTCAAGTGCTTTAATGGCTTCTAACATCTGTAGATACTCAGCTGCTTTCCAAACATCATTTGCTTCTTCTTCACCCTGAACCATGAGTTTTGCTGTGTAGGTGAACTCAATTAAGTGACGAAATGCCATGTTGCTTACACCTGTTTACAAGCAAAACATCAAGTTGCATTTACAATTTACTCAGATATTAACTTTTATGTGACAGATGTAAGAGTTTTGTTGCTTACCAATCTTTTTCTGTCATCTAGATTTTTGTCCTGTTGATGGCTCCTGCAAGCTACCTTCTTGAAATGTTTGCAAAGGCTTCACAAAGTCGACTACTGGACACACTGGAACTTGGATAAAAGCTCACTCACTAGATTCCCTCTAATATAGGTACTATGCACCCCATAATATAAAGTTATGATACAATTAACTTCATGTCTGAAAAATGTGACATCAGGAAAGTAATCACCCCTTCGCCTGAATTAGCTATGTACAGAAGTTTGTAGGGAGTGAATCTCCACTAGACCACTATTGCCATTAGGGGAGGAGGGGAGCAGGGGGAAAGGGAGGGAAAAAAAATCAGCCTCTGCTCAAAACAAGTTCTTAAAACTTTGTATTTGAAAGAAATCTTTTGTTGACAGTTGGTGCCTGAGAACAAGAATAAAGCAAGGTGGTTAGTACCACCAATACCTATGCATCAATAGGTGTCATTAATGTTATAGTTAGTTCTTGTTTGGACACAGAACTACGCACATTTGGATTTGTATAAAACAGATTACCTTCAATCTCTACTAAAGGTTCCTGAGTGAAGTCTTGGAAGAATTTATAGAAGAACTGGCTGCAGGCTGCAAGAACAGCTTTATGGGCTTTGAAATGATGGCCTAGAAAGAGAAAATTGAAAATAAAATGTTTTAAGCCAACATATGATCATTCATAGTACAGCTGATGCAATGGATTCAGGCAGGGACAAAAATGAAATCAGCATCCAAGTCTATCATAGGAAGGTGCACTCTGGGTGCCACCTTGTGGCATAAATTGGATCTCCACTGACATACACAGCTTCAGCAAATTAAATGATGTAATACAGTAGGAGGACCAAGTTATTGCAGCAAGAGTTGATCCCTCCTGGGGTATCTTGGAAGCAGATACAAGAATAACCTTCAGAAGATTTTCCATAGCTGCTGGACTCAACTCTCAGCCCTTCCTAGCTTAACCTCTCCAATCCAGTACTCAGCCCTTCCTAGCTCTCTCTACAGACTCAGTGCTTTCTCCTCAAGCATAGTTTCTGTGAGAATTTCCCCAATTCTCCTCTTCAACTGAGCTCCTACCAGCCTTTGTAAAGAGCAGGGAAACAACTAACTCAAGACTGAGTAGGGATGTGCCCCTTTAGGCAATGTTTCATCCTTGTCCCAGCATGAACAACTGACACTAAAATCCATATATCTGATAGGAGTGTTTGTTACTAATATTGTTGTTTGTACAAAAATGTGGTATAACTCAACTACTGTCAACTACTGTTTATTTTCCAATGGGACAGAAGAAAATGGAGAATACAAGAAATTAATACATTCCTCCTTATGCCTCCAGAGTACACGAAAAATGTAGAGGCAAATTCATCAGCCTTATTTTAATTCTACATTTAAATACTAGGCGGATATACAGAAGACTGTGTGTAGCCATATTTCAGTAATTCTCTAAAAGCAGTGCTCCTGCTTTGAAGTTAGCCACATGGCACAGAAACTCATACTCCTGTTCCAATGCAGATATGATTATTGGTTGAAATTAAAAAGAAAAAGTTAATATAACATAGCATGTAAACCATAGTACAAAAGAATGCAAAACGCAAGCCATCTGGGAACTATTTTATTATCAACAGATATCTAGCTACTTGTCTGGAGAAGTGGCTCTATCACCACATCAGTACTCTTTTATTATAAATGCTTCATTCCCATAAGCCCCAAGCATATCCAGCATCCCTCAGCTCCATTTTTTCCACACATTGCAATGAAGATAAGGTTTCAGTCACTGAAGTATGCAGATATAAATTAAGAGAAAGCAGAACACATGAAGATTCTGGGACTGCTTTGTCATTCTCCTTCAAAACTGAAGAATGTTTCCTCTTTAGTTGAAATATGGGTAGCAGAAGCATCTTTGTATTCTTGGGGGATTGACTGTTCTTCTCATGACATATCAACTGAAAAAATCTGGGAGATGCTGGATTATGTAGCTCTGCTAGCCAAACTATTTACTAATAGAAGGAGGCCAGAATCCTAACCATATGACTAGAACATCATAGCTGTGCCTTCATGCTAAGTATAGGCAAAAAAACCTTAAGTATTTACAATTCGATTGTGCCATCTTAGATTCATAAACATTTCCATCCAAGTTGTTTGAGAAAAGTTCACCTCCTTAACATGTTGGCTGCAGGGTACGCATAACTCAAACACAAGAAGGAAATCAGAACTACTGTCCTGTAGACTTACAATTTGGGAGGCAAAATTATGCTCCTTCCATTACAAAGACATTTACCTACTTTTCTAAAGACTGCACTAGCTTTAGTGAGTTGGTTGGAAACATTAATGTGAACTTTGCTTTAGAGATTGCTATCCAAGTAGGTGACTTAAATTGTCATGTGAAGTAAATGCCGTTCACTGGTGGTATGTACAGCTTATTAGAAGCAGACTGGTACATCATTTCTCTATTTTCTTTTTTTAAGGTTAACAATGAAGCATTACGTTACATGGATTGCTAGCTTCCAGAGAATGGGTAACCAAAAATCAACAGCCAACAGAAGCTCATGAACACATTTCCCAAATACATTTGTCCTTGCTCACAGCTGTTTGGGGTTAATCAGTTTTTCCATCAAATCTAAATATAATCCAAATACTTTTATTAAGATCACAAAAGCAACCATTGGCCCAAAATGCTAGACAGTGGGAGTGCACAGACTCATCCTTGTTATACACTATTAATTACTGGAAGTGAATGAAAGATACCCTTATCTTCCATCACTCTCACCTTCACCCCATTATGAAACTGTCTAATCACTACAGTGATTTTTCTCAAGCCAGTCACTCTTAGAAGCTTCTATGGGGGTTTTTTCTGCAGGTGTGAAGTTCTTTTGACCTCTACTGTGTCTCTGCTTATTTTTTAATGTTCCTGCTCACTATGTTTCTTTTGTATTTGCTGTGCAGCAAAGATCATATCTGCTGTTCCTCTCCTTTTCTGGAACTGCACTGACTGTCGGGCTAAAGTTTCTCAACTATGTGACAAATAAATGTTTCAGCATGAGTCTCATGAGGAACATGCCATCAGCCACTAATAAGAAAACTTCCTTCCATATAAATATGGATAAAAGAAGCATCTTTGTATTCTTGAGAAATAGTTTTCTTATGCCACATCAACTGAAAGAACTCGTTTGAGAGATGCTGCATTATATAGGCTGTCAGCTATACAGATTTCAACCAAAACACCATCTGATTCAGGCGCCTGCCTTCTCAGTCTTTGAGATAACTTTGGTAGTGAGAATTTCCATTTGTGACTTATTGTAGTTGATCTATAGCCTCAGTGCTGCTGCTGGATTCCTTATTATACAAATTTTACTTTGTGATCCTGACAATCCTGTAGCGATTCAAATGCAAATATCTGGAATGGAGCTACACATGGCAAGTTTATTTTGGGAGCCAGAAAGGGCGCCTGGAACATTATGATTACGTTCAGCACACTTCCTTACAGAGACTATTACTCTTGCACCAAGGGGAGAGGGCAGCACCACAGCTGCACTATGGGGGCATTACCACTGTCCAAGGCACAGAACTAGGGATGCACCACTAAAGATTTTTTAGGCTGATACCAATGGCAGATTATTAACAATCATATTGGCTGATACCAATCCGATAGCCAGTATACAGCTGACAGAGCAGTGTCCAGCTGGTAAGTCTGTGGGGGAAGCGATATGGGGAAGCAGATCAAGGCCCCCATGGTGAGGGAAGGAATGGGGCTGGTGTAGGTGCTGCCCTGCTGGGGCAGGGCACAGGACGGAGCAGTGAGCAGCTTGTCCAGGGGCCACAGGAGGACAGGGAGGGGAGGCAGCTCCCCACTGCTGTGTGTACCCCTAGGGGAGGCGGATTAGTGCATAGAGCAAAGGTGGGCTGCCTGCTGCAGGCGTAGGGCCAGGGGTTATGCCAGCCTCTTTCCAGAGGAGACTGGGCTGGGGCTTGCACTCAGGGCAAGCAGCAGCAGTGCTTAAAGGGGTGGCTACAGTGAATTTTGGGGTGGCTGTAGTCTACTCTGTAACCCCCGATATGGACTGATATATCTGTGCATCTCTACACAGAACCTCCCTTTGCTGTTGTACACCTTGGCTGTTGTATTACTAGTGTTGCGTTTGTCAATAATACGCTGACATGTTTGATGGCCTGACTTATGACATGCACTGAAGTCACACTCAAGATAACAGTATGTCTCCTTTTGGTATGGGACAGATGGTGTATTCCAAATCTTGACAGAACTTACAAGATTGCTCACATGTGGCTGGAGAACTGTTAGACAGGGATTCATTTTAGCCTGACAACTAGAAGGAATGGAAGAAAAAATACTCAGAGTGAATACAGGTTTATCTTGCTTTATGAGTGTTCTGTAATTGCAGATTTACTCTTATGTGATGACCCTTTTTATACCGAAAATTTGTTATATGCAAGGTAAATTCACTCTTATGCGCTCAGTGTGTGGGGGAAGCCCACAGTCAGCTGCTTTGGACATTGCATTGTGAGAATGAAATGCACCAAAAGTCTCCTGTATGGATCTGTGCTCCTTGCTCGCTGTCTATGATGTTTTTCTGTAGTTGCTGTCCCCATTATGAGTGCCTTGCACTTGTATGCACTGTCTGCTGTTGATGAGCACCAAAACTATCTTGTAAAAGTGGCAGAAACGGATCTGGGGGTCAGTACAGTTGAGGTCTTGGAACCTATCCCTATTTGTTACATTGTAGAGTGGGTTCCCTTTATGCAAAGTCGAGTTCTGCAGCCTTTTCCAGGAATGCACATACGGCATAAAATGAAGGAAACTTGTACTTCACTATTAATCCTGACATAAAAGGAAGAATTGCATTACAGTGAGGGAATCCCCTCTCCCCACACTTCAAGAGGAGCAGGAAAGAGAGCTTGAGGTTGTGAAAATTGGCGGAGGGGGCAGAAGTGAATTCTTTTTACTTGGAAAGGACTGGAGAATGAATCAAGCTCCACCAGGATGCCTCTTTTAGATAGCAAATCTCTTGTGGCCTCATTTCCTATTTTCCCCTACCTATACCTACAGGTGGTAAGTGCAAGGCATTTTGCCTAGGTTGATTTAGGCAGGACTCCAGAAAATGTAAACTTTTGTTTTGCTATAAACAACAGGACCAGACTGAACACAACTGTAATTTAGTGCTCCTGATACCTATTAAACTCTTAGCACGACTCATCAGACAGTTAGTTTAAAATTTTATCATCTTTGGTATTCAGAAGTCTACTTGCAATTTACAATACTTCTTTATGAAACTGGAAGATATTGGTTCTCAAACTGGGCAAATCTTAAACTCATAGGTGACAAAAATCATAATGAAAAATTCCATTCCTTTCAGAATTATATTTGTATCAACAGGTTCCTAGAGCAATACATACCATCTACAATCAGGGTGATATCTGTAAACTGATCCTGCTCCCGTTGTTCATTGAGTCTGTCCAAAATAACTTTATAATGTTCTGGGAACTCTTGAATGTATTCCATCATCTCTTCAGCTTCCATGATGGATGGACTAGTCTAAAAAAGATTATTAGTGAATTAAGATCATTTCAAAAAGGCTGTATGAACACAAACTAATTCACATGATTGCTTTATTAGATCTAGTAAGCATTTTAAAAAGTACCAGGGAAAATAAAATGTGATTTAGAGTAAGTGCATTACAATTAAAATAGGTCATCAACCAGTATATCCAAATTTAATTAGCAGATAGACAGTATAGGCATTTGGACACATGACGAAGATAGCCCTTTTTTGCAGCTTAACTGCATCACACTTTACACCTATGGGAGTTTGTTGAGCTTTAAATGAGTTTCTTACATTGCAAACTTAACCACATCCCCATAGTTTCATAGTAGCTAGAGTCGGAAGGGACCTAGGTAGATCATCTAGTCCGACCCCCTGCCTTGGCAGGAAAGAGCACCGGGGTCAGATG
>NW_017728909.1:30231894-30233368 GCF_001723895.1 Crocodylus porosus | reverse complement strand
GGCTAAACAGGTTCAGGTCCCGTAGCCTCTCCTCATAAGGCCTGCCCTGCTGACCCCTGATCATACGAGTGGCCCTCCTCTGGACTCTTTCCATATCATCCACGTAGCTTAGTTCGCAACTTGTAATGTTGGAGCCGTCAATCTGACAGCTCACTCCCTGGCTGTGAGAGAGGTGGGCTGAAGGAATAAGTGGTGAGGAACCTAATTCTTTTTTCCCCACCCACCCTCCACAGAGCCTGCCCACCTATCCTGCAGCCAGGGGTGAACTGCCAGCAGGCTGAGCAGCCCCTGAGCTGTGGGGGATCCCAGTCCTTCCCTCTGCAGCAGTAGTGCCAGCTGGGGCTGCCCCAGCTGGGAGGCAGCACCTGCCAGATCCAACTGTTCCCTGAGCCTGCTGGGGCTTCCAGTGCACCATCCCCACTGTCTTCCTGCCACCTGGGACTGTGGGAAGGGTAGGCAGATCTCCCCTCCCCCAAATCAGGCCTCTTGTTGTAACAGAGAAAGAAGCCCCTAAATTGAAATGGTGGATTTTTATTCATTACAATTAAAAACCCACCATTTCAATTTAGGGGACTAAACCCTTGTCATGTGTACAACTACCCTATGAGGGTTAAAAAAAGAAAAAAAAGAAAGCCTTTATTATAGACATTGTTCCTGCAAAACACAGATAACTGCAATTTCAGTAAGAACTTGGCAATATAGTACCAATGTATTCATCTGTTTGCTCTGAGGAACCCTGCAAAGCTACCTGACGGCAAAACTGTTTAATCTTGTACTTGGTGGTCTAAAAATCACCTATTGTAAAAGCATGTGTAGACGCACCCACCATCTACACATGTAGGTGTAGTAACATTGTGTGCGCATTAGCTTGGGAGTAAAGTTGCTCTCAAGTCAGTTCACACAAACAGGGTTACTGCACAGTAAGGCATCTACATGTGCCTTACTGTGCAGTAATTACTTGGGAGTAAATTTGCTACCAATATCATGTTTTGTGTGGAGTACGGGCATGCATGTGTAAATATTTGCCTGTACTGTGCCGTAATTTTCAGATTGGTAAATTGAATTCTAGCTCCTGCCCTCCCATGTGGCTCTGGGTCCCGCAGCTCCCCTGGTGGCCTAGCCACTAAATGAGACCAACTACGAACTGATCCAAATACAGGAAACCCTTGCCATTTGCGAACTCTGGGTTTGCGGATTCAAATATTTGGGAGGAGGGCAGAGCCGGGTGGAGAGCGCATGCCAGGGACGTGGAGGTGGCATCTTCTCCCCTGCAGGCAGCCGTGGCAGCACTCAGGTGGGGTGGGGGTCAGTCCCCAGGCACTGCGGGAGAGCACTGGGGACAGGGAAAGAGGCGGCAGCGGCATTTTCTCTGCCACTGGAGGCAGCCGCAGTGGTGCTCGGAACTGCTGTGGCAGTGCTTGGGGGGCAAGGAGTCGGTCCCCAGGCACTGTGGAGGACCCTGAAAACAGTGTGT
>NW_017728909.1:30228832-30230190 GCF_001723895.1 Crocodylus porosus | reverse complement strand
GCGGCATTTTCTCTGCCACTGGAGGCAGCCGCAGTGGTGCTCGGAACCAACCGTGGCCATGCTCGGGGGAAAGGGGTCGGTCCCCAGGCGCTGGGCGGGGACAAGGGTCAGCTGTGGTATCTGACAGGGAGCCCCGTCAGTATTCATGGATTTCGCTATCCATGGGGATTGCTGGAATGTATCCCCTGCGAACGGCAAGGGTCTCCTGTACAAAACTATGTATGCCGTACATAGTTTGCACAGAAGGCTAGGGAAGTTGCTTGTTAGTTTTAGAAGGGCTTTCAAGGGCAAACGATAAACAGTGAATTGGTAAGATCCAGTACAGAACACCAAACGAAAGATCAAGTGACCTGGCAAAGAGGTTCCCCTATTTGGTGGAAAGGGTGTACTAATTGGCAAGAACTAGGATGTGCATGACATAGAAGATGCCTTTGAACTGTACTTGACTACATGAGGGTTATATTCATGCCTGTGCCAAGCCTGCAAATGACCCAAATAGCACCATACATGTTAGTGTTCAGATTTTTTTGTAGACAATAAATGTGGCCAATTTCTTTTTTTACTAAGAACCGAAGCATCAGCAGATGCATGACAAGCTCCAAGGAGATGATACTTCCCCTCTGTGTGGCATTGGTCAGACCACAGTTGGAGTACTGCATCCCATTTTGGGTGCTGTACTTCAAGAAGGATGTAGATAGATTTGAGAGGGTCCAGAGGAGGGCCACTCGCATGGTTAAGGGCTTACAGGGCAAATCCTATGAGGAGAAACTGAGGGACCTGGACCTCTTCAGCCTCTGCAAGAGAAGGCTGAGAGGTGATTTTGTGGCCGCCTACAAATTCATTAGGGGGATGCAGCAAGGGATCAGACATGGTCTGTTCACCAGGACGCCTCTTGGGGTAACAAGGAACAATGGCCAAAAACTGACAGAGAGAAGCTAGATATCAGGAAAAACGTCTTCACGGTAAGGGTGGCCAAAATTTGGAATGGGCTTTCAGGGCAGGTGGTGCTCTCCCCTACCTTGGGGGTCTTTAAGAGAAGGCTGAATAGGCATCTGGCTGGGGTCATCTGACCCCAGCACTCTTTCCTGCCTAGGTAGGGGGTCCGACTTGATGATCTGTTGAGGTTCCTTCCGACCCTAGCATCTATCAATCTATAAAGCCTGCAGTCGCTTCCTTGTAACAAAGACGTGGTTAAGCGCACAGCATCCCACATGGTATCCTGACAGTACATGCATAGACCATCCAGACTGAGGGAGCCTGACATGATGCCTCGACGCAGGAGGAGGGGTGGATGTCGTATACTTGGACTTCAGGAAGGCCTTTGATACGGTATCCCACCCCATACTGGTGAACAAGTT
>NW_017728909.1:30225991-30228037 GCF_001723895.1 Crocodylus porosus | reverse complement strand
TCCCCTACCCTGGGGGTATTCAAGAGAAGGTTGGATGTGTATCTAGCTGGGGTAATGTAGGCCCAGCACTCTTTCCTGCTTATGCAGGGGATCGGACTCGATGATCTATTGAGGTCCCTTCCGACCCTAGCATCTATGAATCTATGACTTGACCCATGAACAACACTAATGGAGTCAGGTAACAACACTGATGGAGCTTGCTTTGGCAACATGGGCGACACCCTGGAGACCTACTTTCGTCACTGCCTACTACCATAAAGTTCAAGCTGAGGTCGAGGGGAATTCTTAACGTGTACAAAGATTCTATTTTGTTAGCTCACTTGAATCAGATTCATCTGGCGCCTTACCGTGGCTGGGCAGTGCCTGAGGCCCCATTCCCACTCCCTCACTGCAGGGGCCTTGGTCTGCCCCCCCCGCCCCATGTCCCTTCATTCCCCCCACCTCCAACACTTATCAGCTGGACACTGCTCTCCAAGCTGCCAGGCTGGCGGCATGCATGCTGCGGCT
Organism: Crocodylus porosus; assembly: GCF_001723895.1. NCBI lineage: Eukaryota > Metazoa > Chordata > Crocodylia > Crocodylidae > Crocodylus > Crocodylus porosus. The sequence continues at coordinate 30,227,530 of NW_017728909.1, read as the reverse complement.
GCACATGTGTACGCGCCGTTTATCAGTGACGTTATCAGCTTTTTTTGTCTGATGTGGCCAGTAAAGTCCATTTTCCTTACATTGATCCATACTGTATCAGCACCAATAAATCGGTGCACCTCTAGTCAGCAACCTTTTCAGGCTGCAGACTAAACTGACCCAGTTTGGCTCAGAAGCAGACAAGCCACTGCCACCATCACTTTTCCCCATGGCAACATGTGGAGTGTGTTTGCAGCCAGGACTTTTCCCTGCACTAGAGGGGAGCTTTGGTAGCAGTAGGTTTTCCTGCCACTGCAGGGACAAACACTGGCTTACCACATGCACCCTGAGAACATCCAAAATGGAGCATGTGGCAAGGCACAGAAGGTCAGATTCTCCCATGTGGATTCTCAGTTTGGGGCTCTAAGAGCATGGGAGGTATTACATCCTCTCTAGCAGATCTTAAGAACATAAGATCTGCCATTTACTTCAGTGGCTCCCAACCTTGGGTCGTAACCCAGATTAGGGTCGCAGGGGATCTGCCCCTCAAGCCTGCGAGGCTGTCCTAGCGCACAGTCCATGCAGCTCTTGTCACCGCTGCCCCCCCCGCGATGCTGGCTTGGGCTCTGCTGGACATGAGTGAGCCAGCGGCAGGGGTTGCAACCCAGATTTAGGGTCACAGCCCTATAAGGTTGGGAGCCACTGATTTACTGGGTCAGATCATAGGTCCCTCCTGCCCAGTAGTCTGCACCACAGCAGCAGAGAGCAGAGGCTGAAAGGGATAGTGAACTTGAAGTTTTGCCACTGCTCCCCCATCACTTGCAGTCTCCAGCATTTAAGCCCCAAGAAGTTCTGCTTGAGAAGCTGCACCCTAGTCTGCAGTGCTTGAGAGCTCACCACAATGCTCCTTTCCCTCTTCTGAATCAGGCTAAACCAGCAGCTTCCATAGCATCGGGTCGCAGCAAGGTCCCCACTTTTCTTTGTTGCCCAGCATGTCAGTACTTCCCTCGATTCGTTTTAAGCTTCCTACCTGCTAGCTTTATGCTGGGAGTCCTAGTTCTCGTCTGACGAGACAGGGAACAGCAAACCCCTATGGACTCTCTCTCCGCTACTGAGCCGTTTGCCAACCCTTCTGTCCCCCTCACGCCTTTCCCCCAAGCTGACCAGGTCGAGCTTGGGAAGGCAGCCTCGCCACCCCATCTCCACCCCACCTCTGCCCTCTGAACAGGGCGGAGTAATTACTGGGCCCCCGGGGCCGCCTCCCCCCAAACACTCCGCTCGAACCCCGCGCCTCAGTCTCGCCCATGCCCACGTGGCCACCAACTCGCCGCCCCACTGGCTGGCTGCGGTGTCCATCAAGCCAGCCTCAGCCAAACGCGAAGTAACCTCCCGGAGCCCGACAGGAGAGGCAGCCAATGAGAGACCGGCAAGCGCCGGGCGCGGGAGAAGGCGGAAGGCCTAGCGCGCGGGAGGTGCCCGGAGCACGGGCCCCATGTGGGGCGCCCGGGGCCGGCCGGCGAGCCGCGGGGACGCTAGGCGCGCATGGGGAGGCCGCGGCGT
>NW_017728909.1:30145534-30225891 GCF_001723895.1 Crocodylus porosus | reverse complement strand
CATCAAAGCGCGCATTAAAATCTTCGGTCCGCGCTGCCTGCGCCGCCCCCGGCCGCCTGCGCGCCCGCCCCGCGGGGACAAAGCTCCGGGGGCCGCTTGGCGCGAGGGGCCCGCGCGCGGCTTGCTCCTTACCGCTTCCTGCTCGCCAGCTCGCCCAAAAGCGGGGCGGGTGCCGGCCAATCGCGACTCGCATTCCCGGCCTGCCTTGCGGGGAGGAACTGACGACGTTGTCACCTCACACGCCCGGAAGCTCTTGGGAAAGTAGGCGGGGCCCAGTGCATGCTGGGAGTTGGAGTCCGACCACATCGGGCCCCATTGGCGCGGTGCATGCTGGGAGCCGTAGTCCGACCTCCCCGGCAGCCCCCCCAGTCCCTTGGCGCGGTGCATGCTGTGAACTGTAGAGCTTGCCCTTGCTCTAGGAACGGCAGGGCAGTAGAGCAGGCTGCCTGAGTGAAGCCTTTCCAGCGAGGCTGGATGGGACATGCCTGGGATGCTGGGGTGTGGTGCACCGACACTGTAGATGATGCTCTGAAAACAGCTTACTGTGCAGTAAATGCACATGTAACGTGCCCACTGTGTACAAGATTAAACTTGAATATTTAGAACAGTTTTGCCACCAGCTGGGCAGTGCCATACCTAGATTCCTGGCAGCCCCAGACGAACTTTTGGTATCCACCCCCGCCTGCGGTATCAATGTCTTTAAACAGTTTGTTCTTGGTTGATAACATTGCCAGTCCCGTATATGCACAATGTTAGAACTTTTGTGTTTGCAATTGTAATTTTTTTTCCATTGTCAGGCCACCTTTCTGGGCCATGTGCAGCCACCCAGTTCACCCATGCCTGTGGGTCTGTGGCTCACCAGAGGCAGGATGAGAGGCTGTGAGGAGCCTTTCCTTGGGCTGTGCTCTGCTGAGCGCCTGCATGTTGTGTGCTGAGCTCTGCCGTGAAATCAGCCCTGGGGCGGGTGTCACCCTTTGTGCTTCCTTGCAGCGTTTCCAGCCCAGGCCCATCCATTCAAGTCGAGTATTCCTAAGTTTGGGAAGATCAGTGGAAGATCACAGGGGAAGGCTTTGCTGCATTCCTGCACCTCAGAATAGGTGAAAGCTCTTCAAGCACTAAACGGCTGCAATTGGGCTTGGTTCTGACCTCGTTTGAGTTAGGGCAGCGTCAGTTGCGAACCCATGACATTCATGTAGGGGTGGGAAAAATGGCGTGTTCAGCTGATGGCCGGACACCATTTCCCTGCAGCCCTTGGCTGCATCGCTGGGGTTGGTTTCTATGGAGACCCCAGTAGTGGTGGTGCCATGACAGCAGGGGGCCAGGGTTTCCATGGAAATCAGCCCCAGCAGTGCTGGAAGTGTGCGCACCTGGGTGGAGAGCTGCTCTGGGGCTGGGATCTTGTGGTGGTGACAACAGGGCAGAGCTGCGATCCACTGCCTGCATACCCTTGCCTGGGGTGTGCAGACAGTGGATCACAGCTCTGCCCTGGCTCTGGACCACACCGTCACCACCACAAGATGCAGTCCTGGAGCATGCCCTGCTGGTGCTGCTGGGCCTGGTCTCCTTGGAAACCTGGCCCTGCACTGTTACAGACCCCTACTGCTCCTGAGGTTTCCATGGAAACCAGGCAGGGGCTGTTGGGAAATGGAGTCTGCCACAGGCCTGATCCAGTCTGCTGGCTGGAACTTGCCCATCCCTGCCTTAATGTAACTACATTGAAGGGAGAATCTCCAGTATCACAGCAGCCAGGTTGTTGCTAGTGAAAAAGTAGAAATACTAGCTTCCCACAACCTCTTCACTCACCAGGCTGTGCTGTCATATACAGAAACTGAGTCTGAGGAGGTTGCGACCCCTGCCATCAATGCTAGTCACACTGGGTAAGTAATCCAAAGGTTAGAGATGTAAGCAGACCCATGAAATCTGCATTTCAAGGAAATTTTATTTAGATAATATTGGTCCTGCTACTACTATTGCCTAATCCACTTTCCCGGGTAGCCACAACCTCAAGCATCATATCCATGGCTTTTCTAGCAAGAGTGGCATGCCAAACTGCAATTACTAGTAGCTATAACCTGGGATAAGGTGGCTGCTTTAGGTGATTAAAAAAAAAAAAGAATAGTATCGCAAACCAGTCGAAGCAGGAATGTGAAGGTAGCTATTAAGGTTGTACCTCTAGGGCATTAACAACAATAGAAAAACAGACTATTTATATTATTACATGCTCTTATGAGCTCACCTGCATAACTGAGTTAATCTCTAACAGGGCTAGATCCTTTGGCAGCTGCTTTCCTCCAGGCCCACAGTCACTTGAGCTCCCTGATCCTGGAACTTCAGGTTCCCCTCAGTTGATGGAGTAACTGCTTGCAATTTTGGCACTACTGCATACTGAGTAAGCACTACTGATATCAAATAAAACCAATGTGCAGTGAAATTCAACTGGACATTGGCGAAACTTTCCTCCTTAGGTATTTGAAATTGCCTGCCGTTGTTTTGTAGTCCATACTGTTCATAGCATAAGAACACAAAATGATTGCCAGTGTTTGTTAGTTTCAGATTAATAATTCTTAGTTTATAATCCTTAGTTTTTACGGGCATTACAGTTTATAATCCTTAGTTTTTATGGGCATACACCAGGATTACCCTGGTGAAAGGTTATTGAACTAGAAACCTGTACCTTCCTGTTTGTGATGTTTACCATTTTAGTAAATAAGCAGCAGTGATATTTAAGAATTATTGCATTTACTTTATTTTGTGATGTAAAAGTTAAGGTGCAACCATTGTTTTCAACTATTTCTCTGTTGACTACAATTTCACATGTAATGCCCCTAAAAACTTAATAATTAGCCATCAAATCTAGCTCTCGCTCAGACCATATGATTACCTTACAATTTAACTAGAAACTATTGGCCAATGGACTTTAAGATTGATTAGGGGAGAGATGCAGTAATTGGCCATGGACAGGGAAAAATAGTTCAGCCACAAAGAAAATATCTTGATGGTCTGTGGTCATTTCCTGATGACCAAGTTGTTGTATTAAATTTGCAACTGCAAGTAAACTAGCTTTACGAGCAATTTGACAGCTCCTCAGATCTGTCAGACAGGAGTTGGTCTTGAAAAACAACCCATTTACTTTCTGTATGTCCTTTCCAGTTAAAATAACATCTAGCCTCTCTAACAACTGCAATTGTTTTCCTGTGTAATTAGAGAGAGAGAAGTTTGTTTTTATCTATGAGATGTCCTTTTCCTTTTCCTTTTGCTCCGTTCAATCCTGTGGCTGCACAGCACTCTGGTGAGTTCTTTAAGGGACTGGAAGAAGTATCAAAGTGTTCTTGTACCGTCCCTTAAGGATCGTTGATTGAGTAGCTTTCCAGTACCCCTTTCCAGCTTCCAGGCAACTGTTAATCTAAACCAGGGGCAGGCAATTATTTTGGGCGCAGGGCTGCTTACTGAGTTTTGGCAATCATTGAGGGCTGCATGACAGGCAGCCCAGGGCAGATAAATATTAATTTTCTAAATTTTTTAGGGGCCCCGTGGGCTGGATAGACTGGCCCAGTGGGCCACATCTGGCCCCCGGGCTGCATTTTGCCCACCCCTGATCTAAACTCGACATATTCATATAGTAACACTTTGAAAGCAAGGTCATAAAGCACTATCCAGAAATTATTATAAAACATTTCCACTTCTGCTAGAACCTAACTATGAGCATACAAGTGTGACTTCATTGGCTTTAGTAGAGTTACTTACCCTGGTAAAAAAAAAATGCCAGTGGACTTCTCAGCATGTACTATTTGAGATTCTCTTTGTGCTCACTTTGCACAAGTATAAATGACTGTAGAAGGTGGTAAAAGAATCAAACTGACTAATTCATTTTAAAATGTGCTAACAGGAAAATAGAAAGTTAAATTTATGTGACTTACACCAGCTGACAATGTGGCCAGTTTGGGCTGATTGATTTCTTTGCCTAAGAAATTAAGGGGAGTGGGGGGGCAGGGAGAGTTTGTTTTGTACCTGTTGTTGTTGTTGTTTTTACTTTACCACATATTTTGCACCAGTACAAGCACTGGTTATAATTATAAAATGCAAGGCTCAGTAAATTGTAACTGAACTGTGAATTGTTTAGGTAAGTTGCATATCCTCACATGTTATATCTATAAGACAAACAAGTCAGCTTGTTCTTTCATTATCTGTAGGTTTTTTTCTGAGGAAGTACTTGATTAGCACAGGATGTGCGTTTATGTTAGCTGAGGAGTTTCTGCTGGCTTGCAAACCCTTGGGCAGAACTGACCTCTCACTTACAAGTCTTATGTTGTACATCAAACAAGTTACTCTCATTTGACCCTAGTTCAAATGAAGGCAGAATTGCATCCTATTCTTTTTGTTCCCTATGGTGAACAATTATGCTCATGAAACAGGGATGAGGGAGGTTAGAGTCCATCCTTTTTTATTTAAATGGTATTTTCTTTTAAAAGATCCTATGGTTATCCCATCAGTCTAAAGCAAGACAAAAACATTAAGTGACCACTTTAAAATGGGGTTACATTCTGCATAACCAGGAAAACTGAATTTTGGTTTAAGAGCTGAAGCCTTATGGGTGCCCATACATGAGCAGGGTGGCTGCTACGACATGCTGTAATTCCAGTGCATCACAGCAGACTCAATTAATTGAGTCTGCTGGACTCTGGCAGTTACTGCACTCCAGCAGCCTCCTGCATCTCGTGTACCAGTGTCCCTGCGCTTCAAAATGGCAGCAGGAGCACTTAATCTAAAGCTTATTCAGCAGGCTTTTGACAAAGTACCCCCACCTTCTTTTGACATGTGGGGATGCTTATACACAAGACGCTCCAGGTACTTTAATTAGAAGCACACTTGGAGCCACTCTAATGAAAGTGCCCCCTCCCCCGCACACACACTCCCAGAGCACGTGTATAAATGCCGTATGAGTTCAAACCACTGTAAGCGTAAGCATTTTCTTATTTTCTGTTGTTATTCCAGTAAATTCAGCAGAAGAGCTCCTCCAGACCTGATTGAAGACTGTAAACTGTCAGGTCTGGAAGACTTCGGGGCAGAGCCCTGGAGCATATAAAAGGAGCTGTGCCCAGCACAAGGGGTGGTGCAGTGAGGGACTCAAGAAGAGCAGAGCCAAGAAAAGCTGGGGAGGTCTCCCCCAGCAGGCAATAGGCCCGAGGTTCCTGGAGCTGCCAGTGGAGGAGCAGCCTTGGGAGTGGTGTGAGACTGCTTGTGCTGTTGACGGTGCACAGGGCTGGTGCATGGAGACCCGGCCCTTGGAGCGGTATGCGACTGTTCGGGCCCATTATGGTGCACAGTTCAATGCACAGAGCCCAGGCTTTGGGAATCACATGTGGCGGCTCGAGCCTGCAACCCTGGCAGGGCCAGCGGGCCACACAGTGCATGGGGCAGCGCATGGGGCAAAGGCCTTGGGGCTGCAGCAAGGCAGCTCAGGCCCTATCTCCCGGCAAGCAGCCAGGTCCCATGGTGCGCAGGGGGCACACAGACGCAAGCCTTGGGAGTCAGGGAGCCGTGGAGGCTGCTTGGGTTAGCCATCCAGCGTGAGGACGGCTGGCCAGAGCCTGAAGGGCCCTCAGTGTCAAACCAGGGCACAGGGAAATGGTAGTGCTGCATCAAGGCCCAGCACTCAGGAGCCAGCAGCAGTGGTGCAGGAGCTGAGAGGAGCTGAGCTCTCCGTGCTCAGAGCGGGGCATAGGGTGGGGAGGAGTCCAGCAGCATGGGAAAGGCCTGGAGAGGTGCTGCAACAGAGGAGACCCCATTGAGCTGTGCCTTGACCACCACCACCTGAGGCAGCATGAGTCATTGGGCCCTTGGGTCCCACAGGGGAAAGACATTTGGGACGGGCAAACCCAGAGAAGGGGCTGGGTGAGCAGCCCCCCGCCTAGTCAAGGCCGTAAGGGACCCCATTGGAAGGAGGACTCGGGGACTATATCCTATCTCCTTGACGGCTGGCAGGCTTCATGGTCACAGCAGGGCATAGCAGGCCTGCAGTTTTCACCCGCTTGTGCCCCAAGAGAGAGACAGTCCCACAAGCACCCATGTCATGAGTTCTGCCTGTTAGCAGCCTGAGGTGGGGGCCCCGAGAAACCCCTGTATCTATCTCCTTGAAAGCTGGCAGACTTCATGGCCTTAGCAGGGGCCACCATCCCTGCAGTTTTCACCCTGCTGTGGCTTAACACGCACATGTGAAATGAGTTTTGCATGTCCGCAGCTCGAGGTGCAGTTTCCCTCAAACCCCTGCACCTATCTCTTTGAAACTTGGCAGGCTTCGTGCCCTCAGCAGGGGCTAGCATGCCTGTAGTTTTGACCCCACTGTGGCTTAACGGATATATGTGACGTGTTTTGCTTTCAAGATTTTAAGTGCAGTTTCCCTGAAACCTCTGTACCTATCTCCTTGATGCTTCATGCCCACATACGGGGCTACCATTTCCTCAAGTTTCATCCAAATCAGGCCAAAAATGACCAAGCTATAGGCTGTTTCAAGCTTCTCTATTATAGCCTATGGGTGAAACGTCAAAACAGTGTCAAAACAGCAAAACTGTTTAGAATTGAAACAAAATTTGAAATGAAACGCTGTTCCATTGAAATGCCAAAATGCAAGTCAAAACAGAACAGTGCCGTTTCACACAGCCCTAGAGACCAGCCCTGCTATAGCTGGAAGAGCTTTCACTCTGTGGTGATTCAGGCCATCGTGGACCACTGTGGCTCCTTTATGCATGTGACCACAACACCTGCGTGTTCTAAAACGCCGTGTTGCCAGGCCTTGTGCAGAGTGGCCACTTCATGCTGGAGGATCCCTGATACCAGGAATACCAGCTGTGGCAGCAGCAGCAGTGACACTCCCCCTTCCCCGCCAAGGTCTCAGGCAAGCCATACACCTGCCACGGGAGGCCAGAGCACCGGGTGCAAGTGGTGCTGATTGACCACATCCTCCTGCACTCCCTGTTGTAGCCAGCCTGCACTGCTGCCCACCAACCTCCCACCCACCCCCAGCACCATTCTTACTACAGACCCATCTCAGAAGAACAAGTTTTTATTTCTCTCACATCAAATAGAGCTCCCTTTCTCCCCAACAAACAGAGCTCCCCCCTCACAACAAAGCCCCTCCACCACCCACCCACCAAAAATAAAAAAACCCTCTTCCCTGTACAAACCACTTAAAAAGTGCTTTGTGTGCTCTCCTGGGGTGGGAGGCCATGGGGCAGGGGTGCTTAGGGGACAGAGCCCAGGGATAGGCAGTCAGCACCCCGCCTTCTGGCTGTTTCCCCATGGGTGTGTATGCCATGACAAGCTTGGTGGCCAGGGGGCACGCTCAGTGGTGACAGCGGTCCCCCTGTGCAGGTGGCTCCTCCTTCAGCAGCCAGTTTCCAGGGCCAGCGTGCAGTCCTGGCCCCACTGCAGGCAGCTCTGGCTCCACACCCACTACAGCAGGACATGTAGTCCTCCCACTCCTGGGAGCGTGGGGCTCTTGGATGACTGGGGCAAGGAGTTGCCCACACCCCCACCCTCCCCACAGGGTTCTTCTCTGGGGAGGCACCCTGGGCCCAGCCCCCTCACATGGTGATGCTGTGCCCTGAGTGTGCCCCTGCTGTACGTGCCCCAGACAGTGTTTGAGGAGCTGTTTTCATGAACTGAGGGGTGCCTCGCCCACTATGCCCTGCTGCTGATGATCACCATGGTGCCATGGGTGCGCCTGCAAACCTGGCACAGGTCTCTGAGCTATGATGGTTGCGGGGGGCAAGCCTGGGCTCCCCACAACTTCTGTCACTGTCTGGAGGGTTACCTGTGGTGGAGCTACATGTCCCTGTCCTCCACAGCTGAGGAGGATATTGCTCCCAGCATCAGTGCATTCCTTGGCATGAGAGAAGCCTATGCCCACCTAGCCAGGGAGCTGGAGGGACAGGTTGCTGCAGGCACAATTGGTCCTCCCCTGGTGACACGTCACCATGGGTGCCAGGCCAGGGTGGGAGCTCAAGTAGGCTGCCTGTGCTGCTGTACACAGCATAGCTGCAGCTTGGGCCTCAAGGCCCAAGGATGGTTGTCAGTTGCCGCCTAAAGGGCGTAGACCTGCGGGCAGTTCCTGACTGATCATTATGGTCGGTCATTGTGATCCACTGTGCCTGCAAGACCTTTATGCGGCACTGCCCATGCTCCCGCATCCAGCCTGACAGCCCCTCATAGATGTTGGCTTTGGAGTGTCTGCCCCTTGCAGACTGGCACTGTACTTCATCTAGCCCCACAGTGCCACTAGGTCGCCAGTCTTCTCCATGGACCAGCTGGGGCCCCAGGTGTCAGGCACAGATGACGCCATCAGGGGTTCTGCACTGGCTCTTTGGGCCTCTGTGTGTAAGTCCCTATGTTGCTAGGCCTGGGCAGCTGCCTGCAGCACCCAACTCAGGGGCACGGTGTGGGACTGGGAGCCACATGGCTGTGCCCCAAGACAGACACAATGGCCCACAGTGTCTGCAGGCTTTGGACAGGCTGCTGGGAGTGGATTGCAGGCAGCTGGAGCTGGTTCCAGCAGTCAAAAGCTGCCTGAAGCTAGGCCTGGGGGCTGGAACACCTAGAAGGAGCTTGCAGCACCCTGCAGGCCTGGACAGCATGGGCCTGGCAGCTGCAGTGTCAGGCAGTGGTGATAGGATGCAGGTAGGCTAGCACAGCTGGCCTGCAGCCTGCCCAGGGGGACATAGGGGCCTGAAGTTGCCTCAGGCTCCCTGCCGATGTGCCCCAGGGCTCAAAATGCCTGCAGGTTTTTAAGGGCCTTAGGCAGGGGCTACCAAAGAGGCAGCCCAGACCCGAGGCAGCCCAGCCCTGGCTCCTCCCAGCCCGGAGCCCTGGGGCTAGCTAGCCTTAGGCTGGCCCCTAATGGCAGGGCTGATTGGGTGCAAATTTGCTCCTGGTTGGCATCTACACATGCATTACTACGTTGTAACTAACTGTGAGTAAATTTGCTATCTGCAAATGCTACCCATGTCAATACTTCAGATCAGTAGTGTTTCGTGTGAGATTAAGTCCATGGAATCACATAATGCTGTAAAACTTTACAGACACCTGCAAATGCAGGCAGCAAATTTACTCACAATTAGCATAATTTACTGCGCAGTAAGTGTGCACATGTATAGACATGCATGGTTACTGCATGGTTACTGCGCAGTAAACTACACTACCGCATAGTAAAGTGTCTCATGTAGACACACACACTGTTTATTTACCAGGCTTGTATTACTTCCCTGGCCATATAAAGACTGGCCAAAGATCTTAGGCCTGTAACGTACCAGATGCTGTGGAGACCCCCCGTAAGAATTATCCAGTTTCTCCATACTGGGAGTGTTTACACATGCATTTATTGTGCAGTAACTTACTAAGCAGTAAACAGTTTTTAGGTCGGCATCTACATGTGCAGCACAATAATGCTATGTGTAGACTGACTTGGGACTTGGCACTTTTGGCCTAGTCTTGTACTTAAAATCAATGGGAGTTTTACCATTAACTTTTGTGGGAGGGAAAAGCAAGATCTTTGGGAACTCTTTGGAATGAGAGGGGAAAGTTGTGTGGCTTCTAGTAGCTTTAATTTTGTAGTCTGTCTCCCACTTCAAATGGCTACTAATTTCACTAGAAACAAAGCCTAAGACTTTACTATCAGTGTTTGTTTTAAGGATGACATGATATTTCATTTTACAAACATCTTTTGGTTCCTTCCCATGCATTCTCACAGGAAGTCTGGCAAAGACCTTGCAATGCTGGATCAGCAAAAATAAGCTTCAGTTTTTCCTGTTTGGTGCCTGGCAGAAGTTCAGAGAAATACTAGCTTTCAATTAGTTCAGCAGAAATGCTATGAAAAAAAGCTGTGGTGCTTTGGAAGTACTTTGCCAAATACAAGGAGTTTACCACGGGACTGGAGAAAAAACCCCCCATATGCCTGATACTTAACAGCAGTAGCAGATAGCTGGCATGTACTAGCAGACTGCCCCAGGGAAGTTAGGGAGTGGTGGTGGATAGGCACTATTGCTTTCTTCATGCCAACAAAGCACCCAGATATCTCACGCAGCTCCTGTAGCTTTCTGCATCTGGAAAAATGGGGAGCCATGGAAGACAGCTGTTGAAATTTCCACTTATGACTCCTCTTCAGAGTTATCAGGCCAGGACTCAGTCATTGCTCAGGTTCCATAGGTTAATCCAATAGGGATGGGTTGGTGAGCAAATATGAGAGGCCACAGTAGATCTGATCTGCACTCAGGGGGAGTCCCTGCTCCCCCGAGCACTACCAGGAGTGACCAGGAATAACGGTCACAAGCTGGCAGAGGGTATATTTAGGCTAGGTATCAGGAGGCGCTACTTCATGGTCAGGGTGGCTAGGATCTGGAACCAACTTCCAAGAGAAGTGGTGCTGGCTCCTACCCTGGGGGTCTTTAAGACAAGGCTTGACAATCACAATCACCTTGCTGGGGTCGTTTGACCCCAGTACTCTTTCCTGCCATGGCAGGGGGTCGGACTCGATGATCTGCTCAGGTCCCTTCTGACCCTAGAAACTATGAAACTATGACACTGAATTATTAGGCAAATCAAAATGTTCACTCATATGTGTTTAAACATTTAAAATAAAAGTCATGTAAGTAGGATGATAAAGACTGTTAAACTCCTCAGTGTGCCAATGAGTGTAGATTTAGTGAATCCTATCGGGAAGTTTTGGGTGGCAGTAATAATCATTACATGCAAGGCACTGGGTTGTTAGTACCATTCTACTTGGTGCTGGCTAGACATCAGCTGGAATACACTTTGCAGTTATGGACACCACACTTTAGGAAGGATGCTGAGAAACAGAGAGGCTTCAGGAGCAAGTGGAGAGGATGATAGAAGCCTTGGAACGCAAACTGTATGAGGTCTGTTCTCCCTTGACACGGAAAGTAGAACAAGAGGCAATGGGTGTAAACTACAGCAAAGCAGGTTTAGATCAAATTTTAAATTTTAGGAAAAAATCTAACTGCAAGAACAACAGTGCAACAAAACAAGCTATCCTGGAAACCCCACCAGTGGAGACTTTAAGAAGAAGATGTATCAACATCTGTCTGGGGCAGTTCTGGATGAGAATCCTGCATCAGCAGAGAGGGTTAGATGTTTATGGGTCCTTTGAATGATCTAAGTGTGATGGCAGGTGCACAGATTATCTAAAGGTTGACAAAAAAGAATTAAATCTCTCCTTCCTTCTCTGACTATAGAAAGTATCATTGCTGCCTCCCTTGAGTGCTGTGGACTCATTTCTGGGATTTCTTGGTGATTCATAGAGAACCACTATAGCAGAGTACAAGACTGCAAGTTACAATAACTTGGGTACCATTTTTACTTTGGCTGTATCCTAGCTAACCCCAGAGTCCAGGAAACTATGAACAAATAGAAGAGAGTGGCATCACTAAGGCAGATAGAAAGATCCATAAACAGACAGACATATAGAGTAGGCAACTGTCAACTGGGCTGGATTAACCCTTTAGTAGGCCCTGGGCAAACAAACTTATGGGCCCCGGGCTGGTTGAGACCCTACTCCCCTCCTCACCCCAGCGCTGCTGCCCACGGGAAGTGGGACTCAGATCAGTGTTGTCAAGTCTCACAAAAAAAAAAGTAGTAGGCTTTGAAAAAAGCCCAACACATTTCAAAGAGAGGGCAGTGGGGGTGGGAGGTGTGTTTGGGGGTTGTAAGGGTGTGTGTGTGGACAATAGGGTAAGTTGCGGTGTATATGTGGGAGGGGGATTCTGGGGGCAGGGTGTGGGGTGTCAGAGATCTGGAATGGAAACAGCCTGTGCAGACTGCAAGATGCTTGGACCTGCATGGGATAGCTCAAGGCAGCTGGAGCCCACAAGCATGTGATGAAAGGAGTGGGAGACTGCCCCACTCTCCATCCATTGGGCAATAGTTGGAGTGCTTGGCTATTAGTTGTATATAATTAATTAGGGGATCAATACAATGACTATTTAATATAGGGCTTATGCTATTGGTTTTGTATTTGTTATCTTGACCACCCCTTAAGTGTAAATAGTTATCAACTGCTATTTTTTGTATAAACCCATCTTTGTCTATTGTAAGTAGTGTATTGCAAACTTTTGATAGTATTTAATATTCGCTTGCATATAGTAATTATTTTCTGTATATAATTACATTTCTGTAAATAGTTACTCCTGAGTCTGCAAGGTCTCTGCATCATGAAAGGGAGCCCCTCCTCTCAGGGAGCCTCTGGCCAGTCCTAGGTGAGCTGAGCAGGGGTGAAGTTACCTGGCACTCCAGGGCCCCAACATATGGACACAGCTGCAGGTAGTGTCGCCCACCAAGGTTTATATAACCAACCTCTAAATAAAAAAGTCCAAATAACTGCAAACAGGAGACTCTCAAAATCAAGGTAGCTTAAAAAAAAACCCAAGCCCAATTCTGCTTATTATAAGTGGATTTGGCAACACTAGCTTGGGGCTGCTGCTAGGGGAAGGGAAGGGAGGTGGATGAGGCCATTCATGCTTCTGCCATGAAGAGAAGGACCAGGCACCTCAATAGCTCAGAGCTCTAAACATATGCGTAGTTTGTCTATGCATTAATCTGGCCATAACTCTGAATCCTCTGGATCATGGTGTATGTGTAAGAAGTCTAGTCACATGCCTGATGAATCCACTTGATGGTGTCCTGCAACCATCACACCAAGACCTTCTATGTGTACACCTAGTCAAGAGCATAGAGGAGTGGAGACTGCCCAAGACTGACCATCCCTGCTTTAGACCATTAAGACAGAATCCAAAGGCAAGACCAAGTCCAGATGTTCAGTGCCTCAATGGTTTTAGCTTCTGCCAGAAAGTAACAGATAAGAACTGCTGCTGACTGCCTAATGCCTCAGCAAGGATGTGATTCTGTCAGGGTGATGTCCCTTAGCTTTCTCTAACCAAGGAGTACCCACAATGCAGTGGGGACAAGGTTTTCAGGTGCCATATATTTGCCTTACTTTGAAGGTTACAACATTGTGGTATTTTATAGCAAGTCATATGAGGAAAGACTGTCAGTCTGTGGAAAAGGCACTTAAGAGGGGACATGATAGCAGTCTTCAAATAGTTGAAGGGCTGCCATAAATAAGAGGGAAAACACCTTTTCTATCTTGCTGAAGAGATGAGGATGCAGACCAATGGCTTGAGGTTGCAGAAAAGTAAGTTTAGCTTCTTCACTATTAGAATTGTGAGGTAGTGGAATAGACTGTCTAGAGAAGTTGTGCACTTTCCTCTCTGGAGGTGTTCAAGGAGCTGGGCAGCCACTCGTCAGGGATGATCTAGACCAGGGATGCTCAACCTCCAACCTGAGGGCCAAATGTGGCCTATGGAGCCTTGGCATTCAACCTGTGGAACTCCCCTTGGGTCAGGAAATTTTGCTGGGGAGGGGAGAAGCAGTGGCCATTAATATGGTCACCCTCCCTGCTCCACAAAATTCCCAAACCCCGAGCCCTGCAAAGCTGATTGGACCAGGCTGTACTCCCTTTGTCCCCAGGGCCAGGGCATGCCCCCACCCTCCACATCTGGATCAGAGCCTGGCAATCACATCTGGATCAGGGCCAGGCCACGCTCCCTTCCTCGCCCTCCCCTCTGTGGGGCCAAGTTATGCCTCTTTCCACCACCCTGTAGGGCTGGGTTGGGACTTGGCCATACCCCCTTCCCTCACAGAGGTAGGTTGGGAAAGTGTTGTGCCCCCTTTCCCCTTTAGGGCTAAGCTATGCTTCCTTCCCCTGCAAGGATGGCTTGTAGTCATGGGGATGGGCTGCTGAATGGTGCCCATCACAGGCATTGGATCAGGACCACTGGCTGGATCCAGCCCACAGACAGATGGGGCACTGATCATCCAATTTATCTATACATACCTATGCCTATGTTCTACTATAGGTATTTCCTGTGCTTCTGGGCTTTGCTGGTTGCCTCCATCTGCCCCTTTTCTGCTACAAGTGTCAGGGTGTTTTTAAGCCTCCCTCGGAGGCACAGGGTATTGGCTAGAGCCAAGGCTGGGGACTTTGATTGGGATGTGCCAATGCTCCTGCTGAGACCAAAGCTGGAGGTTCCTGACTAGAGGGTTTTGTCCGTCCTCTCAGGGTCAGACTGATCACCATATTTGGGTTCAGGAAGAAATGTTACCCCATGGTCAGATTGGTATACACTGTGGTGGGGGGTGGGGAGTGTTGCCTTCCTTTGTAGTGGGGGGCATGGCCTTCTACCTGGGATCTCTTGCGCCTATATTGACAACATTTTACAGAAGCAGGACATTGGCTGACGTGGTTTCCCTGCTTTACCCATGGAAGATTAAGACATTAGGTCTGTGTTGTGTCAGAGTTTACAGTAGTCTTATGTAAAGTTTAGATTATGGTTTGTATGGGATGGTTTAGATAGGAATGATCCTGCCTCAGGCAGGGGGTTGGATTAGATGACCTCTGGAGGTCTCCTCAAGTCCTACGTATCTATGATTCTATGATTTGTACAATGGAGTAGAGTTGTGCCCGGAGTGCAGAATGCACATATTGCACAGCTCCCTTTCAAGGATCAGTATTTTAACTGTTGAAGGTTTTTTTCCTCCCTTAGGCATTGCCATCAGAGGTGAGGAGTATAAACCAAGATCATTCTGTTAGCAAAGTGGTTCTCAACCTTTTCAGACTCAAGTCACCCCTCGTTAGACTCCAGGCAACCCTTGTGAATTGTGTTTGTACCCTAAACAGTGCTAACATCGCATGGCGTCCCTAACGATGCTTGAAAGGATCTCAAGGCACTCCAGGATGCTACGGCACCCTGGTTGAGAATCATGGTATTAGCACAGGCCAAATGCAAAGCAGCTGCCCCTTTCATTCACACATTTATGCAGTGACACTGAAGTTAAAGAGAAGGATTCCATGGGCAGCTGGTGAAAATCAGACCTCTACTGGGGTCAACAGAAATATGCTGACTTCTATCAGCTAAGGATTGGGCTAGCCAGATTTTGCACTGCAGGAGTCAGCAGTTCTCAGGATATGGTTCACTGAGTGAGGCTCCTGTGGACTGTCAGTTTAGCTTTCTCTCTCTGCTGAAGTGGCCCTATGAACTCTGGATGTTGAGAACTAAGTGCGTGATCACAGCTTCTCCTTTTCTCTTGGGGGAACACATATAACCAACAGTTTGATATGATTGTAGGTGACAGGACAGCTTCTAGTTTTCCATGATTCTGCAAAGCACAATTCTATCATTTGCACCGGATCTTGATTCAAAGGTCATTGTGCTATTAGGAAGTCCCTTTTCTTCTGAAACAGTCTCTTAATTCCTTAGAGCTGGAGCAGGTGGCTGTGAATGTATGCTAATTGGCTGGATGTTGTAGCAGTGAGGGGCACTTCTGCTGCTAGGTATTTAACCTACGTATTTGTTTTGTTCCATCGCAACCTGGTTCAGCAGTTCCCAGATAGCTTGCTGTTGACTGTACCTTGATGTCAAAGTAGTATGTGTACTCAAATCAAAAATGGCAGTCAGAATGCTCCAAAATGGCTGATTACCAACCAGGTTCTTCAGGTTTGTGTCAGCTGCAGACCTGTGTGTTCTTATCCTGTGAAAAGGGACCCAAGATTCTTTTCTTGCACGTGTACAATTTTCTAGGTGCTGACATCGTATGTTCAATGGGAAACACCACGAACACCAACATGCAGCATAGGTGGTTAGATTCTTGGCTTCTGTTAATAGATGTAGCACCACTGATTTAAAACACAAGCTCCAGTTTGCACCATCTAAGTATCTGGCCCTAAAACCTCTACTTCAGAAAACAAAGTCTGCATGTGAGGCTATACACTTGGGAACGATAACCAATATGATGGTTGAAGTAACATAAATCTATTCATAAAGTCATGACCTAAAAATATTGTTGTGCTCAGTTTGCCAGTTATAAGGAAAACGTTACTTAGTTCAATTTTAAGAATGCAATGACAACAGCCAGCATCCTTCTTGCTCACTGGGTGGGCCCATCAGTCTCCCCTTCAGTCACATACATTTTCTGCACATACAGATGCAGAAAGCAGGACTTGAATTCAGTCCACTGATCACTGCAATTAGTCAGCTGATCACTGAGACCATGAATGTGTGTGTCATATTTTCCATGCTTTGGTTGGGGGCACTGTAGCAAGGTATGCTTGGAAGAGCAGTCATAAATCATTAACAAGAGCTTGTTGTTCACAAGAGTTTCTGGCAAGAGCCTTTTAAGGTCACCTTGAATGAATTGCCGTTGGTTTATCTATAAGTGCTTTCCCACACTCCCTCCTTCCTTGATGAAAATTGCCTGGTTCGTTCACTTCACAGAAGTTTAGGGCTGGAAGGGACATTGTGAGATCATTTGGTCCAGCTCCTCTGCTCTGGGCAGGAAAGACTGCTGTGTTTAGTTGTTCTTTTTAAGGGAGTCTATTCCTGAGTCTGGTCACATGAACTGTGAAGAAGTTTTTCTTTATACCCATTCTGAAACCTTCTAGGAGTTTATGACCATTGCTCCTGATTTTCTCCTGGGGCACTTTGGTGAATACTTGTTCACTTAGCTCCAGATGCTCTCCACTGATATATTTGTAAGCTGTCACCAAATCCACCAAGTCTTCTCTTTTCTAGGCTTAACAGTCCCATATCTGTCAGCTTTTCTTCATATGGCTTGCTCTTCAGGCCTCTAATCATACAAGTGGCTCTTCTCTGGACTCTCCCAAGCTTCTCCACATCCTTCTTGAAGTGTGGCACCCAGAACTGGATGCAGTGCACCAGCTGCTGCCTCACCTATGCTGAGTAGAGCAAGAGAATAACTTCCTTAGTTTTGCTTGAGATGCACTGGTTGATGCATGCCAGTGTATTGTTTGCTCTGCTAACTGTAGCATCCACTGGTGACTCATATTCATTTTATAGTCAATTATGACCCCCAGGTCCCTTTTGGATGTGGTGCTAGCTAGTGTAGCACTACTGAGTCTGTAAATTTATTGGAGATTTCTCCTCCCTAGATGGAGCACTTTACACTGCTCAGTGTTGAACAGCATCTGGTTTTGGTCTGCCCACTTCATAGATTCATAGATTCATGTTTGGGTTGGAAGGGACCTTAGCAGATCTTCAAGTCTGACCCTCTGCCCTGGGGAGGAAAGAGCACTGGGGTCAGACAACTCCAGCCAGGTGCATGTTTAGCCTCCTTTTAAAGACCCCCAAGATACGGGAAAGCACTACCTCCCTTGGAAGCCCATTCCAGATTTTGGCAACCCTTATCGTAAAGAAGATCTTCCTGAAGTCTAATCTAAATCTGCTCTCCATCAGTTGTGGCTGTTGTTCCTAGTTACTCCAAGGGCTACCCTGGTAAACGGAGCATCTCCTATTCCTTGCTTTCCCCCCCTGCTGAATTTGTAGGTGGCCACAAAATCACCTCTCAACCTTCTCTTGCAGAGGCTGAAGAGATCCAGGGCCCTCAATCTTTCCTTGTAGAGTTTTGCCTGCAGGTCCCTAATTATATGAGTGGCCCTCTTCTGAACCCTCTTGAGGTTGTCCACATCCCTCTTGAAGTGTGGCGCGCAAACCTTGATGTAGAGCTCCAACTGTGGCCTGACCAATGCTGCATAAAGGGGAAGTATCACCTCCTTAGACCTGTCTGTCATGCCCCTGCTAATGCATGATAAAGTGCAGTTAGCTTTACTGATCACTTCATCATATTGATAACTCATGTTCATCTTGGAGTCAATGGTGACTCCAAGATTCCTTTCTGCTGCTGTGCTGCTGAGAAGGTCCTCCCCCAGCCTGTAAGGTGATTCCTTCTTCCTAGGTGCAGCACCTTGCATTTGTCCTTACTGAACTGCATCCTATTCTGTTCTGCACATTTTTTCAAGCTGTCCAGATCCACCTGGATTCATTCCCTACTCTCTGGTGTGTTAACTTTACCCCATAATTTGGTATCATCTGCAAATTTGGATGGAGTGCTTTCCATGCCCTCATCCAAGTCACTAATGAAGACATTGACTTGGTCCAAGGACTGCACCTTGTGGGACTCCACTGCCTGCCTCTTTTTAGTTAGACACCGACCCATCCACCACCAGTCTCTGGTTGTGACCTCTAAGCCAATTTGCCTGACTGTGTAATCATCTATGTCACAGTTGCTCAGTATATCTAGGAGAATATAATGAGGTACTGTATCAAAGGACTTTAAAATCCAAGTAGATGACATCCACCTCTACTCCTGTGTCTAAGCATTTTGTGATCTGGTCATAAAAACAAACAAGGTTAGTCAGGCAGGATCTACCTGCTATGAATCCATCCTGGTTGTGCTTTACCATTGCTGTCCCCACTGGACTCCCACAAATGTGATCCTTAATATTTTTTTCAAAGTTTTTCTGGAGGATAGAGGTGAAACTAACCAGTCTATAGTTACCCAGATCCTCCTTCCTCACTTTCTTGAAAATAGGGACCATATTGACCCTTTTCCAGATCTGAGTGCCAAGAGTGCTCAAACAGCTGTGCTAGCAGCTCTACTATGACACTGGCCAATTCCTTCAGCACCCTTGGATGAAGACCATGAAGGCCTGCTGACTTAAACACATCCAGCCTCTCCAAGTGTCTTTTCACTAAGTCATTGTAACAGTTGGTGGGGTTTCACCTTTATGCCTGTCTATGATCCAATTTATCCTGATCTGAGTTGAGGAGTACAGAGGCAAAAAACTCAGTCAAGTGCTCAGCTTTGCCTCCCCTATCTGTCACTAATTGCCCTAGTTTGTCTTGCAGGGAGGCTGTGCTACCCTGTGCCTTCTTTTTGCCCCTTATGTACCTGAAGGACTTTTTGTTGTCTTTAATTTTTGTTGCCAGTCTAAGTTCCATTTCTGCTTTGGCAGTTCTGACTGCCTCCCTACAAGTGCAGGCCAAGTAGATATACTCTGCCTTGGTAGCTACCTCCTGCTTCCACAGCCTCTTTTTTTGCCCCTAGGTTTTCCTGGACTTCCCTGTTCAGCCAAGAGGGTTTCTTGGCCCCTTTGCCCCCTTTCTTGCACAAAGAGATTGTCTCCTTCTACGTCCATAGGATTGCTCCCTTTAGGAATGACCACCATTCCTGGAATCCTATTTCACCAATTTTCTTGTTCTTCAGTGCCTTGCTAACTAACCTCCTAGGCACACTGATGTTAGCCTTTCTGAAGTCTAGCACTTCTGCCCTACTGGTAATCTTTCCCACCCTACTTCAATGGTAGTCATGTACATACATGATTATATATATATACAATTAAGAACAGAATTTGAGCCTGATGTGGAGAGGTACATAGTGCTGCTGGCAGGGCATAGGATCAGAAAGAATGAATAACAAAGGATCCTTTGAACTTTTCTTTGTTATTCATTCTTTCTGATCTCTCTGGCCCAACTCTAGTGTGTTAATGTATTTCTTGTGACAGAATGCCCAAAGCTGATTTCTGCATCCCCAGTAGACTTTCATTAACATCAAGGAGGTAATTATCATGTTGCTGGGTGTGAGACTATGGCTGGGAGGTTTCTAGATGAGTATTACTCCTACACCCACTGTTTTGTTTGATTCATGATACAGCAGTGATAATAAGATAATATTTTACAAGCTCAGAAAGCTGTTTGAGGAAGCACTGGATTTTTTTGCCTGGGTCTTTGTGACAGCATGAGCATGGGTGGGTACTATTACTTCTTTCAAATGCTATTCCTAGAAGCTAACGACCTTAACGTACAAACAGAATGTCCTATGTGAGGGGAACACCTTCTCCTACCCCAGATTATACTGTGTTTTTGCCAGGGAGCTGCCCCACTTTCAGCCCTTAT
Organism: Crocodylus porosus; assembly: GCF_001723895.1. Taxonomy (NCBI): domain Eukaryota; kingdom Metazoa; phylum Chordata; order Crocodylia; family Crocodylidae; genus Crocodylus; species Crocodylus porosus. The sequence continues at coordinate 30,206,077 of NW_017728909.1, read as the reverse complement.
CAACTCAGCTGCAGCAGTAGAAGGCTGAGCAGTCAGAGTGAGCTGAAGAAACTTGGAGGCCTTCTTTCTTGGCCACATAACTCCTGAAAGGCACTAAGTATTATAAATAACACAGCACAGAAGAAAACTACTATTTTATTAGCCCTTGTCTTTTACCTGTCTGGGCTGTAGCCAAATACATAACAGCCAGATGTGTGCATTTTTCCAAAAACAGATTAATCAGGAATCTCAATCCCCAGCTTTTTATAACTAATAAGCTACTGCAATTATTTTACAGCAAGCTTCAAATATTAAATAGACCCAATAAGAAATCCAGAGCAACTCTGGTCTGTTGAGTTTGTAACAAGTGCAATGGTCATGTCTCATGATGAAAAAGAGATTAATTTTGGCAATTACTGTGTGCTACAGATAGTAAGCTGTTCCATTATAATCACATAGTTTCCAAACTGAAAAGCAATATTCAGACAAGTGTCCAAAGATCATATTTCTCACATTATGTCCTTATATAACTCTGGCTTTATATATCAGGTGTTTCAGAGTTCACAGAAACAGCCTCTAGCCCTGTATTTCAGGATATCAACTGTCTCTGCTTCTTACAAATTCTGGGAAATGTATATCTGGTTTCATTACATTTGACCCTAAATATCCCATGGTACAACACAGGGGACCAAATCCTGCAGTATTTATTCTAGGAGTTACTTTAAACATTATACTTTTGGTTCTGATTTTGATTTTCCTGAAACCAGGAACTTGATTGCCATTCTCAGACCCTTTGGGCAGGTCCCCAAGTCTAGGGTGTGCAGTTTGTAGCACCACAAACCGCATGCAATGTGAAAATGTTCAAAATTTGCTATCAAGAAATCCTGGTAGCAAAAAACAAAGTGCTGGAGCACAAAGCAGCACAGCACACACTTATTTTGTATACTGTTTAGCACACCAAGTAAATGTGAGCTGGCACAAACAGAAGCTGGGCCCTCCAGAACAATGCTTTGGCCGCAAGCCAGGCCCCCATGCTGCCTCTGCTGCTCCAGCATGCCACCAGGCTACCAAGTAAGACTGCTAGGGCCAGCATAGGTGCAGGCCCTGGCCTCCCCTATTCCTACCCAGGACAATGTGCAGGGGTTGCGATGGAGCAAAAAGCAGTGGCACAAGTTTGTGCTGCTGCTATTTGTGCCTCTACAGCCGGGTCCAGGCAAGCAAAGATGCCCTGTCTGAGGCGTCATATACTGTACAGATGCAATCATCTGGATGAGGCCTACAAGTGCATGCCTCTGAACATGGGGACCCACACTTTGAGTCAATACAAGTTTGCCTTGATGACCATGGAGTAATATCTGTACGCTTCTCTATGGCCTGATTTATCTTAGTGTAAATTAGAAGTAATCTCACTGAGGTGAAAGGACTTGCACTGACGGAACTAGATTCAGCTAGTTAGGCTAAATGAAAAAAAAAATCAGGCCTCCAGTAATAATTTATGGATTGAGCAATGGACTTTGAATGTCAGTTCTCAAAACTGACTGTGAGATACCAGCCAAACTTTTATACGTGTCAGTCACAGAATCAAAGCTGTTATCAAAGTCTTGATGCAGTTAGGACTGGATCCTTCTCTAACCTTGTCTCCTACAATGATAGTGTATCTCAGGTCATCATTGCATTCCAGATTATTTTACCAAAGGAGAAGTCTGGACGGCTTCATAATTCTCTTGTAGTTGATTTTCAGAAACCTCCATGAGGCTCTCCAGGCTACAGGGCTGTACCATCCCAGCTGATTACAAAAGTCCCTATCCAGGCAGAGCTCTTGTCTTGACATACCACTTGCTGACATATTTACCCATGGATAGGTTTCACAAGTCACAAAAGGGCATCTTCTCATGCAATGGCTTTAAAAGATGCTTGTCAGAATTCTTCTGCTGGCAGGATTTGGGGCTGGTGAAGTTGGCAAAACCGAGTGGGGAGATGCAAAAAGGCACTGCATTCTACAAGGTATGAAGACTTAAGAAAATCAGCTCTGTGGTATGATTTAATAGTCATCCCAGACTTATTTAGTTCCACAAACATTCTGCTATTTGTAGAAACTGGATCATTTCTGTACAGCACTGAAAGCAAAAGTATGTCTACATCATTCAGTTATGATACAGGCAGTACCATGCTAACACATACTAGGTCTTCTCTGAATCACTTGTCTCCTGAACCGAAAGTAGAATAGCCACCTTAGACCTGAGAGGCCTTGACCATATCACTGTCTGATGGCTGGGGAACTGGCTCCTGGGTTGGACCCAAAGGGTACTAGTTGATGGGAACAAATCGATGTGGCACAAGGTTACCAGTGGAGTCCCCCAGGGCTCAGTGCTAGGGCTGGTACTCTTCAATATCTTCATTAATGACCTGGATTCAGGCATCAGATATGGACTGGAAAAGTCTGCGAATGACACTAAACTATAGGGGAAGGCAGTCATGCTGGAGGACGGGCTGGAGATACAGGCCAACCTGGACATGCTTGCAAAGTGGGCAGACCAAAACCTGATGGCATTCAGTGTAGAGAAGTGCAGGGTACTCCAACTTGGGAGAAAAAAACAACATCATACTTATAGGCTCGCCGGTTCTATGCTCACTAGCACCGTGACTGAAAGGGACTTGGGGGTCTTAAATGACCACAAGATAAACATGAGCCCCCAATGCAATGCCATGGCCAGCAGAGCAAACCAAACTCTGGCATGCACCCACCAATGCATCTCAAGCAAAACCAGGGACATCATCTTCCCGCTTTACTTGGCTTTAGTGAGGCCGCAGCTGGAGTACTGCATCCAGTTTTGGGCCTTGTCCTATAGAAGGGATGTGGATAAGCTTGAGAGAGTCCACAGGAGAGCCACCCATATGATCAGAGGCCAAGAGAGCAAGCCTTATGAGGAGAGGCTGAGGGACATGGGACTCTTCATCTTGGCAAAGAGAAGGCTCAGGGGGGACTTGGTGGCTGCCTATAGGTATACAAGGGGGGTACACCCAGATCTGGGAGAACAGTTGTTCACCAGGGTTCCCCAAGGAATAACTAAGTCCAATGGTTACAAACGTCTAGAAGGCTGATTCAAACTTGATATAAAGAAGACCTTCTTTACAATCTGAGTGTACAAGGTCTGGAACAGACTCCCCTCAGAGGTGGTCCAAGCATCTACACTGGATTCATTCAAAAGGCATTTGGATATTTATCTCGTTGGGATCATCTGATCCCTGCAGACTTCCTGCCGTTGGCAGGGGGGGCTGGACTTGATGATTTTGCAAGGTCCCTTCCAGCCCCTAATGTCTATGAAATTTATGAAATCTATGAAATTAGGTCACATTCTGAGCTCCCTTATTTAGAGACTGGCATAAGCCCATTAGCACAAGGCTTCTGGTCACACACAGAGGCAGCCTGGTGCACTTGTGTCATCTGTGCCATGGGTTGGCAACTCCTGCTTTATGTTTCCTAAATTAGATGTTTGAATTGAAGAAAGGGATGTATGATATCTTGGTGAGTAGCTCCATGTGCACTGGTTATCAGTGATAACAAAACTGGTTATTAGGACAACTCCAAGCAAATGTCCCTTTTGAATGTTGTTGAGTTCTTCATCTCACCATTTTCTTATGGTAACAAACCCCACAGTCTAATCATACATTGTGAGAAAGGGTATTTATTTTTATTTCCTTTGAATTTTCCTCCATTACATTTCATAGAATGGCTCTACTTTAACGTTATATTATGAAAAGTCCCTATTTATCTACCTTGTCTAAATCATTCATCATTTTATATACTTGAGCCATGTCTTTTCCTAGTCACCTCCCTTCTAAGGTGAACAATCCCAGTCTTTACAGTTTCTCTTCAAAGGAGACCTTTTTCAGGCCCTTGATAATTCTCATTGTTTTCCTTTGAATTCATCTTGTGCTGCAATATTTTGCTGAGTCAGGGTGACTAGTACTGCAACCAGTAATCCAGAGAAATCAAATATTTATATAATAGCATTATAATTTTTTTTTGTTATAGTTCACTGCCACATTCCCTGTTTAATTTGACATCTTTGCTTTTTGACTCCAGCTGCACATGGAGCCACTTGCTGAGATATCATACTCAGGTCCTTTTTTTCAATTGTTACAGCTCAGGGGTTTTCAACCTTTTTTAATAAGTGTACCCCTGATGGCTGGACATTGAGTGGGGGGGAGCAGGGAGAGGTGGCATGTGGCCGGATGCAGAGTGGGGGACGTGGAGTGGGAGAGGAGGTGGCATGTAGCTGGATGTGGAGCAGTGGCAGCACAGGGTTGTGGGTGGCATGCAAACTTCCCCTTCCCCCATGTCCGGTTGGCCGGGCGGTGCCTGTGTGGCCCACAGAGGGGTGCTGCAGCCCTCCCCCCCACCCCCAGCCCTGCTCCTGGAAGGTGGTGGCACAGGGTGGTGGGTGGCAGTGCTCCATCCTCACCTGCCTGCACGTACCCTCTAGGGCCTTCCCATGTACCCGTGGTTGACAACCCCTGATATAGCTGATTTAGGACACTGTTTTGTGATACAAATGCCAAACTGGCACAGGCAGCTTCTGTGTGTGGCATGTGGCAGACTATGGAGGGAACAGGCAGCACACTGGCAGGAAGCAGAAAACAGATCATCAGATCAGGCAGGGGGCATAGGGTAGGAAATAGAAACCAGAGCATCAGCTTGCGGAGGAAGCACAAACCAGGGAGCAGAAAGCAAAGCAGGAGTTCAAGCAGGGAAAGGGGATTGGAGTGACACTTAGAGAGGGTGAGGGGCTAATTTGTGGCATGCCTGCCAAAAATGTTGGGCCCACTGCTGTAAAGTATATGTCATTAGAAAACTCATAAATTTGAAGGATAATTTAGGATTCCTAGATCAAAGAAGTATATTGAAATAGGGCTGAAGGAATATAGGATCAAGTCCAAATGATTATCTAACTTGCACTTAACAACTTTGAATGATGGAGATTCTGTACCTCTCTAGGCAGTCTGTTACAATGCTAACTGTTTGGATGGTTAGAAATTCTTCATAATATATTACCTAAATTTCTCTTGTTGCAATTAAGCCCATTACTTTTTGTCCTGTGGACACAGAAAACAACTAACTACTTGCCATCCACTTTATAACAGCACTCTTTGTAAGTAAAGACAAAAACTATTACCAAATTCTGTCTTCTCGGCTCCAGACTAAATTATTTCAGTTCTTCCAGTCTTTGCTCATTACATGTCTTCCAAACTTCTAATTTTTATTGCTCTGCTCTCCAATTTATCCATTTCTTCAAGTAAGGAGACCAAAACTGGACAAAGTACTTAAGTCAGGCCTTACCAGTGCTGTTGAATAGAGTGGAAAAATCATTTCTTGTGACATGCATATGACACTGCTGTTAACGAGACAATTAACAAAAAGGGATGATTCAGAAGCTCTTGCTTTGGTTGCTTAAATCATCGTTTAGATGATTAGGTCTCACCAACTAAGTTTCTAAATGCTAATTTCATTATCACTGAGGAAAAGGATAGTTCCAGTGCTGTGACTCATCTGAAAGTTTAATCAAAACAGCTCAGAACACTGAGTATCTTAAATTCGACAAGTAGAGTGCCAAGAAGCTATCACTTTGCCTCTCCCTAAACAGAGTGAGTAGAAATAGGACAATAATTAAAAATACAATTCTGAAATTAAAAGCCTTTCAAAATTAGAATTAATAGCTGCCTCCTGAAGAGAGACAGGAACATGGCCAAGAGTTGATAAAATATTTACTCTAGCATTCACAATTAGGGTTTAAGACAAGTACTTCCTAGGAAGCTAAGGTCTGGGAGATTGTGACATTCCTGCAAGCTCGAGGGCAGTAAAGGTGGAGAACACAATGGTCTGAACATTATTCTGTAATTGAACAATTTTTAATTCCATGATGGCGCTGTTTGCAAAATAGAAAAGGATAAAAGGTGCATTTTTTGTGATTCTTTTATATTCTAGAGTGTTTTTATCTTACATAGAGGTTGTGTAAATTGGTTTAGATGTGAAGGCTACTTATCCAAATGTTTTCTTACTTACAAAAGGTATATCTTCAGACTAGAGTTTGGACAAAGTTTGGGTTAATACTTATCTGAATTGGCTAGGTCATCCTTTCCCACAACCATTATGTTAGTACTTCCTTGTTACTTGCTTTCAAAGCTGGGTGTTTTTTTCCCCTTGTCTAAATCTCTAAGTAATATAATAATATTAAGTAATTGAGACAGTAAATGAGTAAATGAACACTTTAAAGCTAAGTACAGACAGTCAAAAAGCCCAAGGCTGAATCAATTCAGTCGCTGCAGTCTAAGCTGCAGAAATTGAACTAATTTCCAAGTGAATAGACAGTCACTTTTGATTCAGGAAATGCAGGCACATACTTCTGGGGGCTTGAGCCAGAAGCAGGGGGATGCTGGAGTGCCCAGCCTGCCAGCTCCAAGGTTTTTCCTCCCTCCCTGCTTGAGCAGAAGGGCATGGCCAAGTCCCAGCCCAGAGCTAGCTGGAGGGTGTGCCTGCGTGGGTGTGGCGGAGCAGCACCTGCCAGGCTGAGGGGAGGTGGGTAAAAAGGTAGTGGCATTCATAACAGCTTGAACAAGAACAGTCCTTTCTCTGAAGTAAGCATGTATTGAACAGAAGGGAACAACTCTGCAGAGTCCTGCTAGCTGTGATCATGGATTACAAATCCTTGAGGCACCTGGAAGCAGGCATGAGTGCAAGTGATGAGCAAATCTGCAGAGTCCTGCTGCTGTGGGTCATGATTGCAAATCCCAGAGACTGCAGGGGCAGGAGGAAGAGGAAGTGAACACACAGCCTATGCTGGGGGATTCTGATTTCACTTGATCCAGGAAGAGGTCTGGGACAGAAGTTTCATAAACTGGTTTTTACCTAAATCAGTTAAGTCTGATACTACTTTCAACCAGGTTTATCTTAAACTAGTTTCAGCCATTTTGAACTGGTTTATGTGCACTGAGCTTCTGTTCTGTTACAGGTTTAAAACAGTTTCTGAAGACCTAAACTGGTTTATGTATAACTTCTGTCCCTAGCCCAGAGCAAGATCTCTGTGATAGTCACACTAAACCAGGGGTGGGCAAAATATGGCCTGCGGCCTGGATGCAGCCCGCCAGGCCATTCTATCTGGCCTGCGGGGCCCCTAAATTTTAGAAAGTTAATATTTATCTTCCCCTGGCTGCTTGTCATGCAGCCCTCGATGGCCTGCTAAAACTCAGTAAGCAATCCTCCACCTGAAATAATTGCTCACTCCTGCACTAAACATTTCCAAATAATTTTTTAAATATTACAAACTCACATACACTGCTAGTCGTTAACATTTTTTGCCAACAGATACTGTCCAGTTGTCACACTGTTTTCTTTCCTAGTTCAGGGCAGTTTGTGATGGCTCAGGAATCATTGCTAATAACTGGACAAATTATGACTTTTTAATGGTAACTACTGCATGTTTTTATCCTCAGCATGACTATGTAGCCAAAACAGAATGGTAAGCTTGCAGCTCTAAGATGGTTCAGTTTGACTCTGTATTTACCTATATACCAGACTGGATGACACTAGATTAGTAGTTTCCAACCTTTTTTAGACTCAAGGCACCCCTCAGAAAATTCCAGCTGTTAGTTTTCACTCGTTTGTTGACTACAAAAAATAATAGAGCAATTCTTCTCTTGTAAAGAACTCAGAAAGATCTCAACAGGTCAGACTGTTTTTAACACTATGGATCCCTCTTGGGAATCTCTAGGTTTATCTTGTGCATCACATTTGCACACCTACTAGTGCTAACATTGTGTGGCACCCCATGGCATCCTTGAAAGGGTGTCAAGGCATCCCAGGGTGTTGGACACTCTGCTTGAGAATCACTGCCTCTGACATTTAGTGGAAATACATATAGGTCTTATGAAGTTTTGCAGTGAGCACCTCCCAGAAAACACCCCTACACATCTTCCTCAGCCTCTGAAACAGTGACGGTAATGGAAATTGATCTTTATACTTCTGGTCTTTCATTCCATGAGGTAATAACTGGCAACAAACCAGTCAGGGTGCCTGGAGATATATCAGGGTGTGTCTACAGGTACATTTACACTGGCTTAAATTTACTGTGCAGTAAGTTACTGCACACTAAGTGTGAATAGGCTGGTGTCTACACGTGCAGTGACCTAGGACTAAATTTGTTCCCAGGTCAGAGCAGCATGCCATGTGCCCCTGTGGACACTGGGAGGAGCTCCAGCCTCTGGCCACATGGTTGCCAACACTTGGCAGCCATCTTGAAAGCTCACCCTCTATACTGTGATCCCTGAGCAGACACTTCCTGTGTCACAGGAGCAGCATGGAAGAGGCACAGCCTGCATGTACCAGCTCTCCTCCTGCCTTAGCTGCATCTCCAAGCTATGACTGACCCTGGTTCTGGCCCTGGCACCCAGGAACAGGCTCTACTGCTCCTCCAGGCTGCTGCAGCTGTCTTCCTCATCCACTGCCATCTAAGTCCCAAGCGGCAAATGACAGCCATGTCCCTGGGTACAGCAGCCATGGAGGAGTGCAGGGCAGGGTGCTGAATGCCTGATTCCCCTCTCCCAGTGATGAGTTACTGGAGTTGACAGGGTGGGGCACATATGTGGGTTTCCAGGCCACCAAAATGTGGGTCAGCTTCTGCATGGAGAGCATGGTTCTGGGGGCCCCACTGGACTGGCAACTGTGGCCAGTCATGGCCACCCACTGGGCCCATTTTCTCTTCATGTGACACTGCTGCACCATCTGGGAGTGGCCCCACCCATGCATCCTGGCCACTCAGGCCTCATAAATGGTGTGTTTGAGTGCCTGCCCTGGGTGAAATGCCTTGGGACTTCCTCCTGGCCCCACAGTACCACAAGGGCATGCAACTCCTCGTGGGCTCAAATTGCACCCATGGGGCTGCAAATGGGTGGGCTCACGTGGGCGGGGTCAGGACTGGAGATGGATGAGGTGGATGACATGTTGCCCTATGCCAGCTGACTGGGCCCCTCTGCAGCTGGCTTTGTGATGCTAGCCCTGAAGGACTTGCAGCAGCTGTGGAGTCACAGCTGTGCAGCCGAGGTACTTAACCATGGTCCTGCAAAGAGAGAGAAGTGTGGGTTGAGCAGCAGAAGGCAGCAGGTGCTATCCTGAGGGCTCAGTCATCAGGGCCAGCAGCCCTAGGGGGATCACAGGGCTGGACAAGGGACACATCCAGCTGCAGCCCTTTGCTGCACTCACCAGTAGCCAGAGGACAGCTTGGGAGGGGAATGGCCCAGGCGTAGCCAGCCACTGGGCTGTCCAGGGGGCACATGGGGCCTGCTGGGCTCCTGGACAAAGAGCAGTTCCTGCTGGCTGCCTAAGCACCACAAGGCACAAAATGGTTCCTGGGATTTCTACCTTGCAGCTAGGGGCTGCCAGAGAGCAGCCCAGGCCAGCACCTGGAGAGGGGGGCAGCCAGGAGCCCTGGGGTTGGGCTCTAGCTGGCCCCCTAGGGGCTAGGTGGAGCCAGCAGGGAGGCCCTCTGGGTTACTATGCAGTAACATGTCTACATGTGCATTACTGCTCAGTAACTAATTGGGTAAGTAAGTTACTACTCAGTTACTACTCAAGTAAGCATAAGACGCCATATTTACTGTGCTGTACAGGCGTGCACGTGTAGACACATGCCCATACTGTGAAGTAATTTCAGTTACTACGCAGTAAATGCACACGTACATGCGCCCACTGTGTCATAAATACAAAATCCCATGGAATATATTTATTTGCTCATTTGCTACTGCTCATTATTGTTGTTGTTATTATTCTCCATCACGATCTCCTAGACAGGTGTCATTATCTAAACAAGGATGGAAATCTTTCACTTTGTGCTCAGGATCATTGTCTCAGCATAAGAAACGTGTCTAACTAGCAGCGCGCTGGAAATGCTGGGTGCTAATGGAAATGTCCAGGGTGCTTGGGCAAAGTACTTAGAGCACATGACAGTCTTAGCTGTACTTCAGCTCTGTACATGTGTGGGGTGGATCCAAGGGTGTGCGAGCATACCCTACTTCCCAACTGAGAGCTCTGGTCTCAGCCAGCAGATGCATGTGCAACAAACTTGCTGCTGTCGCTACACCCCCGCTTTGCTGCATTTTGGAACTGTTACTGTGCATGGGTAGGACTTCTGGATCACATATGATAAATGACCAAAAGGACTCTGGTGAGGAAGCAGCATAGTGGCTTATTCTCTGTAGTATTGGTGTTACTGTGGTGCTTAGGGGACAGCCAAAATGGAGCCCCAGGATGCTGGACATGGTGCAAACACGGAAGAGTAGAAAGCCCAAGGAGCTAAATAGACAAGCCAATAAAAGGAAAAAGAAGGCTATGACACACATATTGAGCAATCTGATGGTAGCAAATGGCATGTTAGTCTCTGGTTGGATCTTCTCTGCCATTTCTGTTGCAAAGGCCCTGTAGCTCTGGGGTGATACTGGGTCCTAGTGTTAATATTGCACAGGTCTGGGGCTGTGGATCTGGAGAAATGGCCTGGGCAAAGCATCATTGATTCCCTTTCCTACTAGTGAAACAATATTTGCATGAAATGCTTTGGGCAGATTCTGTCCTTGTTTCCTGGGTGACAGCAATACTGAATTACCATTGAACTTGAGAGATCCTTGGACTTTAGAAACTCTAAACAACCTAAACACCATCATCTGGCTTTCAGGAAGCTTAATGAATAAACTACCACCAGCAATATCAAATCAGTGCTATCACTGCAGCTATGTGGGACCTACTCCTTAGAAAGCAGATGACACTGCTAATAACATTTCCATAGCAACACCAGTTGCTACGAGCATGCTAGACATGTCTTCTGCTCTCTGCCCAGCTCCTCAGACAATATCAAGCAAAGATTAGGGTGTCAGTCCTTCCCTTCAAAGCACTCAGTGGCCTGGGCTTACGATACCGAGAAGACCTCCTAAAGCTTCTTGGATGAAGTGTGTGGTTGACATCTACACCCTTCTGACACAGTGAAACTTACCACCATGGCTAGGTACAGATATTTTAAAAGCTCAAGGTGGAATTGATATAAGTTACATGGATTTTTGTAAGCAGCATAGTTGAGATTGGTAGCAAACAGAACACATATTCACCTTTGGTGTAGGGGCAAATCTTAGACTGGTGTTCTAAAGTAAAAAAATTTAAACCAGTCTGTATGTGCTGAACTTCAGTTGTGTTTTGGGTATAGACCAGTTTCCGATCACTTATACCAGTAAAAGTGTAAAGTCTGTACATGGCCCATAAGAGAAAAGTTCATCTGTGCACTAACCAGAGCTTTCTTAGAGCAGGATGTCCATATATTCTCCAAACCTGGAAATATGTTGATGAGGCTGCTCCAGGGTTGCCATCAGTGACTACCTTTAAGTATGGCAGGACTAAAGTCTCAAGACTGACTGCAGGCACATGTCCTTGGAGCAGCTTCACTAGCAGCTTCCGGGTTTGGAGCATAAGGGCAAGCATGGGTGCCCCTCACATTCTTAGGAATAGTCCAGTTGTGACAACCTGCTGCCATCATATTGACACTGCTCCCAAGTGCCAGCATCAGGCACTGAAACTGGACTCATGAATTTTGCCACTCCAAGGGCAGGGTCTGTTTCTTCAAGAATGTACCTTTTTGGTCAGGGTGCATTTCTTCTGTTTGCTTTCTCTAACATAGGCACTGGGCACTTCATATACTTACAAAACAAACCCAGCCACTACCAGAAGGAAATACTTCACGGCACACACAGTGAGGAGAGGATGAGTGAGAATTGGAGAGGTTAGAAGATAGTCACATTGGTTAACACATTACTACAACAGTGCTCAGATACTGTAGCAACAAGGCCAGCATAAGAACCTGTACAGGACAGAAGGCAACAGAACAGAAAAGCTATTGTCAACCAATATAGCCCACTGATTTCAACAGAGCCACATTGATTTACACCTCTACCACTTACAGGTGTCAATATAAGGAGTGTTGTCTGTATGTACCAGTACAGTTTACTGGCAAGATTATTGAATTAAGAACAGTTTTTAAGGAAGAGTGTTACCTTTGCACATACACCAGACAGGGCACACCACAGTGTAAGGCAAATAAGAGATAAAGGATCGGAGAACAAACTTGCTAACTCAGCAGAAGTATCTATACTTTTTCCTCTTTGTGGCCTGGAGTTAGGAAAAGAATGTGACTCTCTGGCCAACACCCTTCCTCTGACTGTACCACTGCCTCCAAGTTACTGGGGTAACTGGCAAGCTACATAGCCTCATACTCACATTTATTATGTTAAAATATCTCCTTGTATTGTGTCTAGTAGTTACTGCTTTCAGAGAGTTAATCAAGAAATATTCGGTCTGCTTTACTAAGGGACTTTGCTTTGCTTGCAAAGTCGTGAGCAGTGAGTTCCCTGAACTTTGAACCACATTTGAGAAGTGAGATAAACAAGAGCAGTATAAATACCGGAGTGCACTACTGCCGAGGCTATTTATTCTGCAGAACAGAGTAAAGCGGAGCTGCCAAAAGGAGGAGGGAAAGGGTAAGTGTTCTGTTTTGCTGTGAATAGCTTCAAGATTTCTGGCTTGGCAATACATTAACTTGGTTCTGTGGTGAGGAGGGTTGGAAAGTGGCATCTGAAATCAACTGAAAAATTTATTTTTGACTCAAACATAGAAGAAAATATAATTCAGAATGCAACTCACTTTCATTGCGTATGCTTGACAGCTGCTGTTGGTGATTGTATGCCAATATTCCAGAAGACTAAAATCATTGAAGATTCACAACACATACTGACATTTTATATATATCTGCAACAGACTTATACGAAGGGCTGCAGTTATGCAAAATGCGTGCAGGGACCGAGAGAAAAATTCTGGCCCCTTTGAGGCTAGAGGGGCCAGAGTTATAGCTGTGTAACTTGGAAATTTTCCTTTTACAGAAAAACTTTTTAAGGGTACATGAGGAAAACACCATATTTATCCTTATTTTGTGTTTATAATGTTAAGTCATGTAACTCAAATGTATGTGAGATCAAACAGGATTAGGAAAGGGAGTCTGGGGTACCTCATACAATACTACAGTACAGAAGAACTAGTGTAATTTTTCAATTTATCTCCTGTATTATGAGAGGTTTCTAAAGCTGCTAAGCCAAGAGGTGCTCTACTCACGTGCCATTCAGAAGAGAAGTTTTACAATAATCGTTATGTTTTACGATTGTCACAAATAGAAAATGAGCTGTGCGTGCAAAGCAGATTTTAAGAGATTTAAGGAAGCCTGAACAACTTCGTATTTTTTCATTTCCTTTTTTCTGTTGAGAATTTGTTTCTTTTGTCTGCATTAGGTTGGGGCTTTTCCTGGCTGCAAGCCAAATTGAAACAAACTTCTAAAAGTTCTGGATGAGAGGCAAGGATTTTGGTGATATTTTTTATTAGACCAACTGTATAGTTGAGAAAGCTGTTTTGGCAGCAGGTGCCCTTCCTCGTGTCCTTGTTAAATGAGGAAAGCATAATATTTATTCATATTTTTTGTTTACCATATAATGTTACCTCATGGAAAGCAAGTCCCTGAGGAATGGCACTAGTATCCCAAAGCTTGTTCAACAACTCTCCCAACTATACTGTTGGTTCAATAAAAAATAGTACAAATGATCCATTCCTCTTACATTGGCTGGACCATCACAGCTACGACAATACTCCAACCCTACTGTTACAACTTCTAGAGTCTTTTGGTCTGCTTGCAGTTTTTTTAGCAGTTGCTATGACCAACATACTCGGGTAGTGCAACTGCTCTGAAGTCAGTAGACTTGCACTTGGGATTTGTTTGGACCAATGGGCCAAATCTTCACTCAGTGCATGCTGGCTGAGTACCATTAACTTCAAAGCACAAAGAAGCTAGAAGCAGCAACACCAGAGTCAGTTCTACACGTATTCAAGTTGCATTTTGTCACAAAAAAAGTCAGGATTGAAAAGTAATTCTTTTAATATCAAGGAATCACTTAATTGCTTTTACCATTTATCCATCATAAAATACAGCAAAATCAAGTGTTTTCCATTATGTAAGTGCTTTCCAGAGTCAAAGGGATCTTTCCAATAAATGTGCATTTGTGTTCTCCAGAAACTCAAAGGGATATTGCCAAATAAACATCCTGGGCCAAATCTGTGCATATTTCCTGTGCAAGCCCAGTGGAGTCAATGGCCTGCTGTGTTTTGTTATGAGAATTTCAGCAGCTGGGTTGTCTGAATGCGCATATTTTACTTTGTTATCTTTGCAGGGGAGGCCCAGCCATGTGGGCAGGGCTGGGGCTGGCCCTGGTTCTCTGTCTCCTCCCAGAAGGAGGGACAGAGAGCCAGGGTTCAAGTGCCCGTTGTAAAGAACCTCCAGAATGGTATATTGCGGGCCAAGATCCCATGCTGAATTCTAGAGGCTCAGTGACTGTGGTAGCTCTCCTCCAAGCAAGCTGACACTTGTGCTTGCTGCAGGCTTCCAGGTAAGAACATGTCTTCTTTCTATGTCTCTCTTAAAATGGGACAGAGCAGTTTTTAAAGGGCCTAAGGAATTTCATACATAGACATGGTCACCTATCCAGAGCTTCTTCAACTGTTCGGGAACTAAACAGGTCCTGTGAGGCTGAGACAGCATAACTCCAGCAATTGGGGTCAAGTTTCTCAATAGACAAAGCTGTTATAGGGGTTCAGGTTCCTTGATCATGCCCCAGTATTTCATGACAGACAAAGTGATCAAGTACAAGTTTTGCCAGCTTCCAAAATCAAGATTTTATTAATAAAACCAAACCCCAAATAACTCCAGTCTCAGCTGAACATGCTGGAAAGCCAAGTGGGGAGGGGCCTGCAGAACACAGCAGAGGACTGGACTGTTGCTTCTGCCTGGCTGGAGAGTGCTGGTACCACTGCATTACAGTTTTCCTGGAATCCAAACTCATCGAAATAGAATTTCATGTGGGTGTCTGATTTCACCTGGGTGCCCTAACTGGCCACAGTACTTTACTGTGGAACAGACTAATTAGCTGCAGAGTAAAGCATCACTATCTACACATGTGATGGTAGTAGTCTGCAGTAGACTAATTTATGCTGGCGTAAGATACTGCTGTTGGGACAGTACTTTCATACACTGGGGTAATTTACTATGATTAAATGCGTGTGTAAATGCTGACCGCAGGTGTAAATTGTGCACGGTTAGCCCAGCCAGGTAGAGGCCAGACTTCTGTCTCCTATCTGCTACCTAGCCACATGGCTCTGCACTTTCAACACTTGTGGAGGGGAGGGGCTCTGCCAGCCCCTCCACCACATAATGCTGCCACCTGGAGCCTGGGGCTGACTCCCCTGCCAGCCCAGGCCTGCTCTGTCCAGGCTCAAATTGCTGCTGTGCACTCAGGAATAGTTTACTCTGGCTCAAACTGCTCTGGAGTTTATTGTTTCACATTAATTGCACATTGAATCCTTGGCCTGTAGGCACACATTGAATCCTTGGCCTGTAATAGCGAAGAAACTCACATGGAAGACAATCTGCCAGTACATTCTGAAGCCCTGCTTTAAGCAGTAAAATCAGATGCTTAAGTCATGTCTATACAGTGACTTTGCAGAAAGGTAAAAGCAAATAAACTACATCCTTAAAGGAAGATTAAGATACAATGAACTAATGCCATCTTATACCCTGATGGGACTTTCCACCTTCAGTGGTTAGCAAGCTTGATTTCTGCCCATTGATTTACACCTCACTTGGATATTCTTCACTTTGCTACTTTTCTGGCTGTCCCTGTGCAGGCAACAGGAAAGAGAGAGCAGTGTGAAAGCAGAATGAAGCCCGTGTTGAGTTTTAGGAGGAAGGGTTTCAAAGGAGCCTGTTCCATTAATCTCCTGACATATCCTAGCCATAAAGTTCAGCTATATACATTTCATTTGAAATGCATGGACACATTCCTCCATTCACAGGAATGTCCTTCGAATCAGCTAACTGAAGCTGCAGACAATGAGAAGGAGTCTCTACAGCCTTGCACCTTATACCCTTCATTGTTGGAAATCAGGGTCACGTACAGATAGTGCCAAAGCTTATGTTAACAGCTGAACACACAGGATGTTTTCTTGAGTTGAAAAAAGAGAAAATATAGGACTGGCTTGAGGTTTACTATCCCTTTAAAACTGCAGCTATTTCTTCCACATATATAGGACCATTTAACACATATTATTATACATTTCACCAGTTTTTCACCTCATAACAAATCTTGAATACTAATTTTGCTTATTCAAGATCTGAGTGGAAAAAGACAACTCAAAGCTGGTAGTTTAATGTCATTTTCCCCATCTGAGTAAGGGTCCATTTCCTAGAGCTAAGCCAAGGCTTATATGGAGCCATCTCCTTGTTATATATTTATTCACTGCCTAGCACAATGTAGCATTCTAAGCATTATTACAATTCAGGTAAGTGAAAGAATAATAGTAGCAGTAATAAACAAACTGGTTTTGAGCAAGATGAAGCAGCAAGTACCATAACATGAATTCATATTACACTTATGAAATCACTTTGGCTCAGAAAGTGACAGTGCAGGCAGGTTTCACAACTTGACTTGTTTCCCCAGTGGGCTGTCACCTTAGATTAAAAACAGGTTTAGTATTTTTGTCTCAAAAATAAAATTTGAACAACTAAAGCTAAAATTTTTGGCTCCGCTGAAGTCCAAGTCAGTTTTGTCATGGACTTACAAGGAATAGGCAAACTAAAATTTTATAATGGACCAGAGGATTTCAAGGTTTTACAGTAATAAAGAATTTAATCTATTCAGTTTATAGAGCAAATGTGTTAAAGGAATCTGTTTAAATTGAAAAAATGATCCATCACCACATGACAAAGAACCAACCCTTGTCTTGCTAATTTTAGAGGCAAGAGTTTTCTCATATGCTGGTGCTTGAGTTGTCCATTAATAATAGACAACACAAACCTGCACAAGCAGTGCAGCTATTCTGTTGAGCCAATGGCAGGAGTATCCCATTTCCAGCTATTACAATAGTTTTCATAGTAGCTATGATTACGTAGGCCAGAAGCATGGGAAAGGAAAATCACTCATCCCAGGATGCAAATGTACATTTAAAAACATAACATCTTTTTCCCAGGAAAAAGATCAAGATGATTCTTACCTGGTTAACAATCTTTCTCCTATAACCCTTCATTAGCTTGGAAGACTTGCGTGTGAAGTTAGAGAACGATGGGCTTGTCAACATTTCATATGTGGTGGTCAATCACCAAGGAATCACTTCCCAAGAGAAAATTCACTTGCTGAGAAAGGAGGTCTCCGAGCATATTGTTGTTTACCAACAGGATGAGAATCAACCTGATGTCTGGACTACCTTAAATGGAAACAAAGATGATTTTCTTATATATGACAGGTTTGTATAATAAAGGGGAAATCAGGGAACGGTTTAGATTTCTGGTTATTTCTGTATTTTCTCCAGTGATTCTCTAATCTAAATTCCATAAAGAGTTCTAGCAGTCAGGACCAGAACCAGGATTCCCTTCTTCCATGAGAAGACCCTCATTACTAGGTCAGAGCCAGGATCCCTCTTGCTTGCTCTCCTTCTGATCACATTAACTTCGTATTGCTGACTGGCCAGTGGCTCAGATTCAAGAGACAGGAATTTGGACATAGCCCTGTACTATCAGATAATTCTGGTCTATCTGCATCATCTGGAGATGTCCTGCATAGAGATCCTAGAACTCCCTAACTCTGAATTGCTCTTCAGAGACATCTAACACTGTATTGATTCTATGAGACACAGTTATGGCAAGCAGGAGTCTGTAAGTAATGCAGACACTACTTTCAATTGCAAGCATTTTGGTGCAGGAATCCATTTTTAATTGTGTATTTGTATGGCTTATAGCACAAGGGGTCCTGTTCATGACCAAGGTTCCCATATACAACCACGATAACAGTAACAAAAACTCATACACTTTGTGTTTAATGATTAAACTATTTCTTTCATTAGGTGTGGCCGTCTAGTGTATCACCTTGGGCTGCCTTATTCCTTCCTGAGTTTCCTGTATGTGGAAGAATCAATTAAGATTGCCTACTGTGAACAGAACTGTGGAAATTGCTCTTATATGGTATTTTCCTTATTTCATTCTTTATTTATAAGTGGGGGGGAGGGGGAAGATTGACTGAAATTTAGAGGATATATTTTAACCTGATTTATCTCAGACACTGAATTTCACTGATCTAGACATTTTATGGTTTTTCATTAGTAGGCAATTTGTGAAATGATTTTCAAAATGGATCAAATCAGTATGAAATAGACTGAAATCTAAAGGTCGAATTCCCACAGCTCTGCAATGAGGATCCAGTCTAGCTTTCACTGAAACCAGGAGAAATACTCTTATTAACTTAAATGTGTCTTTGGCAAAGTACTGCATTGTATGCAGTAGATATATAGATGGAGATGCTCTAGTGTATCTGAGGAAGAACCATTCCTTTTTGAGGCAGCATGTAAGGTCTGACTTGACATGTATTTTAAATGCCAAATGACACCTGCTGGGATTTCCACCATGTCTAAGCACCTAACACATTGCTTTCAATGGGTGTGAGGTGCTGAGGTACTTTAAAAATCCTACCAGATGCTCACCTGCATCTTCGGGTTACTTAAATACTTTTAAAACTTGGCCCATAGTACACAGCTGCTTAGAGTTTATGATTTCACCTAAGTTGAATGGAACAGATGATTCTTGGGAATTGGAGAATGCTGTAGAGACTCTAACACAGCCAGAAATTTGCTCAACAGTAGGTATGTCTACACATGCACCCCACTGTACAGTACCCACCCATACTGTACAGTTCTGGGAGTGCGTGGATCATTTCTGACCCTACTGTGTAGTAGCTCATTGCTACTGTGTGATGGTGGTGGCATCACAGCTAGTGCCCACCAATACTACACTGGTGTAGTGACAAGCTACATCACCATAGTTTGTTGCTACAGTGACATAGCATCTTGTGTGGATGTGCTCAGTATGTTTTGTTTATTAGCATGACTTGCAGTGCCAGCAGTGCCAGCTGTGATGGAGATTTTTTTTGTACTGAGGAAGCCTGCTATCTAGGAAACATATAAGTAGCTTGTTTCACATGCATGCAGTAGCTTGAGTGTAGAATTTAATTTCTTTCTCAAATTTGATCATCTTTTCAATGTTTGCAATGGTATTTTATAGGTAAAATAAGCTGAGGGAAGGGGTTGTAGTTCTATTTAGCTTTCCTAAAATCCTAAATACAGCTTTAGCAATGTGACCTTCTTTACCTAGTTGTTACCTAACCTATCTATTTACGACTAAATTGTGTCAAAAAGGGACAGACTAACATCAGTGGTGGCTTATATGCACAATGCACCAGAGTGACATCAGGAGACATGGTGCCTCAGAGGGATCATTCCTTCCTGTGTTTACAGTAGACTTAAATGAGGTGCTGAAAATGTCTTCCACTGGGCCAGCTTGATTTGTTTTTTCCCTGTCCAGTTAATCCTGAGAGAAGCAGACTTTGCCAAGCAGTTATGAGCACCTGTGACTGGGATTTAGTTCCCTTAAATTGAAATGGTGGGTTTTTAATTTGTGGGTTTTTAATTATGACCCACCTTTTCAATTTAGGGGTTTCTGTCACTGTTACGGAACAGCAGCAGGAGGGTGGCTGGGTGTGCTGGTGGTCAGAGAAAGCAGTGGGGACAGTGCATGGGGCTCTAGAAGCCCGCCAAGCCTGAGCTACCTCTAGCATGTCTGGGCTTTGAGCACCCTGTGCACTGTCCCTGCCACTTTCCCCTGCTGCCAGCTCACCCATGTGACATGTACACATGCATGATTTTTTTTTTATCTACAGTGGAACAATTTGCCACAATCAAACTAATCCAATACATTGGAGGTGGTCTAAGTTGCCACACTCAAAGACATTTTTACAGGAAAAAAAATTGTGCACGTGTACCTGGTGACACCATTATGTTAGACAAATGACAATTTCTCATCACTTTTTGTCACATGTACATGGCCCTATCATCATGTGTACAAATGTCCTGTGATCTCTTGAAAGCTGGGAGCTGCCCTGTAATGTAACATAACATAGTTGCCTCCCCTTCCTCCAAAGTGAAATCTAGACCCTACATTTTTTTGTCATGTAGAATCAAGCTTTCAACACTTTTTTTAAAAAGTTCATTTACCCAAAGCTCAGCACTTACATTATGTCACATTAATGTTTATTTTTCAGACACCAGATGTTGAAAAGGTTTGCAATAACATAGATAAGTCAACTGATGAAGAGCCAGCAGAGATCACACCTGAACAACACAACCATCATTCCCATCAGCCAAACCAACACAGACACCATGGACATGGGCACCATCACCGGGAAGAGGATCAGCTTTCAGAAGATCAGAACCAACAGGCTCATGCTCAAAGACATCATTCCCCTGGGAATAATCGACGTCATAACAGGGTTCTGGGACGTAATAGACAGGATCAGGCAGGTAGCCAGGAAAGGGTAGAAGCTGTCCCACAAAGAGAAGTGCTTGAGATTCCTTTACAGAGTAAAAGGCTCTGAAAAAAAGGAAATGCCAGTTGCAAAAATCAGTTAACCTGAAACTTTTTGAAAGCATCAGAATCAACTTCTAGTAGCTGATGCTGACACTGACGACACCTGTTGTTTGAAGAAGTGGGGAAGACAGCCACCTGACACTGTCGAGGAACACTTCCAGATACCTGCAGGTGACAGGGCCAGCTGCTGGCAGAGAACATCACTGAATCTTGACAGTGACGTTTGCTCCCAGCTGCTTGACAGTCACTAGCAGAAAGAGAGCATGAAACCAGTGACAACTGACAGTGACAAGGGAAGACTGGAAACTGAGCCTGAAAAACAAACTAAACATCTTAAAATCAGGAAAGACCCCTTCCATTTGAAGGCACTTCTTTACATTACAACATGTAATAAATAGCTTTAAATTTATCAGTCATACAAGATATTTAATTTCCCACAATTGCAAAATTCTGCCCAAGACAGAATAAAGAAATGCATAAAATTAAAATACAACATTGTAAGCAATTTGATGAGTGCTACAATCATGCTCCTTTCAGCTACCATCAGGAGAGGGCTTTTTAAACAAAGTAATGTTATTTGACCCTTAGTTTGTTTTTTCAGTGCTATTTGGAAGCTGGCTGCCGTCTGGTTAATTTGTCTTTCTTGTCTCTTTTCTAATATTCTGCATGCATGAGTGAAGGCAGAAGCATAAACTATAACCTAGGGGCTTCTGTTTGATGTTTAGCAACCAAGAATGGAAGAAGACCAGAAAAGACATTTTAATCATGTTTTCTTACTTATGTTGAAAGAACATGGAAAATATTCAAAAGGGTTTTTTTTCTAAATGAAAGAAGTGACAAAATGATCAAATCATATCGTTGTTAAATACAAATTAGCTTACACATAAGCAACTTGCCAAACCAATGTTTTAGTTCAACTGTAATGTATGTTATAGCCAAATACTACATTGTTCAAAAGTAATAGTTTTGATATTCTTTGATATAGTTTAGGGACTGGAACCTTTATCAGGATGTAGAAAAAGCAGACTCCTGCATCATTCCCATTAAAATTAATGGACACACAAAGTAGTACTAGTAGATCTTGATGCAGGATGAGAAACTAAAACAAGACTTTGGCCGAATTTGGTCCTAACAGAAGTAGACACAACTCACAGTGAACTGTGCCTGTTAATATTAGGGTGGAATTTAGCCATCAATATTGATTATTAATATAGTTTACTAATAAAACTTGTATAACATCTTTTTCTGTAATTGTTATACTTCACTTATCTGAACTGAATGTAATGTAGTATAGGTTGAGGGATTAATGAAAGAAAGAAAAAAGAATATTCAATACAAGTGAACTGCTCTGAGAGCACATACCATATTAATGACGGTTTAATAGGGAAATCATAACTCCTACAGAACCTGAATCCTTTTATGGTGAATGCTGATCAGCAAGAAAGTAGTATTGAATGTAAGCTGAATGTAAATGTATGGAAGATTTGAAAAGGGAGTTTTCAATAAAAAGTAGATGACATTTCAGTTGTGTCATATATTCTGATTTTACTTTCTAAGTGCATGGCTCAAGTTATTGTACTTATATTTTTCAGTTGCATTAAGTCAGGAAAGGATTTCTGCAATACATGTTCAAAGCTCTCAAAACCGGCTCCGTCTGAGGTGGAAATCCGGGCTTCTGCCGAGCCGTTGCTCCAAGTCTCGAATGGTGTTACGGAGAATTTCAATTTCCTTGTTTTTTTCTTCCTGGAGATGCTGTAGCTTCTATAAAAGTGCAAACAAATATTTCTTTGTTTCACACAAATTGGAACTGAAATACAGAATCAGCATATAACACAATATTCTGTTGGCATTGGGACATTTTTAACTACAATATTAAGATTTTTTTACAATATCAGTTGTATTTTACATGGATAATTTTACAAAATCCTTTTCAAAGCACAGCTGCACTTTGAAGCACTGTATATCATCCACAAATACCCACTAGATATTCTATACAAGTAGCAGTATTGCTTAAACACATACCCTTCTGTAGATATTTTGAGGTAAGGCAGTTGTATCTGGAAATGATTTTGTTGCTTTATTCTGAACTCTTGCTAATTTAGCATTGAACTAAAATAAACAAGAAAAAAAAAGTTAAAAGCCCAACAGATGAAAATGTCTTTACTTATGTAGGTATAATTCTCACTGTTCTGCATGTATTTGTACCTTTAACTGTAACTGGCAGTGTGACCCATGGGCATTGCAACTACTTAATCTGGAGATAATGAGACAACTTCATTTTTAAATGTTAGCTTGAAAAATACTGCCCCACTTCCTGGGTCCTGATGGTTCAAAGGGACCATAATGCCAGCTTACCAGCTAGTGGAAAATTCCCTTGGTGTAGACATTGGGTGCTGTTATCTAGCTTAGGACTTGAGAGCTACGTGAACCACATTTTCTACCTGTGCACTAGTGCCGAGAAGACGCCAGTCCTGAGAGTTGTGCTTTTTCTTTTTTTTAACATGTGTAGGATTTGAACTCTGATTTGTTTATTTGGCAGAAATAGAGTGGCTTTGCAACCTCAGCTGTGAAATACATCTCTGGCCCTGAGGCTTACAATCTATGTGTAGACCTCTACTTAAGTGTTTGGTAGCACATTGTAAATTACAGCATAAGAGCACCAGGCTCTCGAGGTTTATATGCAGATCTCTTCTGAGCACTGTGAAACCCAAAAAGTAAAAAGAAAAAAATCAAATTATTTATCCATCCTTCCAGTTACATGTGGCTATGTTTTCACAAGGATAACAGCTGTATTTAAACCAATTCTATCACAAAAATAAGAACAGACTATATTGTAATACTTTTTATTCTCCTTAAATTTTAGTTATGCCACCATTTGCAAATGGCAGTAACTTGTATAAGACAGACAGACAGACACACACACACACACACACACACGAAGGAGAACAAACCCCAATTTCTTTCACACAGCCATCTTTGAGGGGGTCAAGGACTTTTTCCTCAGCTCAGTTAAAACCCATACATCTCAAACAATGTACACTGCAGGATTTGCCCTTTATGATAATAGAGAACAGAGCAGCCATATCACATTACTAACTGGCAAGAATTTCTGTGGATGAAATCTCTCCTAACTATGCAGTTGATCCAAAATAAGATATCACCTACAAAAATCCTTGCTCACATATTCTCTGGACCATAAGGACTATATATAACTCCAAACCTACTATTACTAATGGTAATCTCAACATTTTTTAAAATCTAGACTCTTCTATATAAATATACATATAAACAAGATGTATCTAGTTGTTCTTTGATTTGACTTCCTAGTACATACCTCTATTTGTAGTTTGATTATCTCATTCTGTTTCTCCTTATCTTGAGTTCTCAGTTGCCTGGTTAACTCTAAAACCTCCAGCTCTTTTTTCCCTATTTGTTCTTTATGTTCTTCTTCTTTTAGTTCAACTGAAAACAGAAACACAAATGACAGAACATTATAATTTTAAAATATAAACACATATACATATTATAATTACAAGAGAGTTCATTGTATTAACAAAGTAGACTTAAAAGATGGCAGAAGCTATATTGTGGAATAAATTAATAAGTGAACTAAAAGCATAAACTGAAGGAACTTAAAGTCGTATAGGGTTTTTCTTTTTATTTTGTTATATGGGATATTTTTGGTACCCGTATTTATGGTACCACTTTCCAGAACAAAGATTTGAATGGAAACATCTCCCATGTATTAAGGTTTTCATTAACCTGCAGTATTCAGGATTTTACAATAATGCATTTCAGTTGACCAAAAAACCACACTCTTAAAACTATTTGGAGTCCATTCCCACTCCTTACCACAAAGTGGATTCTCTCTTTTACAGGGTCTTAGAACTTCAGAGAGAATTTTCTTTTAAATAATGTACAGGAGTGATCTAAGGGCCTAGGACTCTATTGTAATTTACATTGGTTTGTGTATTCAGGAGACACAGATGAGCACGTATCTGGGGGTAACCACTTATAATAGGCGCTATTATGGAGCCTTGCCATTAAGTGGTGAAAGAGCAGGCCCCTCTATATCAACAGCTAGTCCCAGGTATCAATAGATATCTGACATGGCATTATTGTAATTTACATGACTGTAATTTTATCCCTGATTTTTCTTGGGTGGAGTGAATGGGAAGGTAAGTCTACACAAGGTTAAAGCAAGTTTCTCTGGTATATGCTTCCATATTGTATCACCATTCTGTTTACACCAGTTTAATGGCTAATTACACCAGTGTAAAGATTGCAAAATGAGCTCCAAACTAGGTATAAATTTTTCTACCCATTGTACAATGGGTATATTGGTAAATAGTGAGAATGAGAAACTGACCTTTAAGTATTTGATGACATGCTCTGGACATGCTAAAAACTCAGTGCAGCCTTCAGAAAACTTACACTTCCTATTCATGATGCAGAGTTATGCTTCTTCATTTAAGTTTTTGGCCAAACATTCAGTGTATTTTAGTTATACAAAGAAGCTGGTGATAGAATTGGGACTTTTTGATACTATCTTGTTAATCTGCAAATTATTGTGCCACTACCCTAATTGTGACTGCCACCTTCAGACCATTAGACAGGCTGTGGAGCAGCCAGTGGGTGAGTTTAGGCCCAATTAGGTGTAGCCTGATTGCAAGCACCTGCCTGATTGAAGGAGGGCTGGGCAGACAGGGTATAAAATCAGAACCTTGGGAGCTGGAGGAATAACATTGCATGCCTGAGGGCTGCAGCTCCTGTAACACCTGGAGGTTAGGGTAGGAACTATAGGGATGGAGGCGGTTCCTTTTGGTCCAGGGTAGGACCTGAAACTACACCCTGCTGGGACTGGATGGTGTGGTGAGACTGCCTGTAGTGGGGCAGCCCCCAGGAAATGCTACACCTCTGCCTCCCCAGTGAAAGGGGAGGATGGGGTGCTAGCAGGGCCGTTCCTAGGGGTTGCAAATCGGGGCCACTCACCACCCTTGCTATGCCCCCCACTGCTGCCACCACTGCCACATCTGGGCCCCGCACCTGGCTACAGTCATCTCTGGGTGCCAAAAAGCTTCAGCCCCCACTGACTTCTGAGTCATCCCATGGAGAGGAAAGGTTTGGGGCCAAGGTCTGTTAGGAGGAACCTGAGGCCTGAGGTGTGAAAGGCCCAGAGAGGGGCCAAACTCCACTGGGAAGGACCTGAGGCATACAGAGCATGAAGTGTGGCTCAGTGAGTGTTCGGATAATGGTGGCACAGTGAGGGGCCAGAGTGAGTGTGGTCCAGTGAGAGGCTGGGGGAGTTGTGCAGTGAAGAGCCAAGGGGTCAAGACCCAGTGAGGTCTAAGTGGGCCAGAGGCCAAGTATGGCCCAGTAAGGAGCCAGGGGAGTAGTGGATTTGGATGCCATCTATGAGGCATGGGACACAGTGTATGGGCAGTTCAGAGCCATGTGTCTGGCCCATGGCACCAGAGCCGCAAATGGGGCAGTCTCCTGCATTACATATATTCATTTTACATAAAAGGCATGGCAGAAAGAGCAGGCCAGACTGCCCTAAAACTGGTGGGGAGCATCTGTAATGGGGGTGCCTGGGGAACCCCATTACACTGTTAGAAATGGAGTATTGTTAGAAATGGAATATTGTTAGAAATGGAGTATTGTTAGAAATGCACAGCTTGCACCTTGCGCCTGATAAGAAAGAAACACTGCCAAGGACTTTTTT
This sequence comes from Crocodylus porosus, assembly GCF_001723895.1. NCBI lineage: Eukaryota > Metazoa > Chordata > Crocodylia > Crocodylidae > Crocodylus > Crocodylus porosus. The sequence goes on along the minus strand of NW_017728909.1, from coordinate 30,179,782 downwards.
TTTCCTTGGCCAGCCTTGCCACAGTTTTTCTTAAATCGCAGACTCTCCCCCAGCCTCCCCCTAGCCTTTCTCATGCAGATTACAGAAGCTGGAATTCAACTGACTGTGTCCTTGAAAGGGGGGGGTTGTTTAAACTCTTGGTGACCTATAGAACTTTCTGAGCATGCTTGATTAGCTGATGCATATTTACTTCTCCGCCCTGCATGCTTAAGTAGTTAATTATAATGTACATGCGATGGATGTAGTGATGTAACCACATATATGTTTGTATTAAACGGAAATGAGCTGTAAGAGTTCCTGTTTCTGCACACATGCCCAGGAGGAAAAAGATAAATACAGCCTGCAAAAATTTCTTGGTGGATTCGGAGTAATCTGAGTCTTTGACTCTGCTCTGACCCTATTTGCAAATACACCTTTTGTGCCATCTAATGTGTGTCTGTGATTTTAGTGGCCTCCAAGAAACGGACCGCAATTTTTTGCAACAACACTGTGCAATGTAAAAGTTTCTGTTTTCCTGAGCACAGCAGGAATTAATCAACAACGAGATTGTATCTTTGTTCCCAGTTTCACTTTTGCAGTCAGCACATACCCAGCAGGACCATATTCCCAGTGCTCATTCTATCCAGTTGTTCCTGATTTTCTGCTAAAACAGAGCCCTGTACACCCCTCTGCCTGCACATTCTTAGCATGTGCCTTTTTTGGACCAATGACATGGGTGGAGACTGCTACAGTTTCAACTCTCTAGTTCCATAAAGATGCTTACTTCTTTTGTACATTTAGCTTATATGAAGACCTGCTACACCTATTCATTTCAGCAAAGTTTAACCCAACTCCACGAACCTGTAGACTTTAGAAAACTTACATTTTCTGTTCATGTCACAATAAACCTTTGTTAATTCCATCTTGTGGACTTCTTCTCTGTTTCTAATTTCTGTCACCAGTTTGTTGATTTGACTCTCATATTCCTGAGAATGTAAGCAATATATTGTAACAAATCTTTAGCCACTTGGACCACCCTGGTTACCATTATTCACTACATACTTAAAAGGGAATAGAGAAGAAGGTACTGTCTGCCAGTTCCTTGCATTCATACTTAGCTGTCACTTAGGCCATAAATCTCTCAATTATTTCACAGGAAAATGTTATAGTGATTAGTTAGAAAAATTCCTGTGAAACAGAACATTCATAGCTAAGTCTACTTTTCATATTATACAGTATTCTTTATTTTCTGCTCTTTCTGGTCTATTCAAGGTGTCCAGTTATCTCCATATCTTGAGTGAAGTCTTCAGTTTTATTTTCCATCTGCGCAACTCTATCAGTAGACAATTGTGTACTAGTATAATTAATACTGTTAATTTTTCCCCTTACTAGTGGAGCAGGGCTTGTGGAGAAGTAACAACAACCCAGGGTTCAGGTGTGGGGCTTCAAACTAGGATTTAAGTAATAATCCTATATTGACTTTATTAGGTTATGACTATTAGACTGTGCTTTATATAGCATTTAAAATGTATAATTTTGAGAAATTCCTTAAACCAAAGCACCTATATTACCTTTTATAATGTAGGTAATAATATCAAATTACCTACATAAAATAATTACATCTCATATTGCAGTACTTTTAATCCCCAGACTATTGACATAACCCCGTATACTGATATGTTTGTTTTACTAAATAGCTCATGATTAATATAAATGAAATAAAAAATCCGTAATAAGGCTGCTTTTAGTTATTTGCAGATTTAAGATACAAGAGAGGGTAGATGCATTCCTTTCCCCACCGGCTGTGCCCCTGCTTAGCTTTCACAGCTATCTTAGATTAGAGTCCATCTTAATGCAGCGTATTAATGCCAATTAACACCACTGCTAACCAGCACTGGTGATGTTATTAGAAGGAAAGGGGCAGGTGGACAACTGAGTCACAGAAAAGTCACAGACTGAGCATGTTGAGAAGTTGGTGGAGCTCTGTGTGTTTTCATGGGGCTTCAGGAAAGTCACAGAATTTCATGGAAATTCAGACTACATTTTCATGCTCCTGCTACCACTTTGTACTCCCCAAATACAGAGCATAGCTGAAAAGACACAATTTAGCTTTAAGGATTAGAAAGCTTTTGTGGTTTTCTGTTGTACCTGTCAACAAGTTTAGGGATGCTGCAACTACACAAAATTAATACTGGAAAATCAGAATTTCAGACTCCAATTACTCAAAGAGCTAAAAATCATTTCTTGAGAGGCTCTGGTTGAAAGAAATATATGATAGATAAATGTTCTTTTTACTTTGCATATAAAATGCCCAGTCACGTCTCACCTGTTCATGAGCCTTTAATTTCTTTTCCAAGATATGGATGTTGTTCTTCAGCCTTTCATTTTCATCTGTGTAAATAAAATATTGTATTAGGCAGATGAGATTTAACTTTCTCCATTAATTCAAAGGTAAAATAAAGGATAGTTCCACATGTATCCACCTGAAGTTTAAATTATAAAGCTTCCTTACATTTTGTAAATGCCATTATGATATCACTTACATATGGGGGTACTCAAGTACATTTTTTATAATTTTTTTAAAAACACAATTTTTGTGTAATATTTGTCTTAGTTTTATACTATTGATTTAATCAATCTTTTTACATGCCATGCTCTTTGGATTAGAAACTAAGGGTGCCTAAACACATGCTTCTGATTACAATGTGTTGGAGTAGACTCGATTGAGTCTGCTCGAGTGCTCTAATTAGAACAATACAGTGTGCTGTAACATTATGTGTATCAAAATGGCGGCAGGGGCACTTTAACTAACTTGTCAAACAAACTTCAGTTAAAATGCCCCGTGGCCATTTTGAAATACAGAACACATGGGATGCTGCAGTGTTTTAATTACAGCAGCTCTCCAGGAACATGTGTATAGACACTGTAAGAGTTAGAACCAGTAAAGGGTTCAGGCACCTACAAGTTAGACTTCACTTGCATTCCGCATAGGGCATTGCTGTTGCTGCCTTTATCTTAAAATAAAGCAGCCACAAATGTATTTTGTGGAGTTATACATTATTTACCACTATGCTTAAGTTTTAGGTGTCTGGCTCCTGCCCAGAATCTAGAGTTAGGGCACCTCAGGATGGGATCCTATACAGAACAGAATGTATGATTCATGTAGCTAGAAAGAGCAAAAAGAGGGTACCTGATTTTGTACCCTAATATTTCAAGGGACATTCATTTGGGACTCCTGTATTATAGTCTTGGCAATAGATATTTGCTGTTCTGACATTTTACACTCAAAAGTCATTGTATAAAATATAGAAACACTCCATGCATTCTTGCTGATCAATGAGAGTTTTAACGAGGAGGGTTGAAAATAATTGTCATGAACCTCACTATGGTCTGGGGGTTTGTGGAGGTTGTGCAGATTTGCATTTGCTGTACTAGATATTGCATTTGTTGTACTAATATGGCATATGCAGTCTTGTTGAAAAGCTGTATCCATTTATGTTGCTGCTATCACTGTATAGAGTTTGATATGCTATCTGTGTGTCTTTATGATTTGGACATGGTATAGCCAAGGAACTAAGGAATACACATTTAAGGAAAAGGGCATGGACAGAACTGCTAAATATCTCTTTAGCAGAGATATTTTTATTGCCCTAGTGACACTAGGCAAAAAGAATTACCACTCCCAGGCAGAAGGAGACTATTGGGTTGGGTACCCAAGGCATTGTCTGCCTGTAAAGGGGAAGTTGACTCTTCTATAGCAAAAGCATCTGAGAGGAATGGAGCATTAGTTGGAGGAATGCCAGATGTCCCAGGGAGAGCAACTTCTGAAGGATTCTGAGACTCCAGATGAATTGAGACATTGAGGATGGTGTGTGTGTGTTTTGTGTTGGGGAGGGGTTGGCTTTGATACATTTTAAGGACTGTCTGTGAAGTGTCTAAGATCTTTGGATTTTTCCCAGGATGAAGAAGGGTCCAAGCCCCAGCATACAGAATCAGTGTATAGAATCAGCAGAAAGGCTGATTTCTGGAGATACTGGCAAGAGTCTCAAGGTCCCTGTCAAAGAAGGTCAAAGAAGTGGAAGGATCATCGCACAAATGCCAGTATCCTAACTGATGCTAACACCGCCAGCATAGAATCATTGATTATTCAGCATCAGCTGCAATGGACAGGGCATTGTGTGAGCATGCCTGATGGATGTTTACCAGAATAACTGCTGCAATCCCAACTCAGCCAAGGACAAAGGACATGTGGGGACAGAGAAAACACTTCAAGGACATCCTCAAGGTGAACATTAAGAAGTGTGGCATTGACATCACAAATTGGGAAAAAACTAGCTTGGCACAGGATCCATGGAGATGCCTTAAGAGAAAAGGTACACCTTACTTTGTGGAAAACAGTTTCACCCTGGAGGCAGAAAAACAACAGAAATGGAAGGAAACGAAACAAGACCAAGAAACCCACGGTTTGATCTCCCTTTAGCCAACACCTGTGGCATCTGCCAAAGAGTCTGCAGATCTAGGACGAGCCTTCTTAGCCATCAATGGACTCATCTACAAACCTTTATTTCAGTGGTTTCCAACCTTTTTTATACCATGGCCCAGCAGGATGTGGTGCATGGAACCAGCTGCCTCCCTCCTGGGGTTGCCCCTCCATGCAGCTTTAACTCCAGTTGCTCGCCTGGGCAGACGGATGGAGGTCTGAGCAGAGGGCTCATGCCACAATCTGGCAGTCAACCCACTGTGGCCTGGTACTAGGCTGCAGCCCAGTGGTTGGGAATCTCTGTTTTATTTGGTCTGTGGGAGTAATCATCCTCAACTGTGAGGGATTGCCAGTGACGAATGGGTGAGCAAGGAGATAGACGTAGTTAGCCATATTAGTCTGAAGTCAGGCAGAAGACAGAGTAGATTTGCATCCTATGGATTATAAAAATTATAAGTCAGAGAAGTATAACATCAGCTTTCATGACCCAAAGCTCACTTTAAGAGATGCTGTGAAAGGATGCACAGAGCAGTGTATCAAATAGAAATTGTGATTTGATTACAGAAGGCAGGGAAGGAAGTGAGGAAGTGGGTGGAGAGAGGGGAAGGGGAAAGAGGAACTCCCTCTTCAGTGCTGGGAGGAATGAATAAGTAATAAACCCATAAGGATAAAAGTGTCACAAAAGCTAACCCAGGTAATGGGATAAGAATCCATAGTGCCTGTTTACATGCTTAACACAATCCAATCTGTGGACAATTTCTTGTTCTGCAATTTTGCATTCAAATTCATTTTAAAGGTTTTGTTGTCTTAGAACTGCCACTGCGGTCCACTATTTCCAGGAAGGTTAAATTGTTCTGCCGCAAGGTTGTATGTCTTTCTGCAATTGATGTCTAATTGGTTTTCATTTAGTCTTACATGTGACAGCAGAGGGGCACTATAAGCAGGTGAAGGTATATATGACATTGGTAGAGGTGCAGGTGAATGGACCTCAGATGTTATAATCCATGTTATTTGGTCCAGTGATGATGTGGTCTGTATTGATGAGGGGGCACAGCTTGCATTTGGGTCTGTTGCAAGGTCTGTTGCTGCAGTGAGACAGGGAGTTAGGAAGCCTGTTGTTTGAGGTGAGGGGACTGCCTATATACCAGAATAGGTTTGTTCCCCGTAGCTGCCTTGAGACAGTCATCCAGGAGGAACTGGAGTTTATTAATGAAGTGTTCAGGCTGGCGGCTGTCAGTGACAATCAAAGAAACTGTTTTCCTTGTCTGATGATTGGTATTGTAGCAGGTCAAAGCAAGGTCTGAGTAAGGAGATACCATTGGGAATTCTTCCTGTAGCCTCGAGCAATGAGAAGGAATTGAGTCACAGGTTCATCAATTCCACTTCGCTGTGCCCTCACAGATAGGCACCCAGGGCACATGAGCTGCTACAACAGTTACTGCTGATGAAAACCGTCTGCATTGAATGTTGAATGAATACTGCCAGTGAAATGTGTGTGTACAACCACTTGAAGAAAAATGACTAATTTCTTCACGGAATTCCCTAGCACCTATCACTGTTGTATCTGAAAGCTGCATAAGCGTTAATGAGTATCATTTAAAAAATTGGCTAAAATTTGATATCTTTCATGTTTCAAGTATGCAGGTTGTAGTCATATTGGTTTAGAGGAAAAAGCAATCAGGACTCATGAAATAGTTTGCAAGACCTAATTTAGTAAAAGCTCCACTGTCTTAAGATTATAACCTAAACACAGAAAATGAAACAAACACATTATTTTTGGAAGCTAATTCTCATTTATACTAAGGAAACATTATAACACAGTGGGAGTAAAATTATATATTATATATAAAATTACACTGTGGTGGAAAGATGCATCATCTCCCCTTTTAGGCTCTTTACACTGCTAGAATAGTATAAAGTGGATTTAGTGAACATGAGACAGGCCCCTATGGGCATATTTACTAGGGCTGTGCGAAGCTTCAGTCACTGATTCGATTTGGCGGAGTTTTGGCCGAATTCAGAGACCCTTTAATTTCTCTGAATTAAATCGGAACCCTCTGAATCAATTTGGAGAGATTCGGAAAGATTTGACAATTCGGACACAGTTTTAAATGTTTTTTCTACATACCTCAAGGTACCAGGCAGTTCGTGAATGCCACATTGGTGGGATTGATGGAGCGTCTCATAGGAGTGTGGGGCGGGGGCTGTCCCCCAGCGTGCTCAGCAGCAGACCGGGAAGCAGACCAGAAACAGTTTTGGTCCGCTTCCGGGTCTGCCAGAGAACATGCTAGGGTGGTTCCTGGCACCCCTCCAGCTTGGCAACTGGTGCCTCCTGGGTCTGCCGGGGGGGCACCTGGGGTCCTTCTGTGGCCAATCGCCAAGCTGGGGGGCCCCCACAGTGTGCTTGGTGGCAGACCCAGAAGTCAACCAGAAATACTTCTGTTCCACTTCTGGGTTTGCCGCTGAGCATGCGTGGGGCCCCGCCTGCACTCCTGTGGGATATTACATCTGCCCCACCATTGTAGCGTTCATGAGCTGTGCCTGGTACCTTGAGGTATGTAGAAAAAACATGTAAAGCTGTGCCTATGGCCGAATAGCTGATTCTCTGAATCAGCATCAAATCTTCAGATTCGGATTTGGCTGAATTAAATCAGGACACAGATCTGAATCAACAAATTGAATCACTGGCCCCGATTTGGGCCGCATATGAATCCAAATCTGAATGCAAATCACATACAGCCCGTTTCGCACACCCCTAATATTTACATAGCCTCAGTACCATGACAGGAAGCACTACAATGAGGTGTGCTGTGCTCACTCAGTTATGTACGAACTCAAAAATGAAAGTAGTAAAGCTTCCTTAGTGTGCACATAACTAAGTTCCCCTTTGGACTTCTGTTTGTGGATGGAGTTTATAGGGAGTAGACTCAATTTATCTCATTTCAACACTGCATCAGGGAGTGGTGAAATGAGATAAATGGTGGTGCAGACATACTCTGGGTCAGTTAAAAGAGCAAGATGCCTCCTAAACAGAAAAGTAACCAACGAATCTGTGTTCAAAAAGTTTATCCGTGGCCTGAGAAGTTCAGTGCAGGGTAACCTCCTGTGTGTTTATGCGCTTCTCAGACAGGTTTTGCAGCCAACAATCATTTATTTATTTATTATATTTATATGCCACTCTCCCCTGAACACACTCAGGGTGGCTTACAATAAAAAACATAAATTATAAAAACAGATGAATTTTTTTAAATGAGTAGTATGTAATAAACAGCAAAACCCTAAGTTTCAGGGCACTGTTTTAACACCTCCTGCTAAAAGCCTGCCTGATTAGTCATTAGGACCTCCATGCTAGCACAGCTACTCTTCTAGCAGCCCCAGAACTAACTATATGTTAAGTTCTACATGAGCTGCAGTTGCTGTCACTGTTATTCTCTATTTTCTGTTCAACTACCTAACAGGTTTCAGTAGATACTCCTTCTTATGCAGCTGCCTCTCATCAGATGCAAGCTTATTTAACTTGATCATGTCAATGTATTTCTCATTTTGCAGTCTTTCATATCCTCTTTTTTTGTCCGGTGTTGTAAACAAATCAATTATTCCACTAGATCTTGCCTTGGGATGTGTGCCAAGTACTTCAGCCTCTGTAATTTTCTTAATTGATTGGTTATGCAAAACATCTTGAAGTCAACAAATCTGCACTTCAAACTAATTAGTAAAGATTATAGATATGCAGGTGGCAATCAACAAGTCATGTTGAGCAGAGTGCCACAAGTGGCACAGGCAGCTTGTGCATGTGGCATGCAGCAGAAGGGGCAAGCAATACACCAGCAGCAGACTGGACAGGAACAGAAAATAGAGCAGCAGAACAGGCAGGGGAAGGGGATTGGAGTGGCACTCACAGAGCGCACAGAGAGTAATTTGGCATTTCTGGAAAAAAGATTGACCTGAAGTAGCCTAACTAACACTACCTTGATTTTTTTTTTTGGTTAGATTTCTCATGCAGCTAAAAAACAAAATACAAAACAAATTTAAAGGCTAATTACAGACATGCAGGGGCATTAGGGGGATATTAAATTGATTCAAAATGACTGCCCAATATCAGGTAAGTCAGGATGGGGGACCTAGTGTGGGAGTTGGGGGTCTACCGGGGGATGGGAGGGAAGCATAAGGGGTGGGGGGCAGACACAACCCATGGGTGGGGCTGGTGACCTATAGATGGGGGTGCATGGGGCCAGCACTACTGATGGGAGGGAGCAGGCACGACCTACGGCTTGGGTTGGCGGGGGCAGGCATGACACATGGGTAGGGTGGGGCCCCCCACAGTGAACCTACACTACCATCCCCCATGCACCACCCCTCACTGGGATTTACCTGCTTGGCTCTGGCAGCATTGAATGCTAATAAAAGTGGCTGCACACAAAGTGGCTTGTGGGATGGGGGTTGAGAGGGCTGGCTGGTTGGTGGGGAGCAAGGAGCTGGGGGGGCAAAAGATAGGTGAGTGGGGTGTGTGTGAAAAGAGCAGCCCTGGGGCTGGGGCCAGGGGCTGGGTTTTCCCAGGGAAAGTGTACAGAAGTTCCATGCACCAGTTTGACCTAAATAGAATAAGTGTGAAACTATACAGATCTAAATTTATCTCAAAATGGGTTCTACAATTTTTATATCAGTTTGTGTGAATGGAACTTTTGTACAGTTACAGGTTTAGACTGGGTGCTGTCACTGAGACTGGGTCTGTAAGTGTAAGGTCAGAACTGGGACAAGTTAAGTTTAAATTGGGTGGCCATTCTGAACCTGATTTAACGCCCCCAAATGGCTGTACTTAGCCAAAGTGTTGTTAGTGCAGTAGCATAACAAACAGGGAGGCAATCAGGGTACAAACCCCAGGCACTGAGTTAAATGGCATGCCAGTGACAGGAGTTAGGGTGGCACTGTGAGGGCACAGGAGTAGTGATGGAACTTGGGGAGGGGGCAGGAGTAACGGCAGCACCTGAGGAGGGAATGGGGTAACTCAAGGATTTGATTGCAGGAAGTCAGAAATCAGTGTTGTGATATCCCAGTGGTGACAGGATTTTGCAGTGGCAGCTATAGAGGGAGGTGAGAGGACTCCTGTATTAACAACCTGGCTGCTGACACTGCCAGCACCTCCCCACTCCTACAGAATTAGTATGTTTCTTTGTGGGGAGGCATGAGGCTGATGACGGGACTGTGGTACTATGGTTTGTGTCTGGCATGCACATCTTACCAGTTACACTTCTGTGTTAGTGCATAAATAGGGTTACAGGAAATAGACCTTCATCGTACATGTATGCAATACAAGTGAGCAAGCACAGGTTTGATTCTTTTCATGTTTTAAAATTCATTTGATCGTGCTTTTCAACTGGTGAGTAAATAGTGAATGCTTTCTCCTAACACAACCATTAAATATAAAATAAAATTTTATGTTTATGGAATAGATAGAAACTTGTGCCAAACCACAATGCTGTATACTTTACAAAAATATTTTGTTTACCTCTCAAGTTGCACTGGTTTTCAACAGTTTGTCTGAAACCCTTAATTACATTTTGGAGAGAGGCACATTCTAAAAAAAAACAAACCAAAAAAAACAAAAAAAACCCTTCATTATTTTTCAAGAAATTTTTTTCACTATTTTCATTTTAGAATTCATTGATATGTTACAGGCAACAATATATTTTTTTAAAGAAGCACTGATCTTTTGTTACCATGAATTGTAACCTAAGAAAAAAGATGCACACATTACCCCCAATGACCCCCAACAGCTGTGGAGCACCCCCGCTGACCCCCAATACAGCCAGAGGTAAATGGGGCCCATGGTGGGAGAGGACTAGCTCAGCTGAGCTGTGGGGAGGCAGTTGAGAGGAGCCAAGGAGGGTCTCACAAGGAGGGCCTGCCCCGGCTCCTACTTTGCTCAGCCCCGCAGGGAGCCACACAACTGGAGCCTTGCAAACAGGCCCCATAAACAGGCATGCTTGTCTGCCAGGTGTGCGAATTAGTGTGGGAGTTTGTGTAGAAGGGTGAGCGGGAGGGCCCAAGACCCTGCCAGTGAGCCCTAAGGAAAGCAGTCCCATCAGCAGCCGGCCTCCCAGTGGCACGATGTGGATGGGCACAAGCTGCACCCTGAGGGCCCCCTCAGAGTCTGTGGCATCCCCTTGTGGCACCTCAGAGGCCTCCACCTAGACAGAACCCATAGTTCCGGGCTCCACACAGATGCAGCCTTTGGCTCTCAGCTGTGGGGGCTGCCTGGCATGTTTCCAGGCTCATGGGGCTGGGAGCACGGCCACCTCCCATTGCAGGGTTTGCTCGACTTTGGAGTCTCTGGGGCATCAGATTGAGGAGCTCCAGGCTGCAGTCCAGAGACTGTGAGCCATCAGGTATGGTAAGCAGGAGATCGACTCCTACTGCCAGGCCCTTCACCCCTTAGAGGTGGAGGGTAGACCAAGGTTACCCTCCAGGGGATCTCCCGTACTGTCCAGCCAGGGGGTTGGACCAAGGTGGTCAAGGGCCCCAAGGCCCGCAACAGCAAGGTCCCCTCCCCTCTGGGGCTTTGCAACAACTATGAACCTCTTGCAGCCCCAGTAGAGCCTGTGGAAATGCCAGCTCCTGCAGGCAAGGGAGGATCACCCACCCCTACTCTCCCTAAGATGAAACACAGAGTGCTCATCGTAGGAGACTCTCTCCTGACGGGGACTGAGGGAGCAATCTGTTGTCCTGAACCCGTAGCCTGGGAGGTCTGCTACTTTCTGGGGGTCCACATCCGGGACATAGCTGAGAGGATTCCAAAGATTCTGTAGCCCTCTGACCACTACCCTGTGCTCCTCATCCATGTGGGCACAAACGACATGGCTTGGAGCAACCCCAGCCGGGTCATGAGAGACTACCGGGCTATGGGAGTGGGGCTGCAGGTGGTCTTTTCCTCGCTCCTCCCAGTTGTGGGTCATGGGCTCAGGAGGGAGAGATGGGTTGAGGTAGTCAACCAGAGACTGCAGTGTTGGTGTCATCATGAAGGCTTCCGCTTCCACGATCACAGTCCGCTCTTTAGTGAGAGAGGCGGCCTTCACCTCAATCCACTGGGGAAGACGCTTTTCTTAGCTAGACTTGCTGACCTGCTTGAGCGGGATTTAAACTGAGCACATGGGGGGACAAAGGGAGTACCACCACTGCAAGGCCACTGGGCAGTTTTTGTAAACCCAGCAGGCTAAGGCACTCAAAGGAACCCAGCCCTACCCCCACCTCAGAGCGATCTGTAAGAAAGGCAAAGGCCCCCAATGGGACACTTAAGTGCCTATACACTAATGCCAGGAGCCTGGGGAACAAACAGGAGGAAATGGCCCCCTTGCTCAACCAAAAGGATTACAATCTCATAGGGATAATGGAGACCTGGTGGGACTCCACCTATCACTGGGCCACAGGTATAGGTGGCTATATGTTGTACAAGAGAGATTGTGTGGACAAAAGGGGTGGGGGGTAGCTCTCTATGTTAAGGAAACCTACACATCCCTGAAAGCTGACATTGGCACCCAGGGCGGACGATTGGAGACTCTATGGGTCAAATCCATGGTGAACAAGGCACGGGATACAATGGTGGGGGTCTACTACAGACTGCCTAGCCAGGATCAAGAGCTTGACCAGGAATTCACCAGGGAACAAGCTGAAACTGCATGCTCCCGGTACACAGTTGTCATGGGAGATTTCAACTACCCTGACATCTTGTGGGAAGAGCACTTGACCACATCCAAACGGTTGCAAAGCTTCCTTGTGTGTGTGGATCAGCTCTATCTGACTCAAGAAGTCTATGGACTGATGAGAGGCAAAGCACTTCTCAACCTGGTACCAGCAATGGGGGATGACTTAATCAGCAACCTAATGATTGAAGGGAAGCTGGGAGACAGCGACCATGAGCGGATCACCTTTACCATCTGCTGTAAAGCAGGCAAGTCAGTCAGCAAAGCAGAAGTCCTCGACTTCAGGAAAGATGACTTTGACAAGCTCAGGTGGCTTGTTGGCAAAGTCCTAAGGGACCATGACCCAAAGGAGAAGGGAGTTCAGGACAAGTGGTTGCTCCTTAAGGGAGCGATCCTGAAAGCAAAATCAATTTCTATTCCATCTTGGAGGAAAGGCAGCAAAAGGGCTCTGCAGCTCCCTTGGCTCTGCAGGAAACTAATGGACCTCATGCATCTAAAAAGAAAGGCTTATAAAGGATGGAAGGCTGGATCCAGTACTCTGCACTGGTCCAGACCTGTAGGGAGTGAACCAGGAAAGCCAAGGCTGCGACTGAACTCCAACTGGCTACAGGTATCAAGGACAATAAAATGTCCTTTTTTAGATATGTGGGGAGCCAGAGGAAAAGCAAGGGTAACATTGGACCCCTCCTAAACCATATGGGCCAACTGACAACCAACACCCAGGAAAAAGCCAACCTGCTCAATGGGTATTTTGCATTGGTTTTTCACCAGCCCCAAGGGAAAAACTGAGCAGTCCTGGCCAGCTCAGTACAGGATGGGATGGCCAGGGCAAGACCCTTCTTCAATGTTGACCATGTGAAGGAACACCTTGAGAGGCTGGACACCTTCAAGTCAGTTGGCTCAGACAGCTTACACCCCAGGGTACTTTAGGATGTGGCAAACATCATAGGTTGGCCACCAGCACAGATCTTTGAGAGCTCATGGCGCTCAGGCAAAGTGCCCAAGGATTGGAAGAAGACCAGTGTGGTGCCTATCTTCAAGAAAGGGAGGAAAGTAGAGCTGGGGAATGCAGGCCCATCAGCCTGACCTCCAGCCCCAGGAAGATCTTGGAGAAAATCATCAAAGAGACCATTCTTGACAAACTAGCTGAAGGCAACTTCTTGAGGGATAGCCAGCATGGATTTGTTGTGGATTGGTCTTGCCTGACCAATCTCATCTTCATAGTTTCATAGTTAGTAGGGTCAGAAGGGACCTGAGCAGATCATCGAGTCCGACCCCCTGCCATGGCAGGAAAGAGTACTGGGGTCAAACGACCCCAGCAAGGTTTTCATCTAGCCTCCTCTTAAAGACCCCCAGGGTAGGAGCCAGCACCACTTCTCTTGGAAGTTGGTTCCAGATCCTGCCACCCTGACCGTGAAGTAGCGCCTCCTGACATATCACCTGGACATGGGAGAAGAGATTGATGTCATATATCTCGACTTTAAAAAAGCTTTCGATCTGGTATCCCATGATCGTCTTATAGAAAAACTAGCCAACTGTGGTCTTGGCTACATCACAGTTCGCTAGTTACGGAACTGGCTTTGAGGTTGGACCCAGAGAGTGGTAGTTGATGGAAGTCAATTATTATGGTGCACTGTGATTAGTGGGGTCCCCCAAGGCCATATCCTTGGGTCTGTCCTCTTCAACATCTTCATTAATGATGTGGACATTGGTGTCAGAAGTGGACTGCCTAAGTTTGCTGATAACACCAAACTTTGGGGCAAAGCATCCACACCCAAGGACAGGTTGGTGATCCAGGCTGACCTTGACAGGCTCGGAAAATGGGCAGATGAAAACCTGATGGCCTTCAACTCCAACAAATGCAAGGTACTCCACCTTGGGAAGAAAAACCTGCAGCATGTTTATAGGCTTGGCAGTGCTACGCTTGGTAGCACCATGGCCGAAAGGGACTTGGGGGTCATGATTGACCTCAAGATGAATATGAGCCAGATGTTGCAGCCAGAAAAGCAAGCAATACTCTGGCTTGCATCCTTAGATGCTTCTCTAGCAAATCCCAGGATGTCATCCTCCTGCTGTACTCTGCCTTGGTGAAGCTACAGCTGGAGTACTGTATCCAACTCTGGGCTCCACAATTTAAAAAATATGTGGAGAAGCTTGAGAGAGTCCAGAGGAGAGCCAGGCTTATGATCAGAAGGCAGGAAACCAGGCCTTATGATGAGAGGCTGAGAGCCACGGGACTCTTCAGCTTGGAAAAGCGCAGGCTCAGGGGAGACCTGGTGGCTGCCTATAAGTATATAAGGGGTGTCCATCAGGATCTGGGGGAACACCTGTTCACCAGAGTGCCCCATGGGATGACAAGGTCAAATGGCACAAAGTCCTCCAAGACCATGTCAGGCTGGACATAAGGAAGAACTCCTTTACAGTCTGAGCCCTCAAAACCTGGAACAGACTGCTGCCAGAGGTGGTGCAAGCACCTCCTCTGGATTCCTTTTAAGAGGCAATTGGATGTTTACGTTGCTGGGATCCTGTGACCCCAGATGACTTCCTGCCCCTGGGGCAGGGGGCTGGACTTGCTGATCTTCCGAAGTTCCTTCCAGCCCTAATGTCTATGAAATCTATGAAATCTATAATTTAAATATTGCTGTTTTAATTATTTATAGCCATTTCAATATTCAGCCATATGATTTTCAAACATACAAACTAGGCCTGTGTGAAGTGGCTAGTATTTACTTCATATTCGGATTCAACCAATTCGGGGGGGCAGTGATTCGATTTGGTGATTCGAATCACTGTCCCAAATCAATTCGGCTGAATCTGATTTGTAGATTTGGCCACCACAGAATCGGCTGAATCTCTGAATTGGCCCCATCCCCTGCCCACTCTCAATGGCTACCCGGCCCACTCTCCCAACTACTGCCTCTTAAAAAAAAAAAAAAAAAAAGCACCCCACACTCACCAGCTGCTACCAGGCAGGGGATGATCCCTGCTGCCCCCCACTACCTCATGCAACATGGAGGGCTCTGCCATGAGCCCCTAGAAGCCCCAAGGCTGTTGCAGCAGCTAGTGAGTCTGGACATTATTGCTATAGCCTGTGTTAAGCAGCAGTGAGGTTCTACAGCCACCTACTGCCAGCTGTTGATAGCTGACTAGGAAGAGACTGAGTCAGACAGGTTTTTTTGGGTCTACAGTCCCTAGTAGGGGGGTCAGGTCCATGTGAACAGAACCAAATTGGACAATCTTAAATTTTTGAACAGAAACCACTTCGCTCAGTGGACAGCCTGTTGACCAGGGCCATTGCAGCCACAGGTGGCCAAGAATATCGTTGTGGTGTCGTACAGGTGAGGGTGCAGGGAAAGGAAGATCCCCAAGAAGACCCTACAGCAGGGCACAAGGACTAAGTCTGTTCATACCTTCCAACTCCTGAATAACTAAACATTCTATTGAGACATGGCAGATGAGAAAGAGAGCATGCAGTCCATCAGAATTTATGGATAGACACATCCCTGTGTGACCCCCCAAGACAGGTATATGCTATAGGCTGATTTCTTTTTTCCTTTTCCTTTTTTAAACTTTCAGCAATGTCCAGTTGTCTTTCAGAATAACATTAGAGAATATACATTTTTTGACCACATTAAAAAAATCTTGGAACTCTTTTCACTGAAAAATTGTAGCCTTAGAGCAAATTTGAAATTTAACAGGAAAATGGGGGTTGCCTTTGTGGGATCTAACTTTTGCCATCCCTGTGAAAATGTGCCCAATTCTGGTCAAATTATCAGCCTCTAAAAACTTCCATCTGCACATGCCTGGGGAAAAGATTTTGGAAGATTCCTTCTACAGTGGCATAATTTATGCCAGTGAGCTATAAAGGCTGAACTTTCCTTGAAGTTGCCCCTCCATGGAGCTATCATTGGGAACAGGAACTGATGGCATTGGGACTGTTTGCCCTGTTCTCAGTGCTCCTTCTGTTGGCGTCCTGGCAACGGGAATGAAAAGGCAGATAGGACTTATTGTAATGAAGAGAGGGAGACAAGGAATAATGACTAGGGGTGCACCGAGAGAGGTTTTGGGGGCTGATACCGATAGCTGATATTTAAGGAGGCATGTCAGCTGATACTGATCTGATATCTGATACAGCTGCCTCCAGATGGTAAGTCCAGTGTGGTGGAAGGGGAGGGGGGAGGGAAGGGGCATGTCGGGGCATATCAGCATATCTGTGGTAAGGGAGGGGGCATGGGTAGGGCAGGCACTGCTCAGGGGAGCTGGGGGAGTGCAGGACGGAGGTGTGGCTCATAGGGTAGGGATAGCTTTGGCCACTGCTTGCACACAGGGGAGGGTGGAGAGGGGCATGTGCCCCCAGATCTGTGTGGCACAGGGAGGACTGCAGCTGCAGGGTGGAGCCAGAGCTGGCACTGCAGGGCTCTTCTCAGCAGGGGCTGGACTTGGAGTGGGCTCCGGCAGTGCTGGGAAGAGGCTACAGCCATCTCAAATTTCACCACAGCTGTGCTCCCAGCCTTGCACCGCTGTTCAGTGCAGCCTCAGCTTTTCCGGGTGCTTTAGTGAAGATGGGGCATTCAACTGTGGCTGTGCTAGGCAGCAAGTGGCAGAGCGGGGCTGGGAGCAGAGCTGTGGCAAAATCTGGGGTGGCTGCAGCCTCCTTCCAGTGCTACCGGAGCTTGCTCCAAGCCCAGCCCCCAGCAAGAAAGGCCCCGTGGAGCACCAGTGCTGGCTCTGGCTCCACCCTGCAGCTGCCACCTGCCCCACACCGTGCAGATCCCGAGTGCACATGTCTCCCCTGCTCCCACCCTCCCAGAGTGCAAGCAGTGGTGGGAGCTGCCCCCACCCCATGAGCTACACCTCTGGTTCCATGCCCCCCTCCCCCCGCCCTGGTTGGGAAGCCCCTTCCCCTCCCTCACCGTGGGGGGCATTGATCTGGCCCCACATGCCCATGCTGGAGGCAGCTCTCCATGCCAACGGCTCAGCTCTGCTGCACTGCAGCTGTGCACAGCATGGACATTTATCAGCCAAATTATCACCCCCATAGAGCTGACATACAATATAGACAATTTTCTTCATACTGGTACTGATCTGATATCAGACCAATGTATCACACCTCTAGTAATGACTATGATAAAGACTCAGTCAAGAGACTCCGGAGTGGGAGTCTGGAACTAGGTGGTATGGGAGGGACAGGAACTGAAAGGGAAGAGAAAAAAGTATCAGGCGGGAAAAGAAAATGGGAGGTGAGGACCTAGAGGTGGATCTTAGGGACTGCTGCTGGAGAATGATCCATAGACAAGAAGCCAAGGAGGGGTGGTTGAGTAGGAGGCAGGAACTGGAACAAGAATTGGGTGGAAGATTCAGCACAGAAGGCTTTAGGATTGCTCTATTGGTCTAATGGTTTTATGATGTTAATTGATCTCCATTGTGCATATGCATTATGTTGGTCTCTAATGAAATAAACATATACTTTTACCAGCGGTCTCCTGCCTTATTCCATGTACAAGATGGATAACTTGGGGATTAATTAAGATTCTGTAGTTAATACGGCAGTTGTTTGTAAACCCTTTGTCTCATTTGTTGAAGAAATTAGAAGATGTATAGTAAAAGAGTTTGTGGATTGCAGAATCTGGTGCTTTGGTTTATTCCAGGGGTGTCAAACATATGGCCCATGGGCCGAAAAGGACTCCACAGGTTGGATTCTCTGGCCTGCCATACTATTGGTATGGCCAGGGGAGGTGGCCTATCACAGAATCCAGGACCCCAAGGCCCTGGTGGACATGACAATCAGCAATGGAGGGTGAGTGATAGCTGACACAGATCCACTTGCCCTCTGGCCACTTTAGCCTTCTTCACTGCCATGGCCTGACCTCCTCGGATGCCACCCATACTGCGTTCCCCTTGCTAGAACTGGAATTGCCAATGTGGCATGGGGATACATGGCAGTGGCAGCTCTGCCTCTAACATGGGGTACAGGAATAGTGGCAGGGGCTGGAGCAGCTGCCACTTGTCCCAGATCAGAGCTGGAACTGCTAGCACCACTGTATGCTTCAGCTCAAAGCTGAAGTTGCCACTGCCATCACAGCTTCCTCATACCCCGGGGCTAGATCTGGCCCACACTGAGTCTACAGTCTGGATCCAGCTTTGGGCACAATGGTGAGTTTTGCACTTCTGGTTTACACAGTTGAATGCCATTGTGGAACAGCAGAATCCATAATTCTTCCACAGGCCATCTCTTTGATACTGGGAAAGTACCCTAAAACAAACAACTTACAAGTGGCCACACCCTGTGTACTCCTCATTTGATGGATGGCCACCTTGAAATATTTGGGGTGTGATATGTACTGCAAGTCAACAAGCAATATGCACTGAGCAAATAAAGTGTTACTTCTGGAAGTTACAGATTCACAGAAGTTTAGGGGCTAGAAGAAGGTGCAGCCCCTTTACTCTGACCAGGAAAGACTGCTGGGGTCAAATAACCCCAGCAAGGTGTGTACCCAGTCTCCTTTTGAAGATGTCCAGGGTAGGCGCCTGAACCATCCCTGCTGGGAATCTGGTCACACAAGTCTGGAGTCCAGTCACATGATCCATGAAGAAGTTTGAAACCTTCTTCTAGGAGTTTATGGCTATTGCTTCTGGTTTTCTCCTGGGGTGCTTTGGTGAATAGTTGTTCGCCTAGCCCCTGATGCTCTCCCTTGATATATTTGTAAGTTGCCACCAAATCCCCCTGAAGTTTTCTCTTTTCTAGGCTGAACAGTCCTATATCTGTCAGCCTTTCTTCGTATGGTTTGTTCTTCAGCCCTCTAATCATATGAATGGCTTTTCTCTGGACTCTCTCAAGCTTCTCCACATCCTTCTTGAAGTGTGGCACCCAGAACTGGACACAGTACTCCAGCTGCGGCCTCACCAGTGCCAAGTAGAGTGGAAGAACAACTTCCTTAGTTTTGCTTGAGATGGATGAGTCGATGTATGCCAGTGTACTGTTTGCTATACTAACTGTACCATCACATTGGTGGCTCATATTCATTTTATGGACAATTATGACCCCCAGGTCCCTTTTGGACATGGTGCTAGCTAGTGTAGCACCAATGAGCCTGTAAGTTTGTTGAGGATTTTTCCTCCCCAGATGAATTACTTTACACTTCTCAGTGTTGAACAGCATCTGGTTCTGGTCTGCCCATCTAACTAATCTGTCTAGGTCCGCCTGGATCATTACCCTACTCTGATGCATGTCTTATGATCAAAATTCACTAATGTTTGTGAAGCACTCAAAAGCCACAGTGATGAGTGCCATGGAAAAGCCTTTGGAGAAAAAATACTTCTATATACAGAGAAGGGTTAGATGTATGTGCAATAAATATTGCCACACACCGAATCATGAGAATAAAAGGATACTGAAAAACTCATCTTTCAGTGAGCACAATGCATTCTATGCACTGAATAAAGCAGGTATCCTGTAAAAAAATCTGTGTGTATCATAATGTATATGCACAAAGGGCTGAAATAAGGTTAAATTACATCTAGTATTGAGGTACTTGACATCACAACTTTAATATTGTTCAGTGCAGTTTTTGTATGTAATGTACAATGACACAGCTATGATTTATAGTTCTGAAAATTACAGGATCACAACATTATTTGTGTAGGTTTATATTGGTTTATTATATGGATTAATCAAAGATTTTTTGTGCTCCAAGTCTAACATTTTATGAGAAATGCCAACTAAAAAAAGCCAAGTGTATCTTCAATTTTTTCTTGTTATTAACAGATAAATGCCTTTAAACACTCAAAGTCATTTTATCATCTTAGCTAAGAAATTTAGTTCTGTGTGTGATATTCTTTCTGTTTATGAATTGAATTTAAGGTTTGAGATTAAGCAGAGTACAAAGCAGGGTTAATTCAGGTTGAGTATCTTACTAAAAGTAGCTTATTTGTCTAACCATGTCATTTTTCCTTTTATAACACATATGGTATGTGTAGTAGACTGCTCTGTAATTTCCGCCAAATGTTCCATTTTAAAACTATGAACTTATGAACTATATCTTTATATTTGTTTGAGAAATTGGACATTTCTTATTACTAAATAATTTAAAAGGAAACATTTATAAACAACAGATTTTTCTGTTGTTTCAAAACACTTGTAATATTAACATGTGAACACAAGATGGAACTCCTGTAATACAATAGAAAATTCTTATTTGGTAGTATCTTTGCCTTCTTTGGTGGAGGAGAACTCTTTAGAGATTTCTTATGGAAAATATTTTACAAGAACATTAAAGATTCAGTCCAGTACTTGTAAGAATTAAGAAATACTGGAGTTATGGTTGCATGTTTGCAAGAGTATAATTTTTCTTGCAGTCCCATCCCTCACTATTTCCCTTGAACTTTTGCCACTAATAAGGCAAGGGGCCAACAGACAACAGCCTCCTTTGTTGTACAACAGATTCATCCCCAGAGCACATTCTATCCCAGTGACTCTCAATCAGGATGTCTTGGCCCTTTAAGGGTACTGTGGGATATCACAATGTTAACACTATTCATTTTACAAACATGATTCACAATATAAACCCAGAGATTTCAAATTGAAATCTATAATTGTGGTCTATCTGAGTTCTATGCAACAGAAAAAGTGGTCTATTATTTTTGTGTAGTAAAAAGAAAAAAAGAGAGAAAACAAAGAGCTGGCATTTTCTAAGGTGTGCCATGAGTATAAAAAGCTTGAGACCCATTTCACTATCCTGTGTACTAAAAGAGGAAGTGTTTCCGTGGGGAAAAAGGACACTACACACTTAGGGTGCAGGGCTGGAACCATCATGTGTGCTGCATACGGTACCCAGCACTGGTCTGAGGTGCATGCTGCACATGGTGCCCATGCCAGACAGGCCTTGTATGGTGGATCCAGCACACAGTACTGGTCTATGGGCCCAGTAGGGTTTGCAGACTGGCCCTGTGCTCCTATTCGGCCCACAGAACCAATTGCATTTGACACCCTATCCTTACATAATTTTTCTATGCCTCTATCTGATTTTAACTCTGTTCTTCATCATCCATTTCTCCCAAACTTTCTGGTGTCATGCTTCCTTTTTCTCTCATATTTTCTGCTTTGCATCTTCTAGCATTCTACCCCTGTATTTGTAACCATTTCTTGCTTCATGTTCACTCTCCTTTTTCCTTTTTAAAAGTCCATTTTGTACAAAAATCCTTCTCTTGTTCTCATGAATAAAATACCACCTTTGTCCTGTATTTTGTTTTTTGTGAGACTCATCTTAGGTGATAGTTCAGCAAAGGGGCCAGTATACCTTTCAGGAATGCCATAGGCCATTGAAGGAGGAAAAATAGAGAAAAAGGAAAAGAAAATTTCTGGGAAAAATGCAAAGGATCTGGAAAACAAGATCCATGAAAACCACAAAAAAAGAAAGTCATAAAAAAGAAGAAAGTCTAGAAGTACACCAGTGAAGCCACTCGACACTCACAGATAGCCTGGCAACTGAGGATTCAAGAGTGGGTGTTGAGGAACAAGCCCAGAGTAGCTTCACTGATATTCTTCCAGGATTAGAACCTTGCTGCTCTGTTATAGATGAACCCTAAAAGAGAAAGAAAGAATGAAGAAAGAAGGGAACAGAGTTTAAAAACTGCAACCAAAATAGGAAGAAAACAAAGAAAAATAAATAAAAGATGAGTTTGCTCCTATAGGGAATATAGAATCATTCCTATAATCTAAATATATTCATATTAAGAAATGTTTCTGTTGAAAGGAAAATAAATATTGTTTACAAGTGTTAGGTATTATATTTTTGGCCGAATCTTAGCTGTATTATATATGAGTGAAACTCATTCCAGAAAAAGACAGTGATATTTTGAATCACTCAAATTATTACCAATAATTAAATTATGAAAAATTAAAATTTAATTTAATTAATCTTTACATAATATCTTTATAAAAATGAATAATAATTCATTCTGATAATTTCATTATTTTATGAGAGAGGATACCATTATTTTGGGTCCTACAGAAAAAGAACAGTTTAAAAACCGTCACATGAATGAATAAGATTTGATGCAATTTTTATAACGAGAAGCAAATACATTTAATACTTGGGTTTTTAATTTTTCTTTATCTTGTAGGGCCTATTCAAACAAAATATTCACATTGTGGTGGGCTGATGAACTTCTTAGGATTATAACAAGATATCTAACTAAAGAAGAAAAAATGTATAGAAAGTTTCATTTATATCTCTGATCCTTGTTGTGTTATTCTTGAAGGACAGGAAATAATGGAATTATACTTATGAAGTTGCCAAATGTAAGAAAGGAATCTACTAATTTTTCAACAGTAAACAGAGAGACACTTACCCTCTTTTATTGAATCTTCCTTTGATTGGCTTAATGTTAATAGCCTGTTGGATTTTTCTAGCTGAAGAACCAGAAGGTTATTCTTTTCATTAATTTCTGACATTTTCTATAGAAAATTATTGACAAAGCTTCAGGTTAATGCTCAGTTAAAATCTTTTGCTCATTTTTTTCATCTACATCCTAGGATGTTAAGTTAAATATTAAAAATAAACTATCCAGTTAATATTTATAGAATAGTGCAGAATCTCCCATGTTTATTCTATTGACATAATGCATTACCTGTATAGATTGGGTTTCCAGTTTCCACCAAAGATAATGAAGAGTTTGGTCTCCAGGCTTCATAAGCATTACTTAAAATCACACTAGGTGTGTCTCATATGTTCATGAATATGCTTTTGCTACTGCACATTAAATTTAGTACCTGTAATGTGAGGTACTAACTAAATGTGCATTAGGCTTCCCTAATGCACAGTAGTGAAAGTGCATACTTTTTTAGTGATGCATGATGTGCAGTAGCCTAATTTTACTGTGCTTTAGCATACTAGCACAGTTTTTGCCATGACACTCTAATGCACAGTAAAAATAGGAGACTGCACATTAAACTGCATGTGTAGACACACCCACTATTGAGCATCACCTTGTGATTGTGTCTCTCCATTGATGCAGAACTTCTGGAATCAAGTGATCAATCAATCAAATCCAAACAGGTGCAATGTCCTTCAGAAATGTTGGAACATTGGACCCGTTCGGATTTTTTGGGCTTTTTTACATGTGCAAGTGCTGCAGCACTGGATGCTTTGAAAAGCGCCTGGTGCTGTGGTGCTTGCACTTGTATAAGCAGTGAAATGTGCATCAGCGCAAGGAAAATGGCAGCAGTGTGCTTTTGAATTAAAATACCTCAGAGGTGCTTTAGTTCAAAAGCACACTGCTGCCATTTTCTGCATGCTGATGTGCATTTCACCACTTATATAACTGCATGCAGCACAGCGCAGTGTATCAGCTCACATGTGGAGAAGACTCAATTTAATTGAGTCTGCTCCAAAGCAGCAGATCTCCAATGTATTGCAGGATAAAAAGGTACATGTATAAATGCCTTTTGTTGCAGAATGAATATTCTAAGTCAACATTAAAAAGGGGTATGCTGACCCTCTGGTGTCTGAATTCCAAAAGTCTATAGGCCAGTTCTAGCTTTTTCCATTAACTACTGGTGGAATTTGATAAGGGGGAAGGTATGTGAGTAGCATAAATAGAGGAAACACTTTTAAACAGTTTTCATGGGAAGTCATTATATCCCCCAACTCCCTCCCCACTTAGGTTTTCCTCTGCATATTAACCACTTGTGGGAACCCCCTGAATAGGCATACTTTCTCAAAGCCATGGACTATGCTTGCAGGGAGGAGGTGTCCCCATGTCCTGTTCCAATGGAAAATGCTCTTTTGGTACTGAAGAGAGCTTTGGATATTCACTGGTATTTCTATCAGGTTTCTTCTGATACTGGAGAAGATCCTGAAGCTGGTGAGAAACTAACATATACCCCAATATTAGTGACAGCACCAGAAGCCTCACTCTGTGTCACAGCACCAGTGATGGCTTGATATGGGTGAATTAGGCTCTATGGGTCAGATTTTTAGGTGCCTCTCTGTATTCTTAGGTATCTAAGTACAAAATTCTTGGGAATCTGGCCTTACTTCCATGAACACTGGCATTGGACTAAGAGTTGTTCCTGACTTCAGTGTTCCCTCTAGGCTGTGTAGCATATGTGGCCATGCAGGTGGGCCTGGCAGCACAGCATGAGTGTGCCTGCATGGCCACGCATACTACACAGCTTAGAGAAAACGCTGCCTGACTTGTCTGGCTTTGAAGTTGAAGCAGAGGAAGCTACCGGGAACAGACTTATAAGGGCACATTGCTTCTGCTGCTGCCTCCCTGTGGGTCTGAGGCATGATGATCTGACTACATGTCAGGGCATGTCTACATGAAACACTAACTGTGCAGTAGTGCATCACAGCACAATGTTAATATGCTACTGCGCAGTAATGTCACTAAAACGGTGCGTTCTGGTGCTACTTTGCAGTACTTCCAGTTACTGAGCAGCACTTCTGGTTACTGGTTGTATAATCAAGCACTAAATAAATGTGCAGTAACTGGAAGTGCTGCCAAGTAGCACCAGAGCACACCTTTTTAGTGACATTACTGCATATTTAATTTAGTACTTGTATAATCAAGTACTAAATAAATATGCAGTAAGCACTGCCCACTGAATAATAATCTGCAGAACACGGATTCAACAAGCAGAACAACAGAAATGATATCTGCCTCCTGAAATATGGACAAGATGAACTCAACACTTAAAACAATCTTTATCTGAATCTTTGGGACCTAAGGACTCATGACTTAAAATTCCAAAGACCCTAGGCTAGACAAAAGTGCACAATGGCTCAAACAAACGTAACAGTTCCAAACTAATTTTGCATCATTGCTTTCCCAAAGGGCAATGCATCCATTTTATAGTTTGGCCTCAAATATTCAGTGATGAGTCAGGTTACTTCTTTGGTTAACAATACACAACTTCCCGGTAGGGTCCCAACATTCTCTAGCACTAGAGAAACATCACACAAGCAGTAAGAATTTGTAGATACCATTATAGCAGAAAAATAATCACTTAAAAATGAGTCCCTAGATTTTAAAAAATATGATTTCAACTGTATTTATTTTCCTCACATACCTTTTCTATCTGTGAGAAGTCATCTAAAAGTTTGTCAGGATTCACCATTGTCTTCACATGTGCTTCACTGGTCTGATTAATTTTTTCTAGAACATTATATAAAAAGGAATACTGATTTAAGAATTTCTACTTGGTGAACTAAATTATTTCCTTGTTCACGTTGTCAGAGAGATTTCATGCATGTGACTACAAATCAAATAATCTTGAATGTTCAAGTAAATTTCCATAGAAATAGACACATTCTAAGTAAAATGATTATTAATAAGCCAACAAGGACTGTAGTTATTTTCTAGACATCTTATTTGTCCCATGGAACTGAGAACCACTTTTTAAAAATAAAAAAATCATTATTACTAGTAGTGTTAATGATGTTCACATGTCAGAAAGGTTGAGAAAATAATCTCAAGCTGAATGGCAGGTACCTCAATAATTTGACATTTCTGTAGAGCTATATGATGGTATTGAAGTCAGAAGGATTTTTCAGTGTGTAAGTTAATACCAAATATAGCTAAATATTTTATAAGTTCACATTCTGCTGTCATACCTATTACTCAGGCTTAAATTGACTTTTATATCTAAAGTTTTTGAACAATTATTTGAACTGAGGCCAGGAAGCCCTGCATTAATGAGTAGATAATAGTTTTACAACAAAAGGCAAGTACAAATTTTAAAAGTGCTGGCCAAACTTTGCTCCCATCCAAGACAACAGTATTATTACTTTAGTCAGAGCACCCTGATGTCAAATTAATTCTGGACAGCTTCAGCTTTTAACTGTCTGCTGGTTTATGTATTCACTTTTTAGATATGCTAAGAGGCAAAATAGCAAGATCATAGTTTGAAATGCATACTATAAAAAAGCCTGAATAGATAAAAATACTGAAGATAAAATTAAACTGGAATGTAGATGCAAATTACTATTTTTGATTAACACATTAATTATGTCATTAGAGGTATAAACAGATGTTGCCAAGTGAGGTGGAAGAACTGCGGTAGGAAGTGTCTGGGCACAGCTAATCTGCTTCACTGGCTGCAACTCATGCTGCCTCTTGTCCCGCATTAGGCAGGTGCCCAATAGGTAATGTGTTTCCCCATAGGGGAATGTAAAAATGTACCCTGGAGAATATCCTGGGAACATCTCCATAAGCAGGGGAAGTTGGAACTCCCTACTAATAGAGATATGTCTAGGAGATTGAATGGGGTGTGTCTCTGTAACCAGGGAAAGCTGGGTAGGTGCTTCTGCAGTTTAAGGGTGGTGATCCTGCATAGGAATTCCCAGGGCATGCAGGATCAGGCCCCTCAAGCCCCAGGAACACCTGCCCCAGGGCACCTGGAGAAAGTGGACAGCTTTGGGCTGACCATGCTCTCCCATCATAAAGGTAAAAGACATCTGATGCAATAAAGTAACACATATTGATACCACCTATTTTGTGGCCACATAATTTTGGGCATTTGTGGTGCAACAAGGGGTATAGACATCTGTTTGCTTGGCCTTTGGGCCACCATAAAAATATTTAGGTGGCACAAAGGTGATGCCTGTTACCTAAATCAACAGATACTCTTAGCAATGTAAACTAAATCTGTAGATATTTAGCTACTATTAGTACGAATACGATATCAGGAAATTAACTTTCTGTAATTAATACATAACTGTTTTTTGGATTCATTCACTGTTCATACAAAATAATTAAATGGCTAATGCATGTATTTATTTATCAGATTTATATGCTGCCCTTCCAGACAAGGGCTCAGGGTGGCTTAGAGAAGAGAGTAAAATAGTTTATACAACATATGAACAAGATAATAGGACAGGAGAAACAAAATAACTTAGCTTAATAAAGCGTTAAAAAAAAATATAGCAATCGCTCCTTTAAACAATATCCCAACTTAGCTTTGTCTGCTAAGCACCTGCCCAAATAGGAAGAACTTACAACACTTCTGGAAGATGTCCAGGCTCAGTTTCTGGCAGTCCAAGAATGTATACAGGAAATATAGCTTAGCTTTACTGAACAAACATTTCTTCTTAATAAATTAATTAATTAGCAATGTCAATAATCTGTGGTTTCTCATAATTATGAACATTACATTGTGATTTGAAAAATTAGCAAAAAATCTGACGTATTCCATAATCTGGTTCTTAATTTATCTGTACAGTATTAGACCTTCCTGCCTAGGTAGCTTTATAAATATCTATGTCCCTCCAAAGTATACTTGTTGATGAGGCACTTATGAATGCCATACTCTGTACTATATAGTTATTTTTAATATGCATTTCTATTTATCTTAATTCCTCTTCACTATGGTCATCCATCTCTTCCATTTCTCTTGTTACTTCTTTAATTTTCCATTTATGTTTTACACTCCAAATTCTGAGTGGGTAGAGAACTGACCCATATTCTTGTTATATATGCCTACTTTATGCTACTATTTGTCAACTTTGCAAGATGCTGAATGCCTTTAGGTAAGTGCTGAATGCCTTTATATTTTGTTGAAAGAGAGGAGGTACTCAGTTTTTTGCCGTACCAGGTCAAGAGTGCCATAGACTTCTGTTGAACTGAAATACTGAGAGTTAAAAAAAAGAAATACTTTTCAGAAGATGTTTTATTATTATGATTATATCATTTTCCCCAAATAATTCAAAAAAGAAAGCTTGCATATTGGCATATGAGTTTCTTTTTGTTATATATAGTCCCTTTTCTAATGACATTATTTGCAGTAAGCCTTCTATCCATATTTTGAACCCTGGATATTCTTATCTTTTTCGCTACAAGAAGAAACAGTGACATTTTAATGTAGATATTCTGACTATAATCACAATTAAATTAAATAGTTTCTTTTACTCTATTCTGGCAAACAATTCAGTCTCATCCCATTAAGGCAGTAAAAGTATGTTATGAGATTTAAAAAGAAAACCATCAGTCTTTTTTTCCTACGTAACTCTTTTCATTTTGGTTCTGCCTACCAACGTAAAACCAGAGAATGGTGTATATCAGAGGAATATTACTTCTTATATTGTATTGTAGCAGCTTTACTGTTTTTTTTCCTGTTTCTCCTTTTGATTAGGTGGGCACTGGCATTTGCTCTTATCTTGCTTTAATTATTTATTCATAGGCAGTTCTGAGAGTACAAAAGAAAGGAAGGATATTGTGTGTGGATATAAAAGGTTAGTATCTTATTTAACGTTGCATAAAGACACAAAGAAAAAAGACAATTTACAAAATTAAATTCTACTAGATTTTAAACTATAAAATGTCACATTTGTGCTAAGTTAAAAATAATGTGTAGCAATTATCTTGGGAATATTTTAAAAGAAGCAAATATCAGTTCCAGTGTTTCTCCTCCCTACTCCTAATTTGTGAAATCATCGTATGGTTAACAGGGCAGGGAACACTGAGGTGCGGCGGCCATGAACAACAACTGAAGAATATTGTAATGTGGCACGCAACCCTCTTTATCTCCAGCAACCCACATGATGGCATGCAGTGTGCTCTGCAGTGTGTCAAAGTGGTGGGCCATCCAAATCCGAAGATTTAGATGCAGTCTGCTCGTGGAAGTTTTGACCGCAGTGCGCTTGCAGGCGCTATGGTGCCCACTCACTCTATCCAGAGTTGCCCACAATGGAGCATACAGGCCCTAGCTCCACACTGAGGCACGTTGCTGCCCCCTGCTTAGTGCTAATGGTTGCCTTGGAGTGTGCCATAAGCAGGAGTACATGAGCTGTGGGCAGGGCATATTCAGGGCCAGGCAGACTGCTGCCATGGTCCAGGCACACCAACGTGACCTGGCCTCAGAAAGTGGGTTAGATCCTCCTTTGTGCTGGACCTTGGGGATGCTCATGTGGGACCACCCCGTGCTACCAAAAACACCCATTACCATTAACAGAGTCAAAATTGTGCCCCAATTTGGTGCCTTCATCCTCAGGCTGCATCTCCTGCTCTGGCAGGGCCAGTGGCTCAAAGGTTGGTCCCTCTTTGGCGGGGTGGGTAGGCACCAGAGACACTGCTTGGCTCTGCATCGCCTGTCTGTGACTGTGAGGCATGAAGAGCCTGTGCCCAGGAAGAAATAATGCCCTTGCTCACCTCACTCCCTCCCCTCGCCTCAGACTTCCCCCCTTCTCTCCTCAGGAGGAGTTAATGTGATGCTTCTCCCAAAAGGCGGGAAAACAGCCCAGCCAGCAGACTGTACCACCAGTGGCATGGAGGGGGAGTGCGGAATAGCTTTCCCCTCTGCCGCCCGTGCACCCTGAGTCTGGACTGTGCTGCAGGGGCTGCAGGGCTGTCGCTGAGGTGGCTCCTCCACCCCTCGAGGCAGGAACGCAGAGCTCCCATGGAGGAGCCGAAAGGTGGCGTGGCTGGAAGTAGATGCCCCGCTCTGGGAGCATGGCTGCAATGCTGGGGCTATTGCTGTAATGCCAAAGCTATTACAGAAAGAAAGTGGCTGCAAAGCTGCTGGTGCTTGTGTAGCAACTTCGTACATAAACAAAGCCATCAGGCAACATGAATGCGATGGGGGGTGAGTGCAACGCCCTTGGAAACAAGTAGGGCACAGAGTGAATTCAGGACATTTGTGGCTGATGTGCTCCAGACTGATGTGCTCTTTGGGAAGCAAAGAGGGGTAGGGAAAATTGGTTTGGTGCTGAGAGGACAGAATCATTGCAGGTGCCAAGGAGTGCGTACACTGCCACCTCATCCATCTCTGGTAGTTCTAGGAGTCATGGGAAGAACGAATTGCAGCACTCCCATTGACCTCTCTCACACAGCAAGAAGGTTATGATTATGACTTAGAGACAAAGATAAAACATTACCAATTTTAACTAACTGGGGGCACAGGGGAGAGGAAAAGAGCGATAGAAGTTCAAAGCAATTTTAAATAGCAATTGCTTTCTTAATAGTGAGGCAAAGGTAATGCTCTGTCTTTTATGTTAACATTTTAAGTTAAGACCAGTAAGTACAACCCTGTCATTCAAGCTTCGCATTTAGAACATGATGTAAAATTTCCACCTTCCTTGTTTTCTAGCAAACAAATTATACGGGAAAAAAAGAGGGTTGCCATAGATCAAGTATTTTGGCTTTGGGTCATATTCTTTTAAATGGATGTGAGCACAGTCTGGTGTGTTCATAGACAACTAATGCTAATGGATGGTTTTTCCATGACTTTCTCCGACATCTTTCTCTCTGAAAACAAAGTAGTCTATACTGCATGGATTCGGGGCATCTGGTCTGTGTGAGCATAGGAACTAAACTCGACAAGGTTCTGAATGCCTCTGAAAAGTCAAAACAGTTTCAGTTCCCTGGTGCCTAAGAGGAGTTACCTCTCAGGATTGAGTCCTTACTCTATTGATACAAAGCATGGGTTGAATTTTGTTCTTATTCTCTGTTAAAAATATAAAGCTTTTTCAAAGACTCTACAACTCTTTGTCAATTACACTGGAGGACTATTCATTTATATGGAACATATTGAATTATGCCATCTGTTGATTGTATGGAACTGAATCTATAACTGATCTCATAACTGAGAAAGTTAAACAAGGAGACATCAAAACATATTTTTTTTTGGTCTAAAATAAGGTCCCAAACCTCACATGATCCAAAAACTTCTCTTGTAGAGTCAAAAAAGATAGGCATTTTATTTTATGTTTTTTACAGATGCACGCGCTCTAATATTCTATTCTATCAACAAATAAATTGCCTTGGACTAGCCCTTTGTCTAAGGGTTCTGTTTGCAACAAGATTCCAGATAAATCTGGTGTAAAAAAATGCAGTTGATGTTATGATGCTACACCTTTCTTTAGTTCCTATTTTATACGTTCTGCCATGCCAAACAGGATTTCAGTCTGCACCTCTTAATTAGGAAACGTGTTTAACTGGAAAGTTTTCAGGCAATGCAATGGTACTTAAGTTTTTAGTGTGACATATTCAGAATGGCTTTTCTGTCTGTTCCCTTGACAACATCTTTCAGTCTCTCTATAAAATTTATAAATAATTCACCACTGTCTCCTGTAGGTAGTCTGTTCTCTTTATGGAACCTGCATTACAGCCTATTAAGGATTTGAGAAAGGTCTACAAACACAGCATCTGTTATCATCCCGATCAGTGGCGTACAACATGGTCAGGCACCAAAACCTGTTTGCCAAAGTCTCCAGTATGACTCATGAGTACCACCTAATGAAGCTTATCTGATCTGTTTTTTGAGAATAGACATTTTTACATAGAACTGTGCAAGAAACAGAGCCACTGAAGATGACAACAAAACAGCCTCTCACAGGGTAGTATGCCAGCCAGCATGGATCTTTTTTAACATATATACCAATGACCAACTCATAGGCCGTGTCCAGATGAGTGCAGATGTTTGGCTCCCGGGGGACAACTAGCAATGGCACATCTTGTGCTGCTGCTAGTTGTCCCCAGAGAATGCCCATGCCATGTGTGCTCTGGAGCATGGCAGGTTATCTCAGGTGGGGTAGGGGAGACTGCGGCCAATAACTGCTGGCCCCAGTAGTCTTACCTGAGCGTCTGGGAGCTGGGCAAGCTGCAGTCATGTTGCTCCTGTAGCTGGGAGCCTGGCCAGCAGCTGGAACATGGCTCTGGCTGGCCAGGCTCTGGTTTTGGGCAGTGCATGCTGCCTCCATGTGTGTCACCCCACTTTTTTTCTGCATGGGTTTTTCTGACCTCTGGATCTCCCAGGGTCAAACCCCACCTCCCCTGTGCTGCAAGGTAGCAGCATGGGAAACCCAATCAAGATGCATGTCACAGCTTTTCACTTGCACCATAGAGAAGCCAAGCAGAAATTAAACATAACTTGGGATAGAATCCCACTGACTAATCACCTGAACCCTGTGTACTTTGGGGCTACACTGGACAGAACACTTACCTTAAAAGCACAAGTAGAGAAGATGAAAAGGAAAGTCAGTGCCTGTGACAATGTACTTCAAAAGCTGGTCACCTCAAAGTAGAGAGTGAACCCAGGCAGCTATGTTATGAAACACTGCTGTTGTGTTACTTGTGTTACTCCACTGTAGAGTATGCATGTCCAGTATGGGAACATGCCAAGAAACTAGACACAGTTCTAAATGAGAGCTGTCGTGAAATAACAGGTTGTCTAAAGCTAACACTAAAAGATAGCTTAGCTTTACTGGGTGCCATTGCATCACCTGATATCAGAAGAAAGGTGGTGAGCCAAAAGGAAAGATGATGGAAGACCCCAGGCATCCACTCTACAATCATACAGACATAACTAAATGGCTTAAAGTGTGAGTTTTGTTACCAATGTTACACTGTTGGACATGATGGCTGACAGGAAGCAACTGAGGTTATGAAAAGAAAGATTATGTGCAATCAGGTGCTCTGAAATGGACCTGGAACCCCAGGAGGACCTTTCTAGAAGGGCTGATCTAGACTGGTCAACATGGTGATGCCTGAATCACCTGCACATGCAAGTTGGAACATCAAAAACAAACACGAACAATGGGGTTACTCCAGGGGTGGGCAATTATTTTGAGTGGAGGGCCACTTACTCAGTTTTGGCAAGCTGTCGAGGGCTGCATAGGTAGCCCCACCCCTTGACAGATGTGCTGCCCCCTAGTCACCATCTTGGGACCAATGTCTCAGGGCCAGCACCAGCGGGTCCCAGAGTGGGGTGCAGGCTGGTAGGGGTCTGAGGACTTGGGTTGGGCTGCACCAGCAGGGAGAGGGGGAAGCTGGCTCAGCTCCATAGAGCCCCTACCAGCTGGGACCCAGTACTCCAGCCTCCCTGCTCTGGGCCTTGCTGACGCAGGCCATTGGTGTGGGCCCCGTGCTCCTGCTGGCTCCCATGCCTGCTTACTCCCAGTGCCCCCCTCAGCCCCAGGGTAAAGGTGGGGGGCAGTGCACAGCCCCAACCCTGTGCTTGCCAGCAGGGAACAAGCTGGTGCTGAGTGCGGGGAAAAGCGGCCCCTCCCCTGGCTCGTGGCCAGTGCCCAATGCTGCAGCCCCTCATAGCCCATGTGGGGCTGCCTGTGCCTGCTCAGGACAGCCCCGTGCAGGCTGCGAATGGCTGCAGCAGGGAGCATGGGGCATGGGGCAGGGGAGGGGCTGCTTTTCCTCCGTACTCAGTACTAGCTCATTCCCTGTCTGCCGTCCTCCCCTGCCCTTCCCTCCCCCCCTCTTACCTGAGTTTCCCGTGCCAGTGCAGCCACAAGGAGCCACATGATCCCAGGCCAGAAGCCCCTTCTGGGGCTTCCAGATGTGGGGGTGGGGGTAGGTGGGCCCTGGTGTTGCAGGAGCCTGCCAGGGCTTCTCCTGGGCCCTACTGCCCCTGGCTCCTGTCATTTTTGACAGGAATAAAGGACCAATAAATACATATTGATTTTCTTAATTTTTTTAGGGGCCCCACAGGCTGGATAGAATAGCTTAGTGGGCTGGATGTGTCCCCTGGGCTACTCTCATGGCACAAATATATGCAAGTGTGGTAAAGTGCAGACTGTAGAGTATCTGCTTGCTTGAAAGTGAGACCTGTATGAAGGAGAACTTCACTGCAGCAATGGAAAGAGCCATCACTTGCATGATTCTGCAAAAATATCTAGTTTATGATGAGAACATGAGAAGGAGGAGCATTTTTTACAGCTGTCCCTATGCTGGTGCAGATACCATCTCCTCCCAGTTCAATGGGCCTATCTAGCAAAATGTCAGACTTGTAGAAGTTTTCTAATCAGTAAGAGTTCTGTTGAAATGATGTTTTCTGTTCCCTAATTTAAGTGATCTGCTCTTCTGTTCTATTTAGGCACTTATATAAAAGCCATTGCTGTAGCACCTGACTAACTTCTATCCTTATTAGGAATATTCTTTTATATTGTTTTCAAGATACTTTCTCATATTTGATATGAAAATAGGTAAGGTTCTCAACTATTTTTGTTGACTTTTCAAATAAGTGTAATTTCCATACATATCTCAGAGATATTACTTTTCAGTAATATTCACATTTCTATTTTATGCTCACTGTAGTAGTTGGGCATTTTCTGCTCAAGTCAATGAGACCAACACTGA
>NW_017728909.1:30096875-30144488 GCF_001723895.1 Crocodylus porosus | reverse complement strand
CCCCAGCTGACTTCCTGCCCTTTGGGCAGGGGGCTGGACTCGATGATCTCCCGAGGTCCC
Organism: Crocodylus porosus; assembly: GCF_001723895.1. Classification (NCBI taxonomy): domain Eukaryota; kingdom Metazoa; phylum Chordata; order Crocodylia; family Crocodylidae; genus Crocodylus; species Crocodylus porosus. The sequence continues at coordinate 30,144,428 of NW_017728909.1, read as the reverse complement.
TTCCAGCCCTAATGTCTATGAAATCTATGAAATCCAAGTTAAAAGAGCCTTGGACAGAGTCCAAGACACAGGCTAGGTCAAGGGGTTTGAGGCCAAGTTACCAGATCCAGAGGGAAATCCAGAGGCAGAGGCCCAAATCCAAGCAGGGTCAGGGTCTCAGATGCCAAGTTCCTAGATCTAAAGGAAAACCTACAAGCCAGCATCCAAAAACAGAGCCAAAAAGGTAAAGAACCAGGAAAGCCAGAGAGCATGAGCACAAAGCAAACCTGAGTCAGAACCACTAGTTGACTGCTGTTAGCTACCACAGGTAGGCTAAATGGAGAAGCTGCTCTCCCAGCAGCCAATCAAAAGGCCCAGACAGTGGCCTGCTGGAGTAATTTACTTGGTTAGGGCTGCCAGTCAAAGCCTCAGGAAGGTGTGGCTCATTAGGCATTTAACACACATCTGACTACCTGTCACAGCTCCTGACACTTGGGAACAGGGAACATTGGTGACAGTAGTTTCCCTAACCACTGGCTTTTCCATAGGACCGTTATGCCTCTGCCCTGCTCTTTTCCCAGATGTGTTGTGCCCAAAATGTCTCTATTGGCAGAAACAGATGGGAATCCATTGCATGAATGGCTCTTCAAAAAGCAGTAACTGCAGAGTGAATTTTTAAAGGAAATAACATGCTACTAGGGGCCACTGTTTTAGGCACCAAAGGAATTAATTTGCATTTGGTTGAAATTTACATCGAAATCAGGAGGCCTAGAAACCATTACATGTTCAAAAATGATAGAATAAGTTTAGCTTTTCAAAAGTGCTGAATACCCTCCAGTTCTCACGGACCTTGCTGTAATTGGTTAGGTTAGGTTAGGTTGGGTTGGGTTACATACAAAAAACTGCATCTGCACCTGCACAACATATTTGAGAGGATCTATTATGATTTCTAGAAGTTTAATGAAACTTGCCTTCCTTTACTACACCACTCAGGAGCTGCATCTTCTCTTCTCCCTGTTGAAAGAATTTTCATGATAGCTAAATGTCTCCTTGAAACCTGAGCCCACTCCCTGAAGCCTGCTTAAAATAGATCCTTAAACACAGAAGTACAAATAATTCCAACCCTCCTTGATGCTATTATCTGCTGGTGTGAGCCAGAGTGCTTCAATCAATGTGAAATATCATAGCTGTGGCTACTCTTATCAGACTTTCTCAGAGAATTATCGGTGTTTATATAAAGATAAAAACAAGCAAGTTCTACAACTGTGGAGGACATTTGATTTTAAAGCATAGTGAATTATTAAGGATTGTGTGGGCTGGCTTTTGTTTAAATCCTTTACTGGTGGGCTTCTTCTATAGATTGCATTTATGAGAAGATAATGAGCGTAGATTTAGAGCTGACCATCTTAAACAAAAATGTTGCATAGCCCTGTGGTATGTATGCCTAGGGGTAAAGTTACGTTTCATACATAAACACAGCAGGAATCTCTTGGAAGCCAATTTCTGTCTGCAGAACCAGAAGAGGAAAACCAGGTGAATAAAATGACAGAATTTGAAATTCAGTGCAAAATAGCAGACTCACTAGGAGGGACACTAAGAAGCTGTGGATTACCGTTCAGCAGTAATTAGTGATCCAAAATAAATATACTTTTGTTTTAGCATTTAAAATATTACTGCTAAAGTGTTAAATAAATATGAAAATTTATTAACACAAACATTCAAAATATTACAGTTGTGCTATAGTTCACTGAGGAAAATGATCCAATAGAAACACCCAGACTCCTCAAAGTCTTTCCTGTTATGTAAACCTTGAGGGAGACGGCAGACCACAGGGTTGCTGCTGAAATGAAAGTCAACCTCTTGGAAACCTTACAGCAATACATAATTTCAGATGGGGCCCTTATTAAAAAAATAAAAACCTGAGCATGATAAGAAAAGGTAGTGGACAGAATTATTCAGATATAGGAGATGGAAAACAATAGGGAATAGCATGCATATCCTGAAGGTTGAAGATGATTTTTTTTTTTAAAGTCTATAACATATAGGCTGAAAAAGTTTCCTCCCACTTGGCTAAGAACCAAAATCTAAGCCTGACAGGGAAAGAAAGCACTGAAAATATACTTTCTGTTAATTTATACAAGACCTCTAGTGTGCTATGCTCTTACAGACGGAAAGGCAGATTTTTGAACCAAAATCATTGGTAATTACTAAGGTGCCTTAAAAAAATAATTATAAAAAAAAGCCATGGCCAAGAGCAGTGTGCTCAGTGCGAGGACAGCATGTGGCAGTGCTCTCAAGTCCCTATCCCTGGCAGCAATGACCAGTGCCCCGTGCTCCTGTTGGATGCTGTGTGGGCCCTGCTGGCCTACCATGCCAACTGCCACCTGGCCCACGGCTGTCTCGGCCCTCCTGGCTCCTCCACACACAATGACTCCCTGCCTGCTCACTCTTGGCCATTCTAGGGCTTCTGCTGTGCACCTGCTGCCTCCACCCATCCACCTGGCCAGACCCTGGTAGGAACGCTGATGATGGGCTCTAGGATGCCACCGCTGGGGCTACTGTCATCCTCCTGGGCCTCCAGCTCCACCACATCTGAGCTAGCCGGGCCAGCCAGGACTGGTGGCAGCACATTGTCCAGCACACCTGAGATGAACAGAGGCTGGAGACCTTTTGCATGACCTGGCCCACCTTCTGGAACTCCCTGGAGCAGCTCCAGCCCCACCTGGAGGGGCAGCACACTGGCATGTGACTGCCTCTCCCCGCAGACACCTGGCTGGTCCTCACCCTGCTCAAGCTGGCCATACCCGTCAGCCCACAGTATGTCAGCCACCTGTTTGGCATGGGCAAAGCTACGCTGGGGAGGCCGTCCTGGAGACATGGCATCATGCTTTGTGTGCACAACTTCTTGGTGGTGGTGGTGGTGGGATTCTGTGACCTAGGATTCCTCCACTGCATTGCGGCCCTCAATGGGACCCACATCCCCATCACATCCCCACCCCACAGAGACTGCCCCTACTACAGCCATAGAAGCCGTAATCCAGGTGATTGCTCCGTGGTGATCCAGGCTGTTTTGGACCATTGAGGCACCTTCATGCACATGAATGTTGACTGCTTGGACAGCTGTGGTGGTCCTACCCCTGCTCAATGGGGACTCCACATACCTGCTCCTGCCCTGGATCACGCGGCTCCACACTGGCCACCTGGACCCCCACCAGGCCCACTTCAAATGCTGCCTGGGCTGGACTTGCACCCTGGTGGAGCATGGCTTTGGCTGCATCAAGGGATGCTGGTGCACCCTTACTGCCTGGCAGTGGGAGCACAACCTGTGGCAGCAGCGGCAGCCCCCTTCCCCCCCACCCACGAAGAAATGTGCACCTACCGGCTGTGGGTGTGGGAGGCGGCGGCTGACCACCTTGTCCAGTGCTCCCCACTCTAGCCCACCTGCACTGCCACCCATGGAACCCTCACATCCCCACCCCTAGCACCACACTCACTACAGACACATCTCCCAAGAACAAGTTTTTATTCCCCTCACATCAAAAAGACCCCTCCTCTCTCCCCAACAAAGTTCCCCTCTTCCCTCCCTCCCTCCCTAACAAACAGAGCCCCTCCACCATGCACCAACAAGAAAACACATTCTTCTGTGTGAAAACTATGTACAACCTCCTTTGTGTGCTGTCCTGGGATAGGGGGCTGTGGGCTATAGACAGCATGGCTGCAGTCTGGGTCCTAGGGTGCAATTATGCCTGTCAGTTGCCACATAAAGGGCATGGACTTATGGGCATTCTCTGAAAGATGATTGTGGTTGGTGATGGAAACCCACTGTGCCCATGAGCCCTTGACATTTACCCATCACTGCTGCCCTGACTGGTCATGCCTGTGCTCCCGTGTCCTGGCTGACAGCCCCTCATAGTCATGACGTTGGAGCGCCTGCCCTGCTTAAACTGGCGCTTCATCTTTGCCTTGTCCCATAGCACCACAAGGTCACCAGTCTTCTCTTGCGACCATTTGGGGTTCCAGGTGGTAGGCACGGGTATGGGCACAGTCATGGATGAGGAGAATGCCACTGTGGGTCCCGTGCTGACTTTCTGGGCTCCCAAACAGCTGTCCATGTGTTGGTGGGCCTGGACAGCTGCCTGCAGCACCTAGCGCAGGGGCCCAGCATGGGACTGGCAGCTGTGTGGTAGAGGCAATGCCCTGCAATGCACCTGTGAGCTCAGGTCAGGCTGCTGGGGGTGGGCTGCAGGCAGGTGCAGTTGGGTCTGGGGCCTGGCTGGAGCCTGCAGCAGTCTGGAGCAGCCTGCAGACCTGGACGGTGTGGATCTGGGAACTGCATGACAGTGCAGTGCCGGGCAGTGGCGCTGGGATGCAGGCAGGCTAGGGCAGCTGGCTTGTGGTACAGGGACCTGGAATGGTCTCAGGCTGCCTGTTGGCGTGCCGTAGGGCTCTGAGAGCCTGCAGGCTTTTAAAGGCCTGAGGCAGGGGCTGCCATAGAGGCAGCCCAGACCTGGGGAAGGAAAGGATCCTGGCCTGGAGCCCTGGGACTGGCCTCAGGCCAGGCCCCTAGTGGGAGGGCTGACTTGGGAGCATACTTGCTCCTGGATAATGCCTACATGTGAATAACTATGCAGTAACTAATTGCAAATAAATTTGCAGGTAGCAAATTTACTTGCAATTAAGCATTTTTTACTGTGCAGTAAGCATGCGCATATGTAGATGCGCACACTTATACTACTGTGCAGTTAAGTGTCTTGTGTAGATGCACCCAAGGTCACATATAATTAAATAATCCAGTAAAACAGATAAGAATTATTATGGTAAGGCATGTCAAGCTATTTTCTGGTCAATAAAAAAATGGATGATCTGAAAAGTAAGTATTGCACCCGTGAAAAAAGGATGATAAAATTCAACTAATCTAACACATGCTAGAGAGGTGTATGTTGTGGCACTACATTCATAACCTATGAAAAGTATCTAAGATCATTGTTGTGTTCTGTGTTATCTGCCCCAGGAAAAAAACACCCTCTTCTGGCCTAAGTCAAAGGGTATTAAAGACTGGGGAAATGTAGTAATATTTTCTGCTCATACAGTTGCCTTTTGCACTAGTCTTCCTTTTAAAGGCCTCTAACAGTTGGACCTTAATAGGATTACAAACAACGGTACCAGAGAAACAACTCAGTTGTAGAGGAATATGAGGTTGCATCCCCGAGGATATTTTCAATTCCATTCATATCAAATACAACACCATAGTTTAACATCTGAAATTCCTTTGAATCAGGAAAGAGCCTGGATGTGAACTTTGTTATTACTGCTTCTCTCCCCATTTTATCATTCCAGAAAAATGCTTCAATAAAAGTTAAAATATATACAGTATTTATCAAAATTAAAGTCTGCAAGAAGAATAAATATGACTCTTTGCTTTAACCACATGTGAAACAGAATATTGAAATATTGAAAATGTCTCCTTAGATTTTAACTTCATCCAAAATATTGATATAGCAACAAAGGAAGTAGGATCTGCAATAGGTGATTTAACAGAAGTAGGATCTGCAATAGGTGATTTATGAAAGCAGAAGAAGTACAGCTCCAGAAAATATTTTGGACTCTATACTTTGCGCTGGCAAACTCTTATAAATCATCATAGCATCTGGTCCATTGTAGGTTTTTTTGTGAGATAAATTGTGTTCTTTTTTTGTGCATCTGTTTCTTTTTTGTTCACCATCTTGTTTCATATGTACATTTACCTGAAGAGGAAAACATTTGTGTGTGCATATATACATGAAAACAAAAACATCTATCAGAACTCCTCAGTGAAAAGCTGCCTGAATGTTACCATGACCCATATTTGTCCCTTTAATCTAAAGATGAATACATTTTGGAAAAAAAGAAATAAGAACAGATGATGAGGTGTGAGAGTCTATTTTTTTAATTAGATTCATCACACAAAAAAGAAAAATTTCAGCACATGGCTGATTTATGTTAGCTATGTTAGAAAAGCATTCTGTTCCAACTCTGCAAGTTTTCCTTTTACTTGTGTTCTTTTTGCCTCATGAAAGATGACCTAATCATTCTTTTTCAGCTCCAGTAATAGAAAAAGTGATATATTGGTAGATTGAAAATGGATGGGCTGAATTTAGTGGCATTACAATATCTACCAGAATGTGTGTCTCATTATTTGTAATGGGTTATTGGTAAGGAAGAAGGAGACCATGAACTATGTTTATGACACTGCTTGTATTAATGGCATATTTCTGTAAACTCAGCAGGAATGTTTTGTGAGACAGAATGAACTAGGCAAGTGGGTGGGAGCATAAAGGAAGTGAAGACTTTTAAAATATATATCATTCTATCTCCCCACAATAAGAATGATTAATTTAGGCTCAAAAACTTTCCTACAAATGTAAATATCACAGTCTTTTTAGTGCCTGTACCCATGCCTTTGAATTAAAATGAATCAACAAGTGCAACTTGTTACTTGACTTCAATTTATATTAAGGTAAGTATAGAAAGTGATTGGGAGTAGGGATAGGAACCCAATAGTTTACAGACTCCACCTTCTCCTAATGCATCAATCTGGCATGATTCTGATATTCTGCAGCACAATTGTAGCATCAGCGTTTACTTCATGCTAAGAGAAGATTACTCACCCAGCGTATGTCTACACAAGATGCTAACTGTGTAGTAGCCTAATAATACTGTGCAGTAGCATGTCACGGCACAAACAGTGCTAATACACTACTGCGCAATAGTATTAGGATACTGCTCAGTAGCGTCACTAGAAAGGTATGTGCCAGTGCTACTGAACAGTAATGCTAGTCACTGCACATTCATTTAGTACTTGTTTATACAAGTATTACACTTAATGTGCAGTAACTAAGGTGCATTAATGAATATGTAGACATGCCCACAGTGGAAGGAAAGGAACACACTGAGTCTGTGGCCACCTGGAGTTCTCAGTGAGAAAAGCAATATTTCACTTGATCCTGAGGAGCCATTTTAGTTCTTTGGCTTGTCAAAAAGAAGTTTTGACTGAAGTCTAAGTCTTTAGAAAAAATATCCAAGCAGGAGTAAACAAATGGATTAGCAATCCAGCCTACAAACTTTTGCTTCTGTTATGTCAGGTTGGGGCTGCAGGCTTTTCACATTCCTACTTGACACTGATATGCTGGTACACCTTGTAGCATAGACTAAGCATACAGTTAACTGGTTTACTACCTATGCTCAAAGAACTTCTGAGCAGACATCCTTTCAGAACTTTGTTGTTAGCGTCAAGAGCAAGCTATGGAGAACACACAACTTTCACTTACTACCACTCTGCTCTACCAATAGATCTCTGCAGTCTCACATGGTTCCTCCACCCCTGGCTAGTTTTAAGGAAGAGAATTTTGCTCTGTTCTCTCCCACCTGTCTTGCACCTTTGAATATAACATGATACTCTCTTCTGTCTGCACTGGATCCAGGTAACATTTCATTAAATGGCCGCCTTTCACATATTTGGAAAAAGACTCATGAAAAATATTGAATTATCGAAGCTATTTAGTGTAGGAAAAATCCAAAAGTTAATCTTTGCTCTCAAAACAATTATGTCAAAATATTCAGCACACTGAACTATCTAGCTCAAAACACTATACCAGTTTTTTTGCAGCTGTTCTCTGTGGAGAGTCACTCTATTTTGTAAAGTCTTAGGGTATTGCTTACATGCATGAAGAACTCAGGAAGGAAAAACAGTTTTAGTATGTTTGGCCCTGCTTTTCCTCGACCACTTAAAAATAGACTGATTCTGTCACTCATACAGTGAATCATATATTACTTTGGGGCTAAGATTCAATTTGAATAAGGGTACCTGATAAAACTGCTGATATTTTAATGTTCACAGAGCTCTTTCCAGGGATTACAGATGTGTTCCTCCAAACAAAATAGGACTATAAATAATCAGCTGGCAGCAGTAAAATCCATCATTTGACCTCATTACTTACAGAAGCACACCCACATTTTTAAACATCCATAATAGAGCTGCAGGTACATAATCTCAATAGTTACACATCTAACTCCTTGATTTGTGATCACAGAACCTGATTTTAATCTCAGTGAAATCAGTGGCAAAATAACCAATGACTTAAAAGGGAGAAGGCTCAGGCCCACAGTCAAGTAGGCATGTCTGGCAGCATGAGCTTCTGCTGGCCGCTCATCCTCAGGTGTTTTAAGCTTATGAAGTCTCAACACAGACAAGGCTTTATCTTCATTTTGGTACCTTTATGTTTTATTTCTGGGTGAAGAACCTCCATCTGGCATTCTCTTCTGTAAATTGTAGATCACAGTCCTAGTGCCTTTCCCTAGGGGCCATCCCTGTCACCTGATACCCTCCACAGCTTGGACAAACCCTCCATCTGAAGCCTGCTGCAGGCATATAAGCCTTTTGGCTTATATATATTTAGACTATATTATAGTTTAATTGTTTACAAGGCATGAGGTAGGTGTGATAGGGAGTCAGTGGGTTTTAATCTGTGTTTCGGAAGAAAGGAAGGGTTTTCTCTGCTTTACTGGGCTCCTGTTCCAGCTCTCCTTGTTAAGCTGAGGCTGATGAATATACAGTATTGTATGGAAAATGAAATCCATTGACTATACAACAATTTTCATGGAGCCAGATCCATATTATCAACAGCAGCATGTAAGCTGTCCAGACAGCTTTCCCAAATGGTCACAACGTTTGTTTATGAAGATTTTCCCATACCGTTGTATTGTTGGCTAAAAATATTGGAAGCACTAACAGAATTTATATCTTGCAAAAAAGGTAAGTTTCATTGACAAGGCATACATACCAAAGAGAACTTCAAGTTATAGCATGATATTTAATTGTCATCATATTTACATAAAGACATGTATACATTTGTGTTTATGCATTTATACATGCGTGTGACCACACACACACGCACATACCCACCACAGAGAAAACAGGGTGCAATTCTCCCACTCCAAGCAACTGTGGCTGTGTTCTGCTCCATTTAATGGAAAACCCTTGCTTTTTATTGGTTAAAGTCTTAATACCCCAGAAACATTTTAACATCTTAAGCTTCTACAATAAAACACGCTGTGTCAAGGTGAATCAAAGAAAATAAATTTATTAAACTTTGAGAGAAAAAAACCCACTGACATACAGAAAGTTAAATAGAAACTGCAAGACACAACTCTTCATACGGCTGTATAATGGTTTGTGAGACCAGCAAAGTACCAAAATAACATTCTGAGATTGATTGAGGTATTTAACTATTTTTGGTGACAGAAATATAGTAAGAGGCTTTTTCCAAACACATACGTAGCTGTTAGTTACATTAGTGTTTACCATTTATCAAAATTTACATGAAACTAAATAACGTAGCTGTTAAAAAAATGTAGCAGCAAATTAGCATAATGTCTAATGCACATTTACCATAAAGTACATGCTACACTTAAAAATTCCATCCAACCATAGGGTCCAATCCTACAGTCCTTAGTCACAGGAAGAGTTGCATTGAATTAACTTTGCGTGAGGAAGGTCTGTGTGACTAGGCTCATAGATTGCTATTCACGTTTTAAAAAAAAAAAAAAAGGAAATTATTGTCCCTGGTTACATTTGCTTTCTAAAAATATTTCTGCTAAGATGAAATGGGCCTATAAAGGTAACTTCTGAAGCAAATAACGATTAATTGCAAAGCTTTCTCAATTTCTTAAACGACTTAAAAATGAAGAAAGCTCTCCCACTGAGTGTGGTTCTCTCTCCTTACAGCTTGCTGAAAGTCGCCCTAATGTGACTGAGAGAGATTCTCTCTCTCTAGGCTGTAAGAAAGAAAAGAGTCTTTAAATCAATACCATATTTTTTGTTAACTTCTTTTAATTCTGTTCCATCTCAGAGGTGCACTGCTGGCCAAATCCTGAGGTTCTCTCTCAGTTTTTACTCAATACTTACTAAAGGCAAAAATTAGCAACATCAGCAATAGCTTTGTCTGAGTAAGAACTTCAGAATTTGGTCTCGTGTCAAGAGATTTTGATGTTTTAGAGTGTTTTCTTCAAAACCATTCAATAAAAGTGTATGTGCAGGTCTTTAAAGAACTTGGTAAACAAAAAATGACTGTAGTGTCTACTGCAGTATAAAAATGTATTATTGGCACTAACCAGAATCTGGTGAAGAATGGGTTCAATTGCCCAAATGTTTTGCACATTTTAAAGTTTCCTACAAAGTTTAAGTTTAAGTAATATATTTTTTATAATAATCGTAAGAAATTAGTATGATCAATTCATGTACATTGCTATAATATTTTTTAAATTTCTCAACAGGTTTCTTTGGAGGTACAAAATGGCTCTGTATAAAACTATCTTTTCTTTTTTGCTGCAATGACTAAAGCAGAAACAAGCTCTTATAATAGTGCAGCAAATACATTCCTTAGATGGATCATTATAATTAAACAACAGTGTGTAGTGTTATATAAAATATTCATATCTTTGTCTAGAATATTAAAATATCTTTATTAATTTATATAAACTAAAATAAATTTGTACTTATTCAAACTAATTTTACTTTCTCATCTATATTTTACATTTTCAGTTCCCAATTATTAATATTAGGGTTTGCAAGCCAGTCAATTGACAGGTCAAATATTGTCAACTGATCAGTCAATTGATTGCATATTTTTTGACTGGTCAAAGATTATAGCACTTCTACAACATCCCCTTCCCTCCCCCTGCTTTTATAGTTTTCTTGACAGACATATGGTTTTTATTGTTTTTGACACATTTCTTAATGGAAAATTTGTGCTTTTTCTGTGTATTATTTGGACCTATTGGCAATTTTTTACAAGTTTTGACTGATATTTGACCAGTCAACTTCCCAACCCTAATTAATATAAAGATCTCAACTTGTAGTGTAATTAACATTAAATTCTTATTACACTTCAAAAATCACCTGATTTTAGCTTTTTCAAAAAGTATGATTTACTGTACATTTAACATAGTCATTTGATGCTGTTTCACAAAAATCAACACCCACAATAACAAGACAGCTGTTGCCACTAACCAGTCTCTTGAGACAATTCATAGATAATATTTACAGTACACAAGAAGAATATTTTGATTAATGGTGTATGCTTCAACATTTCAGGTAAAAGCTTAAGAACCACAAAAAAAATTTAAACATTTTTTTGGTTCAAGCATACAAGCCCAAGCCAACTCTATGCCATTAAATACATATTATATGCACATAGTCAAAGAAAAGCTATGGCATGATTTTGTTCAATTGGTCTGTGCTCACGTAGCCACATGATACCATAAATTCTTTGTCTGGCACAGGCAATGCTGTAGCATTGAGCACAAGGCCTTGTGGAGAGTGTACTATGTGAATGGAGGTATAGTCTGGGACAGGCATCTCGGAACTTGAGGCTTCTTCTGCTGCTGTGCTAGGATTCACAGCCGTAGTGGTAAGGCTCTCTGTGGTGAAGTAAGTGTCCTCATTAAAGCTCTGATCCTGAACATGTGGCTCAACCTCTTCATGAGAAGTCACAGCGATACATTTTTTCACATCTGCTTCGCAGAAATAGGCATTGTCCATGGTGAAGTTTGGTTGACACTGTGCAGCTGGTTCTGTATGGGCCTCACACTGTGCTCTCCCTGTCTTATTTTTTTGCCCTGGTGAAAGTACAACACTTCCTGCTGGCGTAATGTCACTTACCTGTGCATAAAAGTCAATATTTGTCACTGAGCTCTGGTTGCTTAGCTGGGTACGGACCGGTGGAACTGGGCTAGGTGATTCAATACTGTCAGCAAAAGGTGATTTTGACTGGTTATCTTCAGACTGACTAATAAGTTGCTGGTTTGCTGGGTCATCTAGATTTGTAAGTGATTCATTATTATCTTTCTGATCAAGGCACAAGAGATTCTCCTCTTTTTCATTTATCTTTTTGGACTGATCAGTATCTGAGGTGCCATCACACGTGTCGCTAGCACTGAAGTCAGTCTCTGGCATATCTGGTTCACAACAGCTAGCTCGTCCAGAATCATCATCCTTCACACCAAGGCAGCTGTGAGACTTCATGTGGGCATCACTCAGGAGCCTGTCTGTATCAGATCCTTCGGTCTTTTCATCAGGGTCATCTATGTCCAACTCAATAAATTCAACCCACAAGTCATCGTTGTACAGCTGTGGCTTGTAGCTGTCGTGGCTGGCTAAAATGGAGTTCACTTCCTCTAGTTTTCCTTTCTATAGAGCAAAACCAAGGTGAAACAGGAAAAAGGAGAAAGTCAGGGGCCATTCTGATGTTCATGTGTAATGCATTCATCCAAGGAGTATGCTGCTGTAATGGTACCAGTTATAAAGGGTGTTCTGTTACACTCTGGCATCCTTCCTAATATTAAGCACCTCTAGCGATGACATTTCCCTGGAAAATCTCTCTTCATGGGAGAATACTTTTCCATCAATCACTACTGTAATTATATCTGCTCTGAAGAGTTATATTATACCATGAAATAAAATTACCTTCAACAGGTCTGGATCAATCCCTTTAATCTTTGGAGCTGGAATTGGAGGGAGAATCAGCATTTTTAACCTTGAAAAAAAATGAAACACAGCAGTTTAATTCCAAGTAATTTAAAATGCTCTTTTCGGAGTTCAGAAAAATGAACTAAAAATTCTTAGCATTCCCTTTCTTTACATTTATTTAAGGGGTTTAATACAATGGAAATTTCAAAGGAATAATGAAGGGGAAAATGGTTGTTTACTACTCTCATTTAAAATAAGAAACAGGTTTTCTGAAATCTGGCTGGTTAAAATCAACTAAATTTGTGTACAGCTCTCACATTTGGACTCTAGTTTTCAATAGTTTACACTTCACAGAACCATAGTTCTTGAGTACATTCTAGGAAAAATATGTATAATGTCCCTCTTGTATAATTAAAAAAAAATAACCTTATATGAGTCAGCATGGATTACCCAATATACAAAACGACTTTCCTAAAGTGTCTTCTGGGATAAGGTCTTGCATAAGTTAAATAAGAAATAGGGGATTGGAAAGGGGGAGGTGGTAAAAGAAAGGAAATTGTTTTAGGCCTGATAAACAAAAAATGTAGATTCATTACTGCAAAAGGTTAAGTTCAAATCAAGACTTGCTACAAAAGCCTCTATTTTCCCAGTCATTAAACAGCCATCGATGGAATAAATAATTTCCATGACAACAGTCTGGAGATAATCCTTGTGGGATGAAAGCCAGCACACTGCTTGTACATGATTAAATTGGATATACATAGTTCTTGTGCTTGTCCTTTACACAATGGTAAATGTAGCCAATATGTAGGGAACTCCTCCTTAATTCTGAACAGTATCTTGCATTTTGAGAAACAGTGGCATGCATACAATCTCTTCCTTGTGTTTTTCTCTGTTGCAAAAACATGTTTACTGTGGCCATGAGAGGAAAAGCTGGTCTTCTTTTTGTATAATGCACCCATTTCCTTGTCCTATAGGTCAGTGAATGGATGAAGTACTGGCTCTAGCTTAATGTGTTTTTCAAAGTTTTTGTTTCAAAGCTCATGTATCACAGGACTGTAGCCAGTATTTCATTGATGTTTGCCATGAAAAGATTTAGGTTACAGTAAAGCTTAAATGAAATGCAGACACCTAAGTCTAAAATCGCAGTCCTGAAAACCCCTGCTCAGTTGCTACTTAACTCTGGAGGTGCCTTGAATAGCACAGGTATATCTATTTGCCAATTTGAAGGTCCAGCAGGTGTCTAAAATCCTGCTTCTGGACAGAACACCTCAGTTTTGGCAGTGTTTGGCTAAGCATACTTAGCTCATGCCTATGCCTGACTGATCCAGCTGGAGTTACTCCCCCTATTACTGTTGGGTGTTCTCACAGCATCTACAGGGGCAAGCAATGGCAATTACCATTTTATTTTAAAATGCAGCCAGAAGAGGTCCTTTTGCATAGTGATTTAGAGCACTTACGCTCAACATGGGAGAGCTAAGTTCAATTGCCTCTACATCAGGGGTGCTTGTGCCTTTGCCCATGGGCCAGATCCAGCTCATGGAGCCATGTCATTTGGCCCATGGGGCTCTGCATGGGTTTGGGAATTAGGCGGTGAGGAGCAGTAGCAGTTTTAATTGCTGCTCCTCTGCTGACAAATTTTCAGACCACTGGGGAGCCCTGTGGACCAAATAGCATAGTCCTACATGCCCAATTGTGTCAGTGCATGGCCAGATCTGGGCACATGGGATTGGGCCAATGCAGAACTAGGGCAGCACAGTGGGAAAGGGACAGTTGAATGGGGTGGCATGTGGGTGTATCAGATTGAGCAGTGCCTGGCCAGATTGGGCTAGGGTGCGATTAGATGTCACTGCTCTAGACCCACATGTCCCACTTTGTAAGAGAGCCCTACCATGAATCTAGAGGCTGTATTTGGTGAAAATACTCTTTATCCCTTCTGCTTACGTTGTGCCCTTGTGCAGTAAAATGGGTAGGGCTTCACCTGAAATAAGGGTCAGGATACCCCCTTCCCAGGGCTGTTTATGCTTTTTACATGAAGCAATCATTGGAGAAAATACAGACAATCCTCAGAGCAGGGACTGAAGCTCAGACTCCAGCTGGCTTAGTGCCCTAACCACAAAACTAAAGACACACATACTTTTTCTAGCCCAGTAAATCTTGCATTCCTTTCTGCACAGTGGCACAGCTTCAACAGGAGTGGGGAAGAGTGCTCTGACCTAGAATAGCCTATGCCCTGGTGATTAGGGATTTAAAAGATGCTGGTAAGAAGAGGTAAGGGAGAGCGCTCAAACCAGTAGTTTCCTGTATAAAAAGGACAGTCACCATCAGTTACTAGGCTTTTTAAGGGAATTAGCTTCGGGACAATTTTCAGGAGTGTGGATCCTGAGTGAAGAATCACTTTGAGTAGGACACCTAAGACCTGGAGAAGGGTGGGACTTAAGACATATTGTCTACCCCAAGGGGACTCTCTGCTCAGTGTGCCGGTTCCTTCTGAAGCACCTAATTCTCCTTGTATGTTGTAAGGGGAATCTATGTTTCTCAACTTGGGTTTCTGATTTTATTATGGAGGTAAGGGGTCAGATTCTAAAAGGTATTTATGCACTGTAGCCAGCTTTTAGTTAGGTTTTAAGTGTTTGCATGATACACTTGAACAAACACGGAAAAACAAGTTACACAAAATCTGTAAGCAGTAAGAAGGGCTAAATTAGCCAAAATGACAATGCACTGTCAATTGCTCAGCTCTAGTCAACAGTATCAAGGGAATGATCTTTGGAACCTGCAAAGAGTAGGAGTCATCAATGTGATGAAACTAGACTGCAGAAATTTATACACAATGTTAGTAAAAATCAATGAGCTTTATAAACTGCCTGGTGGATTTCTGCTTCATTTTGGATACTGTGTAAAAATTTTCACTATGCTTAAAAAAAAAAAAAAAAAAAAAAAAAAAGCCCGGCAATTAAGTTGTCTTATGTAGAAAGTCACAATGATAGGTCCCAGACAAATAAAAAATCCAGATTCAACCCAAGTTTAAGCTGTCATTAAAAAAATCTCAAGGAAAAGGCTTTTTATTTTTGCCTCTTTCTTTCCACTCTAAGTCTTCTGAAATCTGTACTTAATAAAGCATCAAAGGGCATTTATACATATACTTTTTTGTCTCACAAAATACTGAAGATGAATCAGCTTTGCTCTGAAGCGATGGATGAAGTCTGCTCTGCACATGAGCTGATGTGCACCACACTGTGCCAACTGTAGTGATATAAGTGGCGAAATGTGCGCCAACGTGCAGAAAATGGTGGTGGTGCACTTTTGAACGAAAGCACCTTCTATGTGTTTTAGTTCAAAAGCAAGCTGCTGCCATTTTCTCAGCACTGGCACACATTTTGCCACGTATACAACTGCAAGCGTTGCAGTGCTGGATGCTTTTCAAAGTGCCCAGCGCTGCAATGCTTGCATGTGTAAAAATGCCCTTAGAATCCAGAGAGTTTTTTCCAGATCAGACAGTTTCAGATTCTGAAATTGGCTTCCTTATCCCATATTTAATTGCTAGATCTTGTCTGTGGCAATTTTTTGCTGCTGGCCTGGAAGCATTTGAATTAGAAAAAATTTAAAATTTTGCTGTTTATGTAAACATGCATTTATATAAGCCTGTTAACATCAGATTTGAGCTGTCAATTTAATATAAGACTTAAAAGTCCTTTACAGAAAGGGCAGCAGGAATGTATGATTTGATTAAATAATGTCACTCATTAACACCTGCTTAAGAAAACTAAGGAAATTAAACAAACTTACCTTTGTTTAGAGAACAGAATTAAGAACATCACCACCACTAGCCCACATGTTCCAAAGATGATAATGAAGAGCCATGGAAACTGGATTTCTGAAATAATATAGCAAAATCATACTGGCAGGAATCTATGCAAAGCTCTGCTGTAACCTTCCCTTTCCTGTGCCAAAGGAGTTGTTACCCTTTTTTATGGACTTCTTGGCCACTTAAATCTAAAAATTCTGTGCTGAAATCAAGGTAAAAGTGTCCTTCCAATTGTACAAGTTTTTATATTACATGTCATAAGTCTACTTAGACTCATTGCAAAATAAACTGAAATAATCCAATAAAAATCCAAACCCTGCCAAAGGCAGCAGGGGCTGCAAAAGCAGTATTTATACTCAGAAGGAGGGAAATACTCCCAGGAGGAAGATATCATATCTTCTCAGAGCATGATATCTGTATTACTGCCAGCAAACCATGCTGAAGGCACATTTTACTGCTTCGTTCAATGAAAACAGAACTCTTATTGTTGGTAACAGCATCTTATGCCAGAACATAGGCAAACCATACTTCTTTCCTTGGAAACCATGCCTGTATGTGTACACTACTTTCTGCAAGAAGACGACATTGACTTGTACTTTGAGCAATGCCAACTTAATCTGGGAACAGGGCTTTTTCCTTCTTTTTTCTGCCTCAGATCACTGCATGCAAGGAGAGATTTGAGCCTCATTAGTATTGTTGTAGAATAGGGAGGAGAAAAAGCTGACCAGTGAAATGCTATTCTTAAATAATGACAGCCCCGTTATACTGAAGCTGTGACTGGAGAGTACAAAATGCACAGAAAACTGTTCTGGTTGCAGCCCTTAGATTCCTTGTCTTTCAGACCTCACACATTTTTATGGCTAAGAAATATTGTCTATAGTTGTAAAATTCTATATAAGCACAGAAACACAAACTTTCTTGACAAAAGTATTTTTAGGCACCATTCTTCCTGCTCTGTTAATAGCTTAGCTTTTTTATTCTTAGGCCAACTTTTTCTAACTTGTGCACTTAATAGTTGCCTCAATCCATCTAGAGCCAGGGAAATAAGAGGCCCCATTCTAAAATGCATGGAACTCCCAAACGTCTCGTTGAAGTAAGTGGGACCTAGAGATGTGCAACTTCTTTGAAAAATCAGGTGTCTACCTGTGCATTTCAGTGCCTAGCTTAAGGCTGAAAATTTCAGCCTGAAGTCTACGTTCTATTTGGAGAAATGCCAAAAAAAGAAGAATAAATCATGTCAGACACACTTGTGATTGCTGCTGAGTTTTTCATTTTGTTCCTAGGCAGAAAATTACAAATTTATATCCCAGTTATGCCAACTCATCACTGAAGTGAGAGGGATGCAGGTATATGCACCAATAGGGCTGAAAGGAACTCAGTTAGTACAATGTATTTGGAAGTCATAATACTCTTTGATATTATGCTTAGATGCAAATCTTACTTAAAATTTTAACTCAACTTGCCTTGGCCAGAAAGAACAATGCCACATGGACAGAACTTCGTTAAGAGATCACATGAACTTGAAATGAAAAATGGTGATAAAAGAAGTGAAAGGAAGTATCTTTGGGAATCTGTATTTGAAAGGTTTAGAATTAGGCTACTTAATGACTTGGAAAAGCGAATAAAATAGCTTATTAAAGGGTCAATGACACCAAATTTGGAAGAGTTACTAAATCTGCAGCTCAGGCCTGAAAAAGCTCTGCCTTAATTTTAGAAAGAAAGAAAAGGGATGGGTCCCTTCAGTCATTATTTCTTTCTCTTTTTAAAAAGCTCTCTTTTAAAACTGGGAGGGAAAAGTGGGAGTCAGGAAGCCACTATCTGGATGATCTCTGGGACCCCAAGAAGGAGGCACACCATCTTTCCAGTGCATTTGGCCACATATGTAAAAACATACATGGAAATGGTTTCTCATCCCTGCTGCGCTCAGTTTATTCCCTGACATGATATGTGATTGTCCTCACTTTGGCATGCATGGCATGGATGACAGAAGCTGTTTTTTATAATCTTAAAATTAACTGTTTTGATTTCTGCCAAGTTGGGAAGCAGCTCTGCTGAGTTTGTTTTTGAACCTTTTAATCTTATTCCACAGCACAGACAACTTTTGCAGTGCCAGAGAACCAGCCTCACCAAAGAGACTGGACTGCAGTCACCCGAGCACCTAGTGTACCCAAGTGATGTACACAAAGTAAAGCAATGGCAAGCAAATCAATGGTTATAGCCTCATTTCATTGTAGACTTCTTTGTCCTCACTCACCTTCAGCACACAGAACTGCTTCACTAGCCATAGAAAAAGACACAGAAAGGGTTTCACTGAACTCCCCAAATTTTTCAGAAGTCCGTTGCCTTGATCGGATTCGTATCTCGTAATCTCGTCCCATCTTCAGAGAGTACAATGGAACTGTTGTGGAGCACACGGGTTCTAGCTGCAAGGATAAAATGATGGATGCTTAGTTTTTGGTTACAAATTCCTTGTTGGTTCAAATGTAAACATCTGCAGGCATTTTTACTCACCTGGAACCTTTATGTTATGTACAGCACATGTCACGCTGGAAGCCCTTTCAATGTTTCAAAACTAATCTACTGGCTTCCCAATAACAATCTTGCTAAAGTAACATGGAAGCCCTGGAAACAAGTCTCTGCAGGACCAATGTTATGAACTAAAATGCTTCCTGTGCAAAACTACACCAAACTCATTGCATATCTTACAAAATCCACTTATTCAGGAAGAGTGTATGCCTCTCTAAAAGTCCAAATATAACTAAATTGGAATGATAACCCTAAAAACCTGTAATAGATTTTGGAACATATTCCAGGCCTTGGAAAATTCTCTGTTAAATATTAAGTATAAACCTGCATCGGTACATATTGATCTATATGATTTGCATCACTATAGTAGTGTAGAATAGTACAGCAAAGAGTGTAATCCAGTCAGGTGTCATCCTGAAGGATTTTATAAATGCAGCAGGTAGTGAAATCAACGGTAAAATAAATTATCCTTAAAAAGTAAGGCTGAAGAAAACCTACACAAAATTAAGTCTATCCAACTAAATCTTTATCCTTCCAGGTCTTCCACCCCTCCTTTGTTGATCATTATTCCTTAGTGTATTACCAGTAAGTGAAATTTAGTCATATTCTAGCTTGCACATCAGGGCACAGTTTTCCCTGTATTTGAAAAATATCACACATGTTTGTGAAACAGAAAAAAACCTACTATTTTTATTGTTGATGGAAATTTTCATAAAGACAGACTAGAATTCTGGTTTAATGAACATTATGGGAAATCTTGTTACAGTACTGTAACACAATTAAAAAGTCACTCCACAGGAAATAATTCCAAACCAATGTACTGTCTGTGTTCAAACTGACTGGTTATAAACAACAAAAGTTTTCACATTCTTTGTTGCCTAATTAAGTTTTATGTCCAGTTTAATTTTGCTGTGTGCCTCGGAAGATGAGGGAAGAGATTCATTATTTGGAATTATAAAAAAAGTCTTACAGAAAATACTTTTGGTTTTGCTAAAGCTATGCATTACATATGGAACATTCATGAGTTGATGCTTAGTCATAGTATTATTTCAAGGTATCAATTAATGTTTTTCAATGGAAGTGGGAGACAGACTGGAAGAAATGTACTTGATGTACACCAGAAAAATCAGACAAGCTCATCCTGATATGTCTGGAGTATGATCAGATATAAATTTAACTTGTAAAATGCTAGAATTCTTTATATACCACTGTTAGAAGTGCAAAGGTACCTGGTACATTATGATATATTCTACAATGGACTTTATTCAGAGGATAATCTCATGAAACAGGTAATTTATATTGGAAAGACAGATCTCAACCGAACGTTCAGTGTCAAACTTCCCTGTGACACCAATATCAATAGACATTTTTTGCAAAAAATATCAGAAGTAGTATTCTAACTCTTCTGATGTCAATATAAATTTTGCCACTGACTTGACTCAGGCTAGGATTTCACTCTTTCATATTTCACTGTCATAGAAAGAACCTTGTCACTTTTGTGCCTCGAAAGCCAAGTACCCATTAGTGCAAATAATAATCATCACACAGTACAAACAGAACAATGATATCACCCATGGCTGCAGCTCGTAGTGGCAGCCTGCCTGCGCCCTGTGCATAGAGCTGGGGGCACATACCCTCAGTTGCTCCTCCTGGGGTGTGTGAAGCAGCAGGAGCCACCTGCCCTCCCTGTGTCTCCTGATGAGTAGCTTGCAGCTCTGTCCCATGCCCTGGCCTGACCTGGCTGGGTACTGCCTGCCCCTGCCCTAAGCCCAGCATTAGCCCCACGCCCTCCCTCACTCCAGGGGCCTTGATCTGCACCCCCTACACCTCTTCCTTCCTTCACGATCCTGCCCCCACAACAGATGTACCAGCTGGACGCTGCTTTCCATGCTACTGGGCTGCACTCCTGGCCACCTGTGTGTGGCGTTGAGGTTGCACACATGCACATGGCATTTATCAGCAACATTATTGGCCACGTCAGCCAAAAAAAAGCTGATTGCCGATAGTGCCAATTTTCCTTTTATCGCTGCTGATACTATTTGAGACTGATCTATTGGTGCACCTCTAGATGTAAGGCAACTTTAGTCTAGAACGATTGCCTTGACATGAAGGTGTAATGTGCTTTAATTAATAGATGCTCCCTACACCTGAGAAAGGCACAAGAGAAGCCTTGAGGCAGTGGTAGCCAACCTTTTTGGCTAACATGCCACAAGTTTAGCCCCAACCCTCCTGAAGTGCCACTCTCATTCCCACCCCCTAGACATGTACCTGATAGAGTTCGTGCCTTAAATGCTGGAAATAGAGGCACCTGGGTCACATATGCCACACACCAAAGTTTTCTGTGGCATTTGTGGCATGCATGCTGTAGGTTGGCCACCCCTGCCCTAAGGTATTATAATTATTACATAAAAATGTCCTTCATACCTCCTTCCATTTTGTATCATTTACTTCTTTGTACTGCAGCTCATACTCCAGGGTAACCCATCCCTTACGAACGTCTGCTGTTGGTGGTGGCTCCCATCTTACTTGAATATCCACATGGATCCCAGTTAAGCTGATGTTAAGTAGAGTCCAGTTGAGATTAATAGGGGGATCAGGTAGTACTGTTGTATAAACAGAGTGTTTGTTTAAATAAAACAGCCAGTTCTCAGCCTGAAACCAGTATTCTTCCCAAACACTGTTCCTGATTTCATTTATGGCAATTACAGTCTAAACCTAAAAGTTGTCATCAACATTACTAAAGAGTTGATACAAGGAAGGCATATTTCATTTGAGGAAGACATTTTCAACATGAAACTTAGAGGGCCCACACCTGCTGATTCCAGGGTGAAACCCTGGCCCCAGTGAACTCAATAATAAAAATATATATTGGTTTTACAGGGGTCAGGACAATGCATTATTTTGGAAAATCAGATTTATGTTCCAGAATTTCGAAATTCTGGACCAAAAATTGTTCCCAAAGTTAATGCTAATGCTACCACCCACTTGTTCTTTATAGTCAATGGATTTATTCCACCTGTGTTTTATAGCTAATTTTTGCTGAAATGTGCATTTGAAAGGAAATGACCCTCCCCTCCCCCTGCAAACAAATAAAATAAAACTACCCTTGTTAGGCTGAAATCCAAGGGAGTTTTCCCTGTGCTGGGACTCCAGGATCATTCACAGAACATTACAGTTTAAATCTGTTTTTTCACAATCTCAACTAAAATTCCTTATGGCATTGCAGCAGTTCTGTTTTTGGTCTCCACAGAGAACTTCAGACTTTCTCATAATTTATTCTCAAACAGACGACAGTTTTTCACTGGTCCAGAACACAAAGGATCCCCCTGCTTCCCACATTTCCATCACTTCTCACTCCCAAGACTATTACGCAAAGCTTGTTGTAAAATGTGTTTTATTTATTAACTGAACTACAGGGCAGCCCACATATGTTGATTCTTGTTAACATCAATTTCGGAATAGTACTACAGTGTCCTTTCTATGTACACGACAATTTGCAATGAATATGAACCTATAGCCAGGAAACTACACATGATCTTAGCCTAAAAAAGGCCGAGAAGCGACGAGGGTACATAATGCACTTTGTATGTTGCCCTAGTCCTAGACTGCTATAATTGTAATCAACTTAATTGGCTGTAATTAAAGTAATGTGTAAGATTCATATGTTACTTTGACCTCCTGGTGAGGATAAGTCTATGGCCTCTGGATGGCAATGAAATACAGTTTTGAAGCCAACAGATTAACAAACCATTCAACTGCATAGTAAGAGACACAGGTTGCCCAAAAGTTAGAAGTGGTTAATTTATTTCAGAAAAGGTCATAGTCTTCACAAAAACTAAATTAAGAACTCTATTGCTTCAGAGTACAAATGATGCTGTAATTATCCTATTATCTCTTAATCCAATTTGGAACCAATCAAGGAACCAAAATTTGCAGCTTTGAAACAACCTCCTTGCTCATGTAGAACATAAATATGCATTATCTGTAACTGATGATTCAGCGTGAGGGCTTCAGACTGACACATTTCAACATACTTGAGAAAGCAGTGGTATTTTAAACTTGAAAAGGGAGCTCATTGACTTGTTGAATCATTTCCTAATGCATCTTAAAAAGAAGCTACACATTAGCCTTTATCATGCATGTATTCTTCCAACTTGGATAGTATTTCCTAATGCTGTCCCATTTTGCAGATTGCATTTTAAGGTTAATCTTACTGCACTGAGAATTTAAATATACAGACCTCCAAAATTAATGCAAAAAGGTACAGTAAACAAAATCTATACACCAGGAGAAAAAAATAAAGCAGCTTAAAATGCATGAAAAAAATTACCTATTTCATCAACACTGAAACATTTCTCATCAAACACTTTATTTTCATTGGCAAGTCTAACACAATAAGGTATCCAAACAGAGGTGTAAGATGTATTGAAGTAACAGCTATTTTCTCCAGTAGTTACATAATCAGGACATTCTTTCCATTCTTCATCACCCCTAGAAAGACAACACAGTAATTTAAATACATACATATATATATATATTGCCAATGTTCTGACTACATATACACATATACACAGCTCAGACCTGCTTTTATTAAGACTAATTCCTCCCATGTTTAATCATTTGCCACAATCACTATTAGCCACTGCAAGACATTTGACAATTAAGATTGTAAAACATGCTCTTATACTGTGCCTTTTCAGTCTGTTCTATGACATGAAAATATCTGTGTTCTTATGAGCAATGCAGTCACTATTAGGCACACTGAAATGCTGGACTGTGGGGGGTTTCTTGTTTCGTATGATTTTTTACCTTTTCATGTACAACAGTTGCATTGTTCTTGGAGCAGTGTGGTTGTGAACATCTCCATCAGTCCAATGGCAAGAAAATGTCTCCATCTCAGGTGATCTGCACTTAATGATCTGTGGTTCACCCAAAGGAACTAGAATGAAGAGCAGGAACAAAAAAAGGAGACAAATGGAATAAAACACGTGAGACAAGAGAAACATGGTGCTGAAATCCTCAGCTACAATTTAACAACAACTAAACTTTTCCTTCAGTTGTTTATATATACAATAATGTACTCACTGAAGTATAGCCAAAATAAAGACTTCTGTTGCAAACATGCCTTAAACTGTAATGTGTTCACCCTCCAAACCTGAATTCACATACCCATGTTGCATACAATACATATATCCCCAGTGGGATAAATCCAACATTTGGATCTGATACATGGAAACACTGGAATATGAAACACTAGCTTTACCGCTGACTTTGTGGAGCCAGGCTTTTCTACTTAAATCCATGTCTAATAAGGTCATCTTGAAGTCAAAAAAATATATTTCCACATTATATGTATTATTACATGCACAGACAGAATTTGAACTGCAGTCCCTGCTGCGACTGCAACATAGTAGGGAAATATCCAAGCTAGCTTCAAAAGAGTTACCTCACCAGGTATTGGTAGCAGTCTAGCCATGGCAAATGTAGTTTAGCATGGGATAACCCCCTAGGCTAGGGGCAGATGTTCAAAAAGCCTGAGTCTGAATCGATTCAATTTTTGCAAGTTAGTACAACCTGGCTCGGCTTAATCAGTTTGTAAGTGCACAGACATCCCAGAAATGCAGGCACATATCTGAAGTGGCTCAGGCTAGAAGCTGGAGGGTGGGGTGCGCTAGGGCAACTCTCCATTCCCTTTCACAGTGCTGAGCTAAGGGAGCCACGCCAAGACGTTCTGATTAGAGAGGGACCCTCCTCCCTTCTGAGCAGCCCGGCACGGAAAAAAAATGAACACAGAGACATTACCAGCTACCTGTTGATTCTGCCTTTGTCTCGTTTCTCATAGCATGGACTGACCATACACAGCATGTGGTCTGCTGCTACCTAATGCTGAGAGGTGTTTGTGTAAGGCAGAGGGGATGGGGTAATCCCTGCTTAGCAAGGAGTGGGGAGGGGGAGCAGGGGGAAGCCAGGCAGATGTCTGCAGTCTCTGCTGAGCTCCAGCCAGGAAGCAGAGGGGAGGGGCCAGTCCTACTGTGGAGGAGAAGATCCCCGCCCATCCCAGAGAACATGCAGGGGTACTGGGGGAGTCTGGTTTAACTTAAACCAGCAAGGGGTCTGGGACAGACATTGCATAAGTGGGTTTGACCCAAATCAGTTAAGTCTGATACTACATTCAACCAGGTTTATCTCAGCCATTTTCAAACTGGTTTATGTGCACTGAACATCTGTTCTGGTACAGTTTTAAACCAGTTTCTGATTACTTAAACTGATTTATGTATGATGTCTGTCTAGGCACAGACCTCACTTCTTAGGCTTTGGCACCCTGCACCAAATTCTGTGCTGCCTAAGCTACAGAACTACTCATCACACTGGGTGGCTGAGTGGGTGAAAGGTGGCTGGGAGCTGGAACTGGAGCCTTGTGCACTGGGGGCTGCAACTCCATCCACCCCTTACCCCAGGCCTGCAGTCCCCAGAACATGTCCCCACATCTGCTCCTGCTTCCCCACACTGCCTGCTGCCAGAGCAGTGCAGTAGGGGCAGGAGGATGAGAAGGAGCCGAGCAGTAACTGGGCACAGCGGGAGCAGCCCCACCAGAAAGCTGCATGTGTGGGCTAGGGCTGAGGCCATTGGCGGGTGCAGGTGGGAGTGTGGCATGGGCTGTCCTGAGCAGAAGCAGGCGGGGCTCGGCCCCATGCAAAGAGCTGCTGGATGGATGCAATTAGCTGGCAGGCTGGTCTGTGAGCTGTACTTTGCCCACCCCTGGTCTACAAGACAATTCAGTCACTATAGTGTGAACGTATCCTAATTTTTGTGGCAGCCTTATTCTGCCATATGGTGCTTCAGTGCTTTTAATTACCATTCTCCATCATATAGACATGACACAGACCCATTACATGAACACTGCAATTAATGTCAAGAATTAATGAGAAATGATGAGAAAAATTATAATGGAAACAAGATGGTAATATTAATGAAGCATATGTACGTGTGCAGGACTTGCTCAAGGTATGTAGAAGGGTAGTGTTGCCTCAAATTTCTCCGCAGGGAAACAGGGACACTGATAGATTTGCCTAAAACCACTGAGAAAATAAGTATCAAAAGCTCTTGGTTTCCCTTTCTGAGTTCAGCAAGATCATTAGGAAAGAATCCTCAATCCTCATGATATAATTGATTTTCTAAATCTTTAATTTAATGTTAATTTGCTGTTGATCTTTAAACTGATTTCATGATCTACCAGTCACTCTTGACGTAAAAAGCTGTCTTAGGAGAGCAGCTGATAGCTGTGGTGAAGCAGAAAAAGTAAAATTTGAATGTCTGCAAGTGGCATGAATGCCACAAAATTCTCCGCTTACAAAGAACTGAAAGCAGGAATGTCTCAGGAATATTATGAAACACGCAACTTCCATATATTTTGCTTCTCAAACATAGTTATCCAAAACTTAAAAACATTTTTGTCATACAAATGTAAATAAACATGCCTTACCTTAATAAAAGCTCCTAAAATCAAAGAACTTGACAATAACAATGAAACACAACTATATATTTTAAATGCCAGTATTTACACTGCATGGATATCTGCACAGTATTATACTCAGTTTTCAAGTGACTGATAAGTTTAGGTGCTAAAGTTGAGGCATCTTTAAAAGGCCATTATTTTCTGAAACTGCTGAACACAACCCTCTAAAAGTTAGATGATTTACAGAAGTTTGCACCAACGTGAAAATTTAAACTTACAAGATTTTTTAATTAAAAACTTATTTGGAGGAAAAAAAGCGGGGGGGGGGTACTCATGTGTACCTATTTCAGAGACAAGAATAGCTCTGTTTCTACTACACAGCACATGCACTCAATAAGACAGTAGTCTGCCACATTTCATAGACATCTGATATTATAAACAAAGAAAAAATAGTCTTCCTTACTTTCCTTATTTCTCATCTATGTGAATCAGGAACAAAAATGGCCATTTCAATGAAAGAAGTAAATGTTTTGGAAAACTGTAAGACGCTGATAAAACCCTTCTGGGATCCTTGGACAGTCCACCTATAGGTGTCTCAGATTTATGTTATATTTATTTTGACTTAGCAGCTCTATAGTAGCTCAACTCCATGTGGGGAAGAGGTTCCATATTCACCTTTTAATAAAGTCTAGATGGAGAAACCCATAGTTTGTGGTGCTTATCCAATCATGAGAAAGCAGAATACTCACAAAACAAAAGCAGATGTTGCATCAAGTGCTTTTGGATGTCAACACTGAAGTTCTAACATTTAAAACTGATGCAAATACTTCCTGCCAGGCATTGTTACCCAAACACGGACAAGAGATATAATCAATATCTTTTCAGGAAACTGGCATCAATATATTTAGTTAATAAATGCCCCCTCCCCTTTCTCCTGTCTACAATGCTGCTGCATGAAAGGAATTTTCCTATGGTCCATATACTTTCAGTTTCCAGATTTGTAATTTATGTCTTTGTTTTTTTATGATCAGTGCCAGAGTTTGGAACAAAAATTCTCTCTAGGCAATTACTTCCAGTCTCTGTGTCAAGTTTCCAGGTTCTGTAACAGTGGGTCTTTATGACCACGGGAAACATTGTGAATTTGACTTGTATAATGCTTGGCACTCTAAGCAAATCTCCTGAGAATTTTTTACTTCCCATAAAAAAATAAATTATCAGCATTTTACAGGACTTTGCATGAACTCTCTTTCTTGAACACACTGTACCAGAATGTGATAAATGAAAACAATAACTGAACTGAAATTCAGTTAGGCATGAAGAAATAGGGATTAGGCTACTGAAAGCTAAGGTTATAGCCACTAATCTCTAAGGCTCTCAAAATGGGGATTTAAAAGCCAAACAACACAATGACACACATTTGATGTTTTCTTGTTTGACCAGTGTACTGTCAGCAAAAACATTCAGGAATAGACAGTTACAATAATTTGTAACATCTGAAACTTGGCTAAATATTTGGATCCAGTATCGGAAGAAATAATATTGCACGCAACTCCCTACTGGATATGTCATTTCTATTATAACTATAGAGCAGAGCAAGTTAAAAATTCCCAGGTTTGCCTTTGGAGATGGCTAGTATGTAGAAATGTACAATTACAATGATGGCATAAAAGTCAACCAAAAAAAGCTCTTCAAAGTCTGTTTTTTATTTTGTTATGACCACAGATTAGCCATGGTCTGGGCTCTGGCTCAGCTGCAAGTAGCTCTGCCAGAACAGTAGCAAAAATAATGGTGTGGTTTATGGAAACAAATTAGAATGCAAGTGTGTCACCTCTTTTTCTTACAGTTATCAGTCAGTCAGTCACCAGTTTAGTATTTTCCCTCTCACTCAATTTTAACCCTACTAAATTGTATAATCACTGAAAAAATGTAATACTACAACTATAGCTCAACAGAAACAATTCTCAGACAGGCTACTAAACCAAAAGGTACCCAAGGCAAATCTCATATCAACAGAAATTACATCATTTGTTTTGTGAGAACTGTGTATCCTAAAGTAGGCCATACATGTAGGATGATTTCTATTATGCTGGATACCAGGAGAACAGCTTCTTGGATCCTAACTCTAATTCCTTTAAGGCTGCTTAGAGAAATGAACAAGGTTTGCTGCCAATGGATGGCCTTTTTAAATATTCACAGGCTTCTACTAATTAAGTGAGTGTGAAACATATAGAAAGCTGGAATTTTCCCTGCAGGCGAGGTAAGCAGAGATAAAAGTACTAGCACAGCAGATCCCTTCCTAGTCTATCTCTACCTGTGCTCTAAGTTGAACTGCCAGCATGGATGGATAACAGTACAGCTGAGTCAACCTCCTTCCTCTTTGTGGAGAGGTTGAACATCTTTTGTGTATGTAAATTCATGTTGGAAGAGGTCCCCATGCAGAATCATGCCCAGCAGAAAGAAAGCAGAGCTTATTAGCTTAAAAACTGAGGTTTCATTGCTCACAGAATTGAAGCAAAACACTGAAGCAGAGATCAGTTTGCCTAAGGAAATACTTTTCCAACCTTATACCAGGATTAAATAGATCCTTAACAAATCCTGCTGGCTTCAACCATGTGGGGAGTTGCTTAGGGATGTTTAACAGCTTCCCTATGTGGAGTGACTAATTAAGAAGAATGAAAAAAGAAAAATACCACTGTCAAAACAGGAATCTGACACTTTCAGATAACAAGGGAACAATAGCCAAATGTGCTTTCCTTTAGGGCCAGCTCCTCTCCTGACAATACATCCTCCTGCACAAAGCTAGAGTACAACTGATAGGAACAGACCTACCCTGAAGCAACTGAGCCCCTGCTGCTTTTGCACAGTTTCCCCATATCTTCAGTCCTAGGGCTGGATCCTGTGACATGTCCTCTCCCACCCACTCATGCCTCCCCTGTGCAGCAGGCAGGAACTTCCAATAGCCCCCCAAAGCTGACAAATAAACAATTAAGACAGAACCAGAAGGGGCACCAAAAGGAAACAAAAATATTTCCAATTATTTCCTAATTGATCTTATAGTGAGCGACTCAGGTTGCAATTATATATCTAGGAGAGATGGGGATGTGGGCACTCATGCCTTTTTATCAATGAAAATTGAATCCTTTCTACAAAAAATACCAGTAGAACATTCATGCATTGCACACAATTACTGTAGTCAAGCCATATATTAGGCTGGTACTTCCTGGGAGCATTTATGATCATACTTTGATAAAAGGATGAATGAGGGTGCATCTGGAGAGCACAGAGTAGGCAGTACAAAGGATGAACAACGCTTTTCAAGAGCAAGCAAGCAGAGAGTGCCTGCTGTTAATTCTGTTTCTAACCCAAAGTGGCCATTTCCAAGCCCTCTATGAACAGAAAATAGGAATCAGGGTAGGAAAAAAAAAAAAAAAAATCAGGGTAGAAATACTGTTTGGGATTTTATTTTAGCTATATGCACCAGGGCCATGCAGGACCTGAGCATGAGAACTCCCCTTGTGGCACCAAAAGCAAATACAAAGAATCCTTGCCTTCCTTTGTACTGAGCTACTGTGCAGGGCATCTGATACTTTTGGGAATGCTTTTAAGTGTAACCATTTGGAGGCTCTGTTCTACAAAGACTTCATCATACCCCAGCACAAATACTCTAGGGGAGGACTGAAAGCTACTGAGCTGGACATTAAGATCTGAATTGGTAGATTTAAAGGTGCTCTGCTAGGTTACATCTTTATTTATTGGTAAGATTATTTTCCTGGAATTAGTTGCCTGCTGAGGACTTTTTAAAAGGGATTAAGTGTTCTTTATTCTAATGACATTAAACTATAAAGGAGTATTCTGCACTATACTGAGGTCATTACGTATTGGGGCATATATGTGTACTTTTAGATTTACACTACATAAGTGTAAAAGCATATATATGTTTATTAGGAGAAAAGGCATACAATTAATTAGGAAGAAAAATAACTTATTTATTCAAAAGATACCTCCTACTTTAGTATTTTTTACTTTTGAGCAATAGAAAATGTGATAGGTGATGCAAGGAGATTAAAAAAAACCCATCCCAGACCATACCCAAATGATTATGTGGATGCAGACTCACCACAGAGAGTGTCATAAACTCACTAACAAGGTGGGGATACTGGGAGATAAGAGCAAGGGTTTACAAGTGGCTCCATTCCGGCTTTGAGTGGATACCAGTCTCTTGTTCCACTGGGAGAGTACTGGTGAACACAGTAGACTCTGTGTACACCAGTTAAATCCCAATGCTAAATCCCATGTTTCCAAGTCCCCAGGATCCAGGCAGTGATGTTTTAATTTCCTAGCTATAAAACTCTCTCAGGTGTCTTCTTGGAGGAAGACTTCTTAGCTAACTGGACTGTAGGTTCATGGCAGTCCTGATGCCTTGACTGTGGAACCAGCACAGTTAGCTGGGCTCCCTCTTGATTTGACATTTTCCTAACCTAAATGCATCCTGCACCTGTCTGAACCCTTCATACATAACTGACAACAGGAGGTAGAAAAGTGGGAGTGGCAGAAACAGTGTGTTGTGGACCAAGTCAAGAATCCAGTACCATCCACTCCACATGGAAACACATGTCCAAGCTGCAGTATGATCCCAGATAGGCTTCATCAGCCATCTTTAGCATAGAGATAAGATAGTAATGGAAGACTATCATCCTCAACTGTGAGGGACTGCTGAAGAAGACATAAAATCCCTCCTTCCCATGCTAGGAAGGGATTTCAATCTTTGACTTTGAAAACTGGTCAAGCTAGTCTTGGATGCAAAAAAACACTCATAAGCATGCACAATGTTGGATAAGATTTCTGTATTTTATTAAGGACAATACCCTGATTGGTCAGCACAGTTTACTTCCATAGATGCAATACTTACACATCTGCAGTAGATGGCAGCAAATATTTACACAGTAGTGTCAGAGAGGCCACAACAGAGATGTTTTTGTGGGAGAAACATGGAATATGGGGAATGCATTGCAAAATTAATGTTAATAGGTGGGGAAGCCAAAATATATGACAGTGGAAAAGGGGAATAATCAAAATGGACCTAGAAGATAAATGAAGAAAAAAGTAAGAGGAGAAACAAAGTAGAAGGGGAATAGGATTTTGGGGGAAGACATGTGACAGCATAAGCAGGATGAGTGCAAAGAAGAGAAGACAGAATAGAAAGGAATTGCAGTAAGAACTCTGTTATCCAGCACCCAGGAGGAATGGGGGATGCCAGTTAATCAAATATGCCGGTTAATCAAATATGCCGTGGCTGGTGCACCCAGGCTTTCACTCCCTGGCATCAGTGTGCCAGGGGACAGGGAGGGGGGGCCCTGCGCAGTCTGCTTTGCCCCGGGCTGTGGTCCACACGGAAGAAGTGGTGGCGAAACCAGAAATGGGACTTCACTTTTGCCGCGTCCCTTGGAAGGAAGATTTGCATTGACAGATGCCGGCTAGTGGAGCATTCTGTATGGTAAAGTGCCGGATAACACGGCTTTTGCTGTAGATAACAGAGAAAAAGAAGGGCACACCTCTGTCCCCCTCCCTCGAAACCACAACCATGTTATTTACAAATCAAAACAGAATTCGTTAATTCACGCAGATATACCAGTGTACCACAGTGCTTCAACAGTGAAGCCACCAGGTTACTCTGTGAGGCATATACATGATGATCCTGATAAACTTGATTTTTACTTCTTACCCTAAATTAATGTTACTTTGCATCTTGAAGGAAAAGAGGCAGGCAGAAGATGGATGAGGGGATGGAGATGGCTTGGTTTTAACAGACATGGAGAGAGCATTCTGCACATAGAAGGCAGCACAAAAATCAGGGATGCGGAAATGCGAAAATAGATGGGGAATTAAGAAGATGGCAGTGGAGGAAGCAGGAAGCAAAATTGAAAGATGAGGCAACACATTCCTTGCTGAGATCCTAAGCTTAATGGAAACATTAACAATGTAATGAGCACACTGCATTAAAAACCTCCCTTTAAATCAAATTAGATGGTGAAAACGTAATAAGGTGAGTGATGAGCTTAGGTTAAAAATGAGGCCAGCAGTGATCAAAAGGAAAGCACATTTAGGTAAAAATGTATTTGAGGTACTTACAAAAAATGAGTATTAAATTGTACAAAGCATCATAGAAGAACATGTTTCATACATTAAAGGATGCTCCCAATTCATTGTGTTGGGAGGATAGTATCTTTTCAAAAGACCCCTCAGCTGCATAGATACAAGCACATCTCCATACCATGGCACACACAGGGCCTCTCCTACCATGACTATGTTCTTCTCTGAGCTTCTATGAGCTCTGTCTATGAATTTGCAAGGTCCAGGGTGCAAAAGATACATAGCTACGTATTAATAATTACTAATGAAACTCGCTCTGAATTTAAAATGATCAGAAAAAAGATCCATACTGAGCAAAGGACCTCCCTCATGCTTCATAAGGTGAGAGGAGAAATGAACAGTTCATCTGGGCAATCGATGGAGACACTGGACCAGAATCAGACTGCATTCTTACCACTTACAGCTTCAGTGGTGGTACTCCTGATTCATACCTCCGTAGGTCCCCCAAAAATAAAATAAAATCAACCCTGTTATAAATAGGGACAGTGCCATTTCTGACTGTTCAAGCTACTTCTGACATCTGTAAATATTTAAGTACAGAAACAGCATCAGAACTATTCACCAAAACCAGGATTGCTTGGTTTATGTGGATGATAATATCTGACTGACAGGCAAAAAATCCTATGAAGGATTGTCTAGAGATCTTTCACATCAGGAGCACACTAGACACCTCAAAGGCTACCTGTGTTCAGCGGCAAAGAATTCAGAGTTCCTTTTAGTGAAAGCTGCTGCTTTCATTAGCCCTGTCTCTACAGAATAACAGTCTGTTGGAAGCTTTCTAATGGCAAATGCTCAATGCATTCGAAAAACAAAACAAAAAGCCCTCCCTAGATCCCTTTAATAAAATTTCCCATTGTGGTTAATGCTGATATTTTCAATTCAGACTTTCCTGGCTACACTCTTAAATGTCAGACCAAAAAGCAGACAAAGTAACTGCTTTCTCTGTTTGCAAGCTTTGCAGCAGTTGTTTTTATATAAAACAAAATCATTCCATTACCTTTTCGTGTTTCGGGGTTTAAGCTAATGGAGGCTTATTTATCACTAACAGCCTCCTCTGAAAGGACCTTATCAAGACAACTTATTTTGAGGTATGTACCAAAGGAAAGAAAACTATATTGGGCAACAACAGATGAGATTTCAAAACTGCCATTATTTTTGTCATTAACTCTTAATTAGGTAGCCAAATACTGGAGAGGGCAACCTACAGCTTGTGGGATGAATCCAGCCCACGAAGAGACTGGATCTGGCCTGTGGTAGCTCAGGGAATGGGCAGCATGTTTCAGCCACAGCAACAGAGGTCAGGGTCGTAGCACCTGCCTTTTTGAAAATAGTTTGCAAATTTCTACCCACATCTTTTCTAAATGGAAACATGTTTCCCAGTTTCAGAGTTTAACAAGTTAGACCAGGGGTGGGCAAATTGTGGCCCAGAGGCTGGATGCGGCCCACCAGGCCATCCTATCCAGTCCGCAGGGCCCCTAAAAAAATATAGAAAAATAATATTAATCTGCCCTGGGCTGCCTGTCATTCAGCCCTCGATGGCTTGCCGAAACTCAGTAAGCAACCCTCTGCCCAAAATAATTGCCCGCCCCGGAGTTAGACAATGGATTTTGTAGGGTTCCCATTTTTATCTGTTCTTGGGGGCTTTATGATGTTATCTGGGTTATCCAGAACTGACTGTACCATTCATAACTCTCAGGTCCAAACGGTTTAATTTTGCTTTTTACACAGCTAGCATAATAGTCAGTATTGTAACTGAGTGCTGCCATGGTGTGCGAAGAGGGAGAGTGTGCACAGAAATAGCTGCCGCCATGGGGACTCAGTAGCCACCGCTGTCCTGTGCACTGCTGCTGGCCTGACACAGCTCTGATACTCAGGTTAGCATGGATGTTTATTGATTCAGTAATTCAGAATGTTATTAGTGCAATTAATCTTGAGCTTAATTTACAGAAAGAACCAATAAAACTGTAAGGAAAAAAACAAAAATGAACAGTAACAAATGCCCGTTTCCAACCAAACCTGTCCTCAAATTGATTGTATGTCTAATTTTTTCCTTTCATTTACTTTTTGCAAAATGCTTCTAATAGCTGCTCCTTTTAGGCATTTAAAGAAAACATATTTGTCAACAGGTCTGTCCTTGTCTTGAAAAGGCTTCTTGGCCTTACTAAGGATTTTTCCTTGAATAGTGTTTCTAAAGCAATATCCTCCTTATCATACCAGTGCTTCTAAAGCACTGCATTACAGAACCTAATTATTACAATGTAAAAATGCTGCCAGCTAAATCAGCAACATCTCCTTTCTAAACATAATCATGACACAAACACCCTACAGAGATGTTCAGTCAAATACAATCAAAGGAATAGAAATCAATTACTGTGGTGTTGCATGTACATGCCTATTGCCGCCTTGGGTCCAGCTGGATTTGTGAGTGTGAAAGAAAATAACAATGGCACCTTTATCTAAATTTAATCTGGTGTATATGCAATATGGCCCAGGATGACTTAATTGCTGTTATGATCTTTTTTTTTTTATTTAACCAAGAGTAAAACTCAGAAGTATGTAAAGACTAAAGGAGAGAAAAAAATATTAGTTTGGGGTTTTTTAGACAGTTCCAAATCCTAAAGGAAGCAGCAGGCATTTAAAATTAGGCTGGACTGAGCCTAATTTCACATCAGAGAATATATGAAGAGAAGCAGTGTGTTTACTGCAAGAGAGACAGACTACATGGCCTAGCCCTCCACTTTAAAGAGCCTTGTTACACATTGCTCACATACTGATCAATGATAGTGCTAGCTGGAGTTTGCAGCAGTCAGACCTTAGAGCAGGGATGGACAAAATCTGGCCTGTGGGCTGAATCCGGCCCACCACGCACTTTCATTTGGGCCACAGTGCCCAGCAATGAATTGTACCCCACCCATCCCTTCTGCTCATGAGGGAGGGAGTGAGGCACCCACATATACACATGCCCTGTTACACCTCGCTGCCACCCTTGTGGACAGAAGAGCCTGGCCGGGCCAGCATGCAGCTTTCACGCAGGGCTGCTGCTGCAGCCATTAAGGACCTGCTCAGCTTCCCTGGCGACCTTCTTGCTCCAGCCACCAGGTAGGGAAGTGGCGAGGGTGGGGGCAGAGCTGTAGCTGGGCAGGAACGTGGACCTGGCACCAGTGCAGAGCCTGTGCCCAGAGGGGTGGCTGCAGCACAGAGCTTGGATGGGCAGCATGAGGGTATGAAGTGGGGGGGGAAATGTAAGGGCCCCCGCCCCCCCACCCTCTCTTTATGGTGCGCAGCCCCACAGGCAGCAGTGGCAGTTGCAGGTGAGGGTGCTTGTGCCCAGCGGTGTGCGGCTCTGCCCAGCGCTGCACATTGTGGCGAGAAGCGCAGCCCCCACTGGGCTGTCTATTGTCAGTGCTCCCTGCCATGCATATGTGGCCCCTGCAATGGTGTGGCATGGGAGGAAAGTCCCATGCGCTGGTGCCGGCTGCCTTCACAACAGGGGGCAGGGAAAGCAGCCAGCACCAGAGCTTGGGGCTTCACTCCCGTGCCACACAGGAGTATGGGGGACTGTGCAGGGAGCGCTGGCAATAGAGATGGCCCTGCAGGGGCTGCATGTCTTGCTGTGCACTGCTGGGCACCAGCGCTGGTGCCGGGCATCATCACCCCCACCAGCTGCTGCACCATGTGGGGAGTGTGGGGAGGTCCTTACATCCCCTTAACCCCCCTAACATCCTACAAATGCCACACACCCACACCATGCCCCAACATATACACAACCCCTAATATACCCCATGTCCCCCCCACACAGTGACTCCCCCTCACTAACCACCCCACATACACCTCCCCAAGCCCCACCATACACACATCGCCCTCCACTCCACAATATACAAGACTAAGGATTAACTTTTGAATTATTATGCAATCACCTCTATATACAGTATGCAAACACAAATCAAATTTTTATTTGTAATAAAATTAAAATATGTTATAGTAGGTGTTTGACTTTTAGTGTATGTTTTTTTTTCTGGTTTTAAAATAGCAAACCCCCACCTCCACCCCAAAAGGAGCATTTCTGGAGGGCAATGGGAGGCCTTCTGGTGGCAAAGGTCAGGGGTTAGGGGTAGGACTTCCACCCCCAAGATGGCAACCAGGGGGCAGGGCAACTGTTAATGGGCAGGGCCAAACCTTGTTAAGTGTCTCTCCACCCAAAATAATTGCCCGTTCCTGCCTTAAGGCTAAAAACCTTCTTTGATTGTCCCTCATCTGCACAGTTGTGACTTGCCACTAGACAACTGGTGAACAGGGACCTAACTAGGAGCTACAGCTGTGAGTTGCCACTACAGGGCTGGTGAATCTAGGCAGGCTCCTATCCCTGCTCAAGGTAGGGGTTTGAGAGATGGCATGGGGGTGGGAATATGAAACTGGGAGAAGAGTTAATGTGATGGGGGTAGGTAATAAAATGGTAGGTGGAAAGGAAATGGGGGTCGGGGAAGGGCAGTGAATGGAAGAAGTCAGACACTAATGGATAAAATAAAAAGGGAGTGGAAAGAAAGAAAAGAATTGAAAAAGAAATAAAGAGGAAGTAACTTAAAGAAGTTTTAATAAATTGGGATTCGGGTCTGGGGGGTGCTGGTTGTACTTCCTGGGGTGGCTGGGACATGGGAGCAGTAAGGGAAGGCACTTTTGGGGGAGCTACTGTCCCTGCCCTGGGAAGGAAGCCCCAACTTATGGGGGGCCCAATCTGGCCCCTTACCTTATCCTTCCCCCCTTCCCCTAGACTGCACTCCTGGCCCTGCCCATGCCCTGCGCCCTGGCTGGCTGGTATGGGCTCTGTGGGCTATTTGCATGGGATTGCACCCCTGGGAAGGTCACAACCCTGGAGATGGGAGGGGCAGTTGGCTTGGTGCTACAACCACCCCCTGGGCCATAGAGTTCAGGGGGTGGAAAGTTTGTCCATATAGAACAGGAGGGTGGGGAAGGCGACACAGCATCCTGGGAAGCTGGAGGAATGCAACTTAGGCAGCTCATCTGTGGGGAAAGGCCACACAGTAATGGGTAAGATGGATCAGAAAGAAACCTGCCCTGAAGTGGCATAACTTTAAGTCCTCTGAAGTGTGCTTAAGACTAGGTTTGTGTGTTAATGTGTGGACAATCCAGGGGTTAGAGCTCCAGGAGCTGCCTAAAATTAATGTACAATAAGGCCCTTAATTCCCATGATTTGGTGGTGTGTCTACAGGTTTCTGTACATCTGCATAGTGCTGAGTGGCCAGAAGCATGTTTCCAGATTCAGTCTCATTTCATATTATATTTGATGTTTCATATGCAAAAGAAATTTGGATCATGCAGCTGTGGGTAAAGTACAGTGAGTAGACTTGTAGAGTAAACTTCAGTCTTTTGTGGCTTCCAAGGCTCATTTCAAATTTTTTTTTTGTATCCTCTGCTGACCTTTCCTTTTACTCTCTCTCTCTCTCTGTGAAAATCCACAGTTGCCAATTTTACTCTAGAGAGCTGAATACTCTTAGTTACCAGTGACTATACAAGGCGAGGTCAGCAGGGAGAGCACAAGATGGCAAAAGTCCTCAGATTCTTTGTTTCTGGATGTAGTACTCCAACCAAAAGCTCCCAAGGAGATAGTCACCCTTTCCACGAGGAAGAGCAAAGTTGCTAGTGTTGTAAGAAGGGGTAAAAGTCAGAGATTTGCCATATTTACTTGAATCCAAGATGAAGTTTCCCAACCCAGTCAGCAAGGGAGGCGGGGGGAACCCATCTCAGATTTGGGGACTGGCCTGGAGCAGGCAGGTGCTGCAGCCTCAGCTCTAGGCCTGGGGCTAAGGCTAAAGTCAGAGCTGACCT
Source organism: Crocodylus porosus (assembly GCF_001723895.1). Classification (NCBI taxonomy): domain Eukaryota; kingdom Metazoa; phylum Chordata; order Crocodylia; family Crocodylidae; genus Crocodylus; species Crocodylus porosus. Next base: position 30,106,160 of record NW_017728909.1, on the reverse strand, counting down.
TTTGCCTGCCCTAGGTCAGGTTGGCTTGTGTGGTGGAGGGCATAGAAGAGATCATTTGGTGATGTAGGTGAATTCATGGAAGAGACAGTGTGATGGGGTTTCCAGGGAAGACCTACAGTATACAGGGACACATGGGGGGACTGTGCAGCCTGCGTTCCAGACCACTAATGATTCCGCCTTCCTGAGCTGGGCTGGAGCCAGGAATGGGGCTGCCATCACTGACTGCCCTGGAGCCACAGTTAGAGCCTCTGTAGAAGGTAACTGGTGGGGGAGGAAGGGGCAAGTGTCTAGGGGGAAGGCAGGCAGCAGGGGGGCTGCAGGGCTGGCACCAAGGATGGGGATGGACAAGCAGAAGGGAGGTGGGCATAGTAATGGGAAGAAAAGGAGGCAGGGGGGGACATTTGGTGGGGGGCAGACAGCAGATAGCCAGGCATAGGGGGACATGTGAGGGGCAGGTAGTGGGATACAGGCACATGTATGGGTGGGCACAAGGGTGGGGGTTTGGCCACCTGCCCCCCAGGGTTGCTTTTCTCGGTCCTCGGACCTGTGCTATTCTTGGTCCTTGGGCCTGTGCTATTTAACATCTTTATCAGCGATTTGGAGGTGGGCGTGGAAAGCACGCTGTTCAAATTTGCTGATGACACAAAGATGTGGGAAGAAGGCACACTGGAGGGGAGGGTCAGAATCCAGCTAGATCTAGACAGATGACAGAGGTGGGAGGATTAGAATAGGATGGAATTCAGTGCAACAAGTGCAAGGTGCTGCATCTAGGGAGAAGGAACCTGCAACACGCCTATAGGCTGGGGAATACCCTTCTCAAAAACACAGTGGCTGAAAGGGTCTTGGAATCATTGTTGACTCCAGGATGGACTTGAGCCACCAATGCGAGGAAGCAGTCAGTAAGGTTAACCGCATCTTGTCGTGCATCTACAGATGCATCACAAGCAGGTCCAGGGAGATGATCCTTCCCCTCTATGTGGCACTGGTCAGGCTGCAGTTTGAGTACTGTGTCTAGTTCTGGGTGCCGCACTTCAAGAGGGATGTGGCTAACTTTGAGAGGGTCCAGAGGAGAGCCACTTGCATGGTCAGAGGGCAGCAGGCCTGCTCTACCAAGATGGACTAAAGGGACTGAATCTGCTGCCTCCACAAAAGAAGACTGAGAGAGGACCTAGTGGCTGTCTATAAACTCACCAGAGGGGACCAGTGGAAAATAGGTGAGGCTCTGTTCTCCTGGGCACCACCTGGGATAACAAGGAATAACAGCCACGAATTGATTGAGAGTAGGTTCAGGCTCGATATCAAGAGGCATTACTTTACGGCTAGGGCTGCCAGGCTCTGGAATGGGCTCCCAAGGGAGGTGGTGCTCTCCCTACCTTGGGGGTCTTCAAGAGGAAGTTGGATAGATATCTGGCTGGGCTATTGTGATCCCAGCACTCGTTTCTGCCCAGGGCAGGGTGTCAGACTTGATGATCTGTTCAGGTTTCTTCTGACCCTAGAAACTATAAAACTTGAAATATGAAGGGAGCGGGGAGCACGAAATTTAGATGACCCTCCAATAAGCAGATTTTAGTCATGGAAAATTATAACACATTTGTAATTTACCATGTATAGAATCTAATTAATGGGGGGTTGTCTTAAATTCAAAGTTGTCTTGGATTAGGGTAAATATGATACTTTCTGGTATCAGAAGACAAGGTTAAGATCAACAAATTCCAGCAATTTCAGACAGAGAAAGCAGTTAATACAAACAAGCCTCTGCAAGCATGTATGTAACATCTTTCATCTCAAATGTGTTTTGCAGCTAATAAGTGTGCCGTCTTCATTAACACTGTTTTTTAGGTGAGGAATGTGAGGCAGATGGTGTAGTAGGTGGCCACAGGCCTTGGGAAGTAAGAAAGAATGGGAATTTTCAAAGCTAAAGCTATTACTCCAAAGTTTCTCACACCAATGCCTTGTTGTTTGATGTGTTGGATATCATCCACTGCCAGTCAGGAAATTCCATTTATATTCTGAAAACATTAACTATTAAGTAATAATAATTTATACAGTGCGACAAGTTTACACTGGGCTTTAAAGAGTAAGACACTTTCCCTGCCCTGATTACCTTGCATTCCAGGATGAATAATGCAGGATTCACTGCCTCTAATGATACAGATTTCAAGACTTTTTTCTGCCTCACATCCCATGGCTATCTCCATTTTGTCCTATTTTTTCTCTACATAGTTTGCAGAGATAAACAAAGGCAGCATTTAGACCAATTATCTCTCTGGCTTTTACTTTAATAATTTGGTATTGTACAACTGACAATGGCACATCACAAAGCATTTGGTTCTATTTGGTCAGTCTTATGCAAAAGAACTGAAACACTAAGCATCCTATTTATACCTCAGCACATGACGGAAGGGTTTCTACTTGGACAGGTCTCAAGAACAGTGTTATAATTTTATAATTACACCATTTTCTCAGCAACCACCACAAGCTATAATTATGTAAAATGGCCAAGTCTATGTTTATAGTGCCCTAAAGTACATGGAATTAAATGACTCATTCACCTCCTGCACTGTTAGCAGAAACACATCATGACAGCATGGAGTTATGATTTTTAAAGTACTTTTCTGACAACAAATACAAATAGTCAGAAGCAGAAAAAGTGTGAAAATGGGCATGAGTCATGGTGCATCTTGGCTAAGTAGTCCTGGCTACTTAGAGCAAATGGCTCATTTATAATGAAAAGGTTAATATAGGCAAACCCTTACAAAGCTGGGGTTTGAATCTCTCCTATCTTACTCTGATTTTCAATTTACACCTGATCTTTGTCTGGGTAAACAAGAGGGGAAATCAGGTCCCCCATTCCTTTTTTAGACTGAAAATGACCCTACATTTTTCTTGATTTGCCCACATTCAGCAAAGCCAGTTTGACAGGCTGTTAAGAGTTCCTATATTTAATCTGGGTGATGGAATTGGTCCTGCAAGAACCACAGTGATCAAAAAGATCATCATAAGTCTTATGTCCATGCACCTTATGTGCTTAACACTTAGTTTTAGATCTATGATCACAGGCAATTTAAGGAACACGTAAAAAGTGTGATGAAGGGATCATATCAAAAAGAAGGAGCTCAGACTTCTAATTCTGACACTAACTACTTTTCTGGACTTGGGCAGGATTGTCCTGCTTCAGTTTCTTTAAGCATATAGTGCTATTTATCTACTATCCAGAACTGCTACAAAAATACTCTTCCAAGTAGATTTATCTATCACATCCTTTAGATGACAGTGAAGTGACCATCTCTGAGTTCCACTGTGTACAAGGAAGGGTTTTTTGGCCGTTTAATTTGTTGGACAACTGGGGAGTTGGGAAAGATTTTAGACAAGTTTTTAGGCACAAAGTGTCTTTCCTCAGATGGAGAAGGGCATTTTGTGCCTGAAATTTTGTCTCATCTCTCTCAACTATGTAGCTGGTCCAGTAAAAACTATCACCAACCCCTTCCCTTCCCTGGTTCTTACATATTCCTGGACCATCATGGCTACAGCAGCACTCCAACTTTCCATTGCCTAGATCAGGAGCGCAGCAACTTTTTGCCAGCACAGACGGCCCCATGCCACAGGTTGCCTACCCCTTGCCTCCATTTTCAAACCACAGCAGCTACCTGTTCCTCACTCCATGACATATGCAGATATAAGATGAGGTACTTTTTTTCCCCATGCTGATAGGGAGTGGGGGACCTAATCTTACAGCTGAGTACATACAGTAATTCATTGTTGGGCACTGGTACTGAGGAACTACTACAAAGAACAGGGCAAGTACAAGTACTAGGCAAAGAAACAGTTTGAATGCAAATTGATGCTCTCAGTATACCCAAGCGTTGTATTTCTGATTATCTAGAAAAAATATTTGCTAGTGAAAATAGAAAAAAAAAAAAAGAGTAAAGTCTGTGAAATCTTGATGTTCAAGAAGCAGAAGCCAAGAAAATGTAGTGTATGAGATTAGAGCATCTCAGGAAGTTCCCAACAGAAGAACAAAAACAGATGGCAAAAACAGACTTTAGACCAGGGGTGTCCAACCTTTTTGAATGTGGGGCCGGATCACAAACTTTTTGTTACCCAGTGGGCCGGTAAGCCATATTCGAAGACCTCACAGGAAGTGGTATCACATCAGGAAGTGACGTCACATGACCTTTGACACCACCAATGAAGTTGCAGGGGTTGACATGGTACTGGTTGACATGGCATGCAAGAGCCACTTGGCTATAACCGGGTTGACCTGGTGCTGGAGAAGCCACGGGGCCAGGCCGGGGTTGACCTGGGGCCCACCCGGCCTGCCAGTGCCATGCCCAGGTTGACATGGTGCTGCAGGACCCACCTGGGCAGAACTGGGTTGGCACCGGCCAGGAAAAGCAGCATGCAGCTGAAGCCAGCTTCCCAGGTGCTGCTGGGGACGGGAGGAGGCCAGCCAGGTCTGCATCAGCCAGCAGAAGCGGCGGCAGAGCCGTGTGCCACTTGGGACTGACTGGTGCAGGCTCGTCCTGTCCTGAGCGGCACACGGCTCCACCGCTGCTTCTGCTGGCCAGTGCAGACCCAGCCGGACTCCTCCCATTCCCAGCAGCATGTGAGAAGCGGCCCCCTTGGGGCCTTGCATGTGGATGGCTGGGCCCCGAGAGCTGCAGTGCCCAGGGGGAGACTGGCCAGGGGAGCAGGTGCCACCTTGCTGTGGGGCAGGGCAGGGCAGTGGGGCTAGCTTCAAATGGGCGAGTGAAGAGGCAGGCATGGGCCAGCAGTGCCAGTGGCTGCTGCTTGGCCTCCCGCACGGGGCTGCTCCGGCAGCACAGGGCACGGACTCGTGTCGGGGGGGGGGAGGTGGGAGCAGGAGCACGGGTGCTCCTGGACATGAATCTTCCCTGCCAGCTGTCACGGAGTGGGGCCTGCGAGTGGCCGTGAGCTCGCTAGCGCCCCCTGCTGTGTCAATTAAGGTGATCCAGCCCCCTCAACTTGCCCGACATGTCTTTGCTGTTATGAAGTTCAGTATGGGAGGCTGCCTACTCTCACCTTAGACACCGCGCTGGTGTTGCCTCCGTTCCCAGTGGGGTGCTCCAACACCCCCAGCCTTATGGGCAATGCATGCCTCCTACCTCCCCTTTAGCACGCCCCAAGCCTCGCAGTTGCCCTGGACGTTATTAGGTCCCTTGCCCTCCAGCGCCCCTCTCTGGCTGCCCCTGGGCTTGTCATGCCCTGGTGCCTCTCTCTGGCACCCCTGGGCTCGTCACGCCTCGGCGCCCCTCTCAGGCACCCCTGGGCTCGTCACGCCCCGGCGCCCCTCTCAGGCACTTCTGGACTTATTACGCGCCTGGCGCCCCTTCACTGGCACCCCCCAGGCTGCTCGTGAAACTTGTGCCCTATTTACTGGCGCCTCTGGGCCGGTCACGCACCTGATGCCCCTTTACCGGTGCCTCTGGGCTGGTCCTGGGACCCGCGCCCCTTTACTGGCCCCCTTTGGGCTTGCCGCATAACCTGTGTCCCCTTTACTGGCGCCTCTGGGCTTGTCACGCAGCCTGCACCCCTCTATCGGCACCCCTGGGCTAGCCTCGCCCAGGCAATGCCCCACTGGGGCCTGTCTTACGCTCCCCACGCTTCCTTGCCCCGTCTAGGGCCTATGCCATGCTCCCCGCTCTTCCTCACTCCCTCTGGGGCCTATGCCGCGCTCCCCGCGCTTCCTCGCCCCCTCTCGGGCTGGGGACTCAACCCCCACACGCCGAGCGCCTCTCCGGCGCTCGCCCGCTGTGCCCACTGTAGCACCCAACGCTGTGCCACCCTGGCACCGCTCTCTGTGCCCTTGCTGGGCACCGGGAACCCCCAAACTACTGGGGAGCCCCACGAGGCCTCCTCACTCCCCTACAGCTTCACCCGGTCCTCCGGTATAACAATAACTAAACCATAACCCAAACAGCTGCAACATAACAAACAAGAAGCCTTCTGGCTTATAACATATGGCCTACGCTTCCTTGGCTCTCTAACCATGCCGTAGCCGCTCAGGTGGTCATGCTGCAATCATCAGCTCTGCTCTCCCGCAGAGCTCCTGCTCCTGCGGCTGCCAGAAGGGAACTGCCCCCTAGGCTCTGGCCTGGGCTGTTTATAAAGGCCCGGCCCTGCCCCCTTCCGGTCACATGGCCCGCCCGGCTGCCTCAGCAACCAGCACCTGAGCTGCCCCTGGAGCTTGGCAGCTCCACTTCTCCACTTCTAAGAACAGGGCACCTCAGTGCTCCTGTGACACCAGCAACCGGATACAGACCCCCATACTCAGCCATGCAGGCTACATTAGCAGGATCTGAACTGTCAAGGAGGCGGCTGGACATAGAGTGCCTCTGAGCCAGGCTCCTCCTGCCTCCCGCCCAGCCCGGCTCAGGAAACCATGCTCCCCCCAGCCCCGGCCTGGCCCTGAGGTACCCTCAGCTCCGCGTGGGAACTTACCTGGTGCCTCCATCCACCATGCATTCAGGCAGGGCACGGGCCATGCTGCAGCTCCTCCGGCCACACAAAGGTGCTGTCCTCAGCTCATCTAGTCAGGTGCAGCTGGGGCAGCCCCGTGCCGCGCAGCCCTCGGGGCAGCGGGACCCGGCTCACATGATGAGCCTGGCCCCGCAGGGGTAAGCAGTTCCCCTCCCTTCACTGCCAGCTGGGGCCTGCAGGCCAGCCCTGCCCGCCTCACCTCGCCACTGCCCCACCGCCGCTGTGGAGCACGGAGCAGGTGCCAGGACTCCTCGCCTGTCCTGAGCAAAGGACCTCAAGCCAGATGAAATGGTGAGGGAACGCGGGCCATATGTTGGACAAGCCTGCTTTAGAGTCTAATGTTGCAAGACCTGAATTTTACCTGGACCTATTGGACTGTCCAAGAAGGTAATTCATCCATAAAAGCCTGTCATATTTGTGTTTCATAACTACCTTTCTGACCATCATGTTCTATTAGAAGCTAATCTTTAACCTCATACACTATAAAAATAGCATCTTTATCACCTAAATCATTCCAAAAGAAAAAGCCTGGACAAAGAACACCAGTATCTCCATATGAAGCATTTGCCAAACAGATGTTCAGCCACTCAATTTTGGCTGGACGTTTGTAATAATTATGGGCCTAACATCTGAAAACTTTTTTCAGCACTGAAAAGCTTGGACTTGCTTCTCTAGGGCCATATTCTTTGACTTGCAGCCTTGTTGGCATCATTGGGATGATATTTTAAGAACAGAGCATGACCTATGGTCTGCAAAGCGGATTTTCAGCTCTTCCATTTTAGTTTTGGCTCGAACCAGGAAATGAAAGGAGGAGAGGCACTAAAAATTAAAGATCTGTTTATATTCCATTAACTTTCATGGTATCTCCAGTAGGAAAGGCTGACCATGCATTGCACCATACAACACAGAAGAGGCAGACATTTTCATGCTGAATGCATGTTCCAGAGCAAGTTATAAGGGGTCTATGACATCAAGAAACCCATCTTTCCATGAACAGTTCAAATGCTAACAAGCACAGCCTGCATTCTGTTCTGGCTGATGTGTCTGTGTAGATGTCAAGACATAGCTTGATTGATTATGGAAGTTTTCATGCCTCCATTGGCATAGCAGTTGATAGTTTTAGCTAAGGGATCAATGATTCACTACACATGGACACAGAATTGTCTTCTCTACCCTACAGATGCCAAATCTGCTTCAAGACACATTTGGAGAGAGTGGGGGAAACATTGTTCTCCTACTCCTACTCATGCTGGACCTGGAGAAAACATCAGTCCCAAGGGCTTGCATCTTTCACAAATGCTAAAATAACTAAAAATTAAACAAAATATAAAGAAAAGGAAAATCCAGAGTTGGCACAGAAACATAGGTGGTGTTTCTAGTATAGAGCAACTTAATCATATTTGACTATCTTTAGTTGTTGGATCCAACCATTTCAAAACACTCATCATCATTTCACAGCCCCAAGCACACAGATGTCAGAACTACTAAAGGTATTCAAACTATATAGAGACAATTTTATACTTGTAACAGGAAGTAAAGACATCTGCAGGAATTCAAGTCTATGAAAATGTGTATTTTTTATATTAATTATTCCTAACATCAGTGACTGAAAGGCTTTACCATGAAGAATTCAAGTTATATAGGTGAGGGCATTCTGAAATGCAACATAAGAGATTCCATTTTGTGCAATCTAGTTATGGATACCTCAGCATACATTCAACAAAGGACACAATACCTTCAGTGCAACACTGAGTGGCATCTATGCATCAGCCACATTGCATCTGGGGACCAGAAGGAACAACAGCACATTGATGACATTTAAACACAAATGATAAAGACAACACCAAGGTCTTTACATGTATAAGGGCTAGTGGTTGCTCCTCAAGGGAGCAATCCTGGATGCGCAAGAAAAGTCCATCCCGTCTTGGAGGAAAGGCAGCAAAAGGGCACAGCAGCTGCCTTGGCTCTCCAACGAACTGGCGGACCTCCTATGTCTTAAAAGGAAGACCTACAAAAGATGGAGGACTGGCAAGACCACCAAGGAGGAATACTCTGCTCTGGTCCAGACCTGCAGAGAACAAATCAGGAAAGCCAAGGCTGTGATGGAACTCCAGCTAACTACAAATATCAAGGAAAATAAAAAGTCCTTTTTCAGATATGTGGGGAGCCGGAGGAAAAGCAAGGGCAACATTGGACCCCTGCTAAACCAGGTGGGGCAACTGACAACTGACGCCCAGGAAAAAGCAAACTTGCTAAATGGGTACTTTGTGTCAGTTTTCCACCAGTCCCATAGGACAGCCCTGCCCATTATGGGTCAGGGAGGCCCGGGTGAGGGAGATTCCTTGCCTTCCATTGAAGCTGACCTCATGAAGGTATCCAGCTTCTCAAGGTGTTCCTTCAAGTCAGCTGGCCCTGATGGGTTACATCCAAGGGTACTCAGGGAGTTGGCGAGCATCCTAGCTCAGCCCTGGCATGGATGTTCGACAGCTCTTGGCGCTCTGGTGAAGTGTCTGATGACTGGAAGAGGGCCAATGTCATGCCTATCTTCAAGGAAGGGAGGAAAGTGGATCCAGCAAACTAGAGGCACATCAGCCTGACCTCTGTCCTGGGGAAAGTCTTGGAAAAGAGTATAGATTTCATAGATTTCATAGACAAGGGACCTTGGAAGATCATCGAGTCCAGCCCCCCGCCCAAAGGGCAGGAAGTCAGCTGGGGTCATAGGATCCCAGCAAGATAAGCATCCAACCTGAAACGGTCTTGCAGCAGTTTGTGACCGTTCGACCT
>NW_017728909.1:30051779-30096775 GCF_001723895.1 Crocodylus porosus | reverse complement strand
GCAGAGGAGAGCCACGCACATGATCAGAGGTCAGGAAAACAGACCTTATGATGACAGGCTGAGAGCCATGGGGCTATTCAGCCTGGAAAAGCACAGGCTCAGGGATGATCTGTGGCCACCTATAAGTTTATCGGGGTGCTCATCAGGATCTGGGGGAACGTCTGTTCACCAGAGCCCCTCAAGGGATGACAAGATCAAATGGTCACAAACTCCACTGAGACTAATTCAGGTTGGACATAAGAAAGAACTTCTTCACTGTCTGAGACCTCAGGGTTTGGAACGGACTGCTGCTGGAGGTGGTTCAAACACCCACTCTGAACACCTTCAGGACACCTTTGGATGCTTATCTTGCTGGGATCCTATGATCCCTGCTGACTTCCTGCCCCTGGGGCATGGGGCTGGACTCAATGATCCTTCAGGGTCCCTTCCAGCCCAAATGTCTATGAAATCTATGAAATAATAGCTGCCTGGCTGTAAAGACAGTAGGCTGGGCAGGGAAGCAATACTAGATCCTTTGCAGAAAGGGTGGGAAGGGGCTTGCGTGCAGGAGCTCTGAAAAGGTGCAAACCTAAAAATATGCACGGAGCTGATTGGATTGCCAGCACAATGCAGGGGTCTGGTTGGCTGAGCCATTTCCCAGCTTGAGGGAGAGGACTGAGACAGTCTTTCCACCCAGGAAGGGGACTGAAAGCCTGCTCCAAGGAGCCAACACACCAGGAAAGACAGACAGCTTGTGGCACTCCTTGTGGACCTGAGTCCCCTATCTTGGAGAGGAGCTGTGCAGACTCAGGTGCCCCAAGAAATGGGAGGGGGGAGTCGGTGCTTGTGGCTGGGTCCGAGCCGTGGGAGAATTTAGGCTGCAGGAATAGGGGACCTGCCGGTAGAGGGAGGCAGGCTCTGTTAAGCAACCCTAGTTTCACAAAAAATGCCGTGGGTAGGCATTTAACCTCATAGTGCTTGAAGGAAGTTTGTTTACAGTGAAGGAATCATCCCACTGCCTCCTGGACAGAGGTTTCTGTTTGAAAGAAACACTGAGACCTCGCACCCTACTCCTCAGCAGCCTGTAGGAGCTGCGCACTGCCATCTGGTGACCACTGATAGCTACAGCAGTGTTGCCATTTGTTCTTGTAAGGTGACCTGAACTCCTAGTGGAACTGGGGTTTAGAGTCTATAATTTCGAAAGGATGGGGCTGTTGTACGTGGGATCACTTGCTGGATGGACTATTCGCTAATGTCGGGTCTATAGATAATAGTTTGCTTATGGGTTTTCATGGCTGTTGTTTAACCTATGTAATGCATACATACATGTATATTATATTTGTTATTAACCTTTTCTCTTCTTTTTTGTAAATAGTTATAGCTAAAATAAAGAACTCTGTCTGTGGATAGAGTGGATTCTTGTGAAGGCGAGAGTGAGGAACACATTTTTTTTTGTTTTTGGCGGGACACCTCAGCCAGCTGAGCTGCCTGAGGGAGAGCCTCAAACTATTGACACCCTGAGGATCTTGAATCTGGTATAGCACCTGGCCCTGGTGCTGAGGGAGGGTTATACATGTCAAATAATTTCAAAATGGGAAGACTGTGAGTAATTAAAAAAGCACAGAATCACTTCTGCTCTCTGATGCCTTCCAGAATCTTTTGCTTCTTTTGGGAAGACAAACAACAGATACACCCAACTGACAGGGGTCTTTTCAAGCATAGCGCTAATCTGTAGCAAATTAAGTTCTATGGAAACAAATAAAAAAAACAACCTCCCCTCCACTCAACATTTTTATCATCTTGCTTTAAAAAGATAAGCCTAAAACAGGCACAACCTGTACTGCTCTGGAAAGGTGGCAATACATTACATTATTTCAGAATGGAAGCCTTTAATTACGTGGGGGTTTTTTTCCATAGAACAAGTAATCCAAAAAACCTTGAGTGCTGATACAAGGAGATCTCACTGTGCAGTTCAAAGCCTACAAATAAGTGAACAGGGGCAGTGGTATTAGGACCTGGAGAAAGTTGGGGCTTAAGGTAAGGCAGACACTCTCCTTATATCCTTCTTGGTACTGTAAAAGTCACCAGGATTGAAAAAAGAAAGACAATGAAAAACAATTTGAAATATAAAACAGAGCCATGATACTCTAAGGATGTTTACTGGAACTATGCGAAATTCTCCATTTTGACAGCATCTTCAAGAAACCTACTTTCTTGTGGCATAGCAGATAGCATTACATTTACCTGCCAGGGTTAGGAATGACACCAAGGGGGTTCTTTGGGTAAGAGATGCCCCTTTTCAGACAATGCAATTGTACAATAACCCACCCAAGTGCATCTGCAGTTTGAAGAGCACATGACCAGTAATGGTATCTGATGCAGATACCTTTTACTAGTATCTCTGAACTTAATCTTCTGTTGGAGCATCTACATGAGACACTATGGTGACAGCTCATTGCTATGGCAATATAGGATTGGCAGACACAAACTGCGTCGCCAATGCTACTGTGCAGTAGGATCTGAAATGACCTGTGTACCACTGGAACTTCACAGTAACAGTGGCTACTGTGCAGTCATTTAGTGTTTGCTAAAGCACTTGCAACAACTGCGCAGTCAGGGTATGTGTAGATACGCCCTTTGAGGCTTTGTTGGACATTACTTTTAGGCAGCTTAGGGAGCAATTAACCCCTAGATTATCTACATATTAAGATGTATAAACTAGTTTTGAGCACCTTTTAGGCATCTTAAAGTTACGATACTCCAGGGCAGGTTTATTTCTGATTCATGTTACCTAGCTCATGTTCCACAAATGTGTGGCCACTCCCTAAAATAAGCTGGCCAAGTTTCAGTCCTCAAGCATCCCAGGATATAGTGTTTTCTTCTCCCACCCTTCAGTTCTGTGTGGACAACTTATAGCTTTAGCTCCTACTCACGTCCCTGCTCGTGACAGCCCTCTAGTAGCAGGTCACAGCTGTGCAGGTTGGAGATCGTCCAATAAGATTTTTAGCCTGAACATGTAACTACTCTAAACTTAAATAAACACTAACACCAATCAATATTTGAGAAGCTTAAAGTGCAATGTATAACAAGACCCTTGGTCGCAGTCAGAGTTTTAGTCCATTTGTTACTCATAAAGGGTCTGACACTGTTAGGGATTTTGCAGAGATAACTCTCAGTCAGCATCCTCATGAAAATATTCTGGACTTGCAAGATATGGCTCTTAGAGGTCAATTTCTACAGCTGATAGCTAGAATAGCCACTAATAATCTTGATATCCTAAATTAAAATGTATTAAAGACAAGGAACTGTATTTCTTTAAATACAAAAAATAACAACAATATTAATTAATTAAATGACGGATTAAATTAAATTGAACCAGCGATTTAATTCCATGAGATCGCTATGAGTTAAAATCATAGAAAATTAGGGTTGGAAGAGATCTCAGGATGTCATCTAGTCCAACCCCCTGCTCAAAGCAAGACCATGCCCAACTAGATCATCCCAGCCATTGTGCCCCTGCTGATTTGTAAACTGTAGATAAAGTATATTCTAACCCAGGAGCGGGTGATTATTTTGGGCAGAGGGCCGCTTACTGAGTTCTGGCAAGCCATTGAGGACTGCATGACAGGCAGCCAGGGGCAGATAAACATTAATTTTCTAAATGTTTTAGGGGCCACGCGAGCTGTATACAGTGGCCCGGTGGGCTGCATCTGGCCCACGGGCCACATTTTGCCCACCCCTGTTCTAACCTGTACAGAGCAACATGGCATCTGGTTTTTAGAACTCCCAAATATTGTTCAAGTTCTTTCTGTTGAGCAGTTACCGGGTTGCTGTGTTTCCATCCTGGACCTGCATACTGTTCAGTTTCCCTTAGTTTGGCTAGCCTGTAATACATTTCTCTCTGGCTTTCTGGCACAATTTTTTAGCATAGAATGGTTACTTCTCAATGGACCTGGGACCTCAGTCCTTGTGCCCCATACCAGCAGAACTAGCACTGACTTCAAGGATATTTTAGTAGCTTAAGCATGACCTCAACCAAGAGTTTGCATGCCCTTCCTCTTCAGGGGCCCATGATAATTGTTGGATATCCCACATGAGCCTTGTAAGAGCGTGAGTTAGTGACCCTTCTGCCTTTCCTTAGCCTGGCTTTGCCTGGAGGAGCCAGTCCTTTTAAAATGCAGACAAGTCTTACCAGGGTGTGAATTACAGGGTGAAGCTTGGGGGGGGACGACAATAGCAACCCCCACAAAATGTGAAAATCGTAACCTAGGTGGGTCTCCGATTGGATTGCTCCTTCACTTTGGTGGACTTGTTAATTAATGAACCAGTTTAATTTTTTTTGCAGACCCCTCCAAGAGTCAAAGTGTAAGTCGAACCCTGGGCCTTACTCACAAAACAAACAAATCAAACTAAACCTATCTTCAGACCACAGGAGAGGCCTTTTTGCTCTGGCCCCTTCCTAGGATCAAGCTTGCCTAGAATTCACTCCATCGCCGCATCACAGCCTGCTTCTCCTATCCCCTACCCCTGAGGTCCCCCCATCTCTCTGGGGATTTTAACTGCCTGCCTGTACTCCTTCAGTAGCTAAGCAACAGGGCCTGTCTCTTAAATGATCAGATGGCCCTGTTACAAAGGGTTTCTAATATAATTTCTCTCTCTCATTTTTTTAAAGACCCCACAAGAAATACCAGGTTTTATGTTAATACCTTTATGTTCCAGTCCTATTTGTTTTTTCATGTGAGCATTTGGGGGGATTTTGTCAGAGTCCTGTAGGGTATCTTCACCCCATCATTTTGATATAGCTTCTCTTTCTCATCATGGATTCAAGCTCTCCTTCTTCCTCTATCTCCCCTACTAGCTTGCCTTTCCTTGACTTACTCTTCTGTCATAAAAGCCCCTTCTGCTATGAAAGCATCCATTTCGTTCCCCTCTGTAAACCTCACTTGTCCTTTTTTAAACCTCATACTCCATCACTTCTTCCCCCTTTGTTTGGGGATTTTCCATTCTCCATTCCCTCCTCTGTGCAGGTAAACTTGGTTAGGCTGGTTTCCTAGCTCTGACACCTCCCTTTGAGAAACAATTGGTCAGAGCAGGTCCTTACGGTTGACAGCTTCTTTTGTTTACTCTCCAGGTTCCCTCGGTTCAGGAGTGGAGAGACAGGACTTTCAAAGGACGTGGAATCAGACTGTGGAACTGACTCTTGAACTAAAACCTTTCAGTTAAATGCAAATCTTTTTTTTTCCTTTCAACTTCTGTTTTCATCCCCCAGATTTCTTCCTAGAGTCAGAAACAAGCAAACAGCAAATAAAATATCTGTAAAAAATTCATTTTTACTACTGTCTGGGTAGAAGAAACAGAGGAAGAAGCCTATCCATATTCATAAATGCTTGGGAAGCACTAGGCTGCTGGGCCCAAAACTGACTTTAACGTTGCCTTTAATATTCTTGGTGCACCATTTGTTTTTAATGTAGTGATGCAGGAGAGCACAGTCTAATCTTTTAATAAAAGTTGACCGTTCTGCACAGGGGGAATAAAGGAAGTACAAAGACTCTTGAGACAAATCCTAGCAACCTTGACACAGTATTTTTAGGGTAAATATTCTCCTTACTGACTGTTTACACAACTGCTAACTCATTCAAGTATAACCCCTTTAATAATGTTTAGGGTGATTGCTGGTTTTGTGCAGATACGTACACTGGTCTGTGGGCTTCTTGCACAACATGGTCTGTATTTTATCATTCTGGATGCTGATCATCGTGTCTAAAAAGGAGATGTTGGTGCTGGAGTAATCTAGAGAAAAAGTCAGATGGAGGGATGGCGATTGCTGAATTTCTGTTGGAACTCAATCAGAGATTGCAGGTTTTCAGTTTTCAATGATTGAAACATACCAAAAAAAGCTGTGATATACAGCCAAGCCCTCAGATACCACTGAATTTGCACTGAAGAGAACGCCTAGGATTGCCACCTCACCAGTCTTAAAAAGGTTTTCACCCAACTAGGACACTCCTCCAGAGAGACAGATCGCACATTTGAAAGAGCCACCCGGATACCACATGAAGAACTGCTGCAGTACAGAAGAACCCCCCCAAATCGCACACTGCTGGTTATGACATATCACCCCTCCCTCAAACCTGTATGGAAAATCCTCAAACAATTGCAACCCATACTAGAAAGAGACCCTATTCTTAAAGACATCTTTCTAGAGCCATCCATCCTAGCTTTCAAACAAGCACCAAACCTCACCAAACTCATCGCCAGAGGCAAACTTCCTCAGACCCAGAACACACTAAATGGATCCAGACCATGCCATGACAAGAAATGCAAAACCTGCCAACACATCTCCACTACCCCCAACAATCACTACACCCCACAACAGAGCCATCAGCATTCCCGGATCTTACAGCTGCACCTCCAGAAATGTAACATATCTCATCCAATGCACCAAATGCCCTGATGGAAAATACGTAGGAGAGACCAAACAACAACTGTGCACCAGAACGAACGCACACCGGAAATCTATCAAAGACAGGAATACCCAATTACTGGTGGGGGCACATTTCTCACAAGGAAGCCACTCTCTCCCCAATCTCTCAGTCCTGATCCTCAAAGGGAACTTACAAAACACTTCTCAGAGATGAGCCTATGAACTCCACTTCATCAGTCTCCTGGATACTAAAAATCATGGACTAAATATAGACATTGGATTTATGACACAATATAACCAGCCGGACGTCTGACTCCCCAGGTACCTCTCCACTATTCATCCCCCCACCCAGCCTGTCTCTCACCCATTGACTCCTCAATCTACATCTTCACTGACTGCCTTTCTTGCATGCAGCCCAGCCCAGCCTCTGGCTTCTTTACTTACCATTCTATCCAGGAAGAGCACACACCAACTGCTGAAACTTCCTTAGCCTGACGAAGGGTTTTTGAACCCAAAAGCTTGCTTAAAAATTGTTTTCCAACTAGTTAAGCTGGTCCAATAAAAGATATGAGATTCACCCAAAGAACCTGGTCTACCTATGTCCTTAGACCAAAACAGCTACAACATACACCTTTATTAGAATTATTAAATTTTCATTGACTTTTGATTACAGACAACTGTTTTATTAACCCTTGCAACACTGAAATGTGGAAACCTTAGCTGTAGAGGTCTTCTGTCATATTACATAAATCGGACATTGCTAACAGAGTGGTAATACTCTTGGGCTCCTATACACTTGCAGGCAAGCTGCTCTGACATGCTGTAATTCCAGCACATTGGAGCAGACTCGATTAATAGCACCACATATATCAGCGTCTCGCTGACATTTTCCAGCACGGGGACGCTGATACATGTGATGCTCCAGGTGGTTTTAATTAGTGCAGCTCTCACAGCTCCCACCAAAGATAATTATTTCCCACCCAGAAGCTCATGCAGATTAATTTATATTTGAAAAACTATTTTAGACACTCAAATAAAGTCTGTACTACCGGGGGGTTTTGTGGTAAGGATGAGACTGATTGCAAGTTGCACATGCAGTAAACTCAGAGAATTCAGGTCAAACAATGAGAATAACTTGAAACCTTACTCAAACTGGAACATTTTGATTTGATTTTTGTACTGCTTGAAAAAGTTGGGGTTTTTTTGGGTTACATACTTCCCCCCCCAACATTTGCTTATGATTTCTTCTATCTCTGAACTTAATGGTTTCATCAGGGAACAGAAGTGGAAATACCAAATTACTGTGAGAAAGGTTAGTTTTAAAGTATTTCTAATGCCAAGGAAGCATAAGAAGTCTTATGTGAAAGCCTCCTTTTGTAAGATTTCCAGACTAGTTTCTAGACCAAAGAGGTTTGGCTAAATCAAACATTGTCATATTAAAAAAACCTCTTGAGTTTGAAAGAGGAAGCAAGAAAATTATGGTTGACTCATATCACTATGAGTAGCATAACCCAGATAATTGATGGAACCCCATATGAACAGAATCACTGAATGAACTACTACCGCACAGTGTAATATTGTCTGTTGTGTAACTTTTTTTTCCTAAAGTGTCAGGGAAATTATATATATAGGCATATACTGTATTAGAAGTAGGCCTTGTAGTACTTCCTGTTAAGATTTCCCAGTACCTCCTATCTGAGATTTTGTATTCAGTTGCTCATCTTTAAGCATTGGGCTGAAAACTTTCATGCCAGCTGACATCTCATGGAAAATAATCAGCCTGAATAGTTAAGCCACTTCTGACAACAAAGCTAGGGAAAAATGCATTGTTTGCCAATGTCAAAGAAGCCTGGCAAGCTGTTCTTCGAAAAGGCCCACCACGCCCATGCTTTGGAAGGGGCCTGAAGTATGGCAGGGAGTGGCTTCTGAAAGACGGATGTGCCTTGTGAAAGTTCCCAAATTTGGCTAAGTTTTACATTTTGGAAAAAAATCACTGCTCGTATTTGCACAGGACAGACTTTGATTTTTTGCAGTTGAATTCCCCCAAATTCTGTCCACACAAGGCACGGTCTAACTTAGAACATTTTCTCTTCAAGTGCAGCTCTGGGATGCTGTGGGCTGTGTTGCTAGGCACCTAGCAGGGCGACGGTCTGCCTTGAGCCCAGGCACTGAAGAGAAGGTTATCCAATTCAAACACAGAAGGGATAAGAATTGGACCTGCCTGACACAGGGAATAAATTAGGGCAAGAAGCCAATCAGGATGAGGGGGCAGCAATTGGGACCAAAGGTTACTACAGATAAGGAAAAAGAAACGGATTGGCTGCGCAAGATTGGGCCTGGGAACAGAAGTGAAAAAACAAGGGCAAGGGATACTGGGATCCGATGAGATGGTGAGTGGAATGGGACAGCTGGGACAAGGAGATTGGGACTGTGAGCCAGTAAAGCACTGGGAGCTGGGACTAGCAGGATGAACAGATTAGGAAAAGAAATTGAAGGTGGAAGCCTTTTGGAGGGGAGACTTGGACAGGGAGGCAGTGGAAAAGAGGAATATAGGTGTTGGGAATTGGAATTCAAAGCCGGAGAGAAAACAGACTGAAGTCATCATCAGAAAGTTGGAAATGATACTGGCTGGACAAGAAGACTAGGACTGAAAGTGGGTAGAAAGGCTGCAGAGGCAATCTGAGGAAGGCAAATAGCATGAGAACCTTCAGTCCACTGTCCATAATAAGCTATTGCTGACTGCTTCCAATTTTTCATCTCTTTTATTCACCTGGGTGAAATGCAACTCTACACAACAGTACACCAGCACAAGGCCTACACACCACGTACAAGTTTCCCTCACTTTATGTGGGTTCTGTATGTGCAAATTCGCTCTTTTGCAATGAGCCTTTTTATACCAAAAATTTGTTATATATGAGGTAAATTCACTCGTGTGATTGGCGTGGTGGAAGCCTGCAGTCAGCTGCTTTGTGTGGTGCATTGTCGGACTGACACGCACCAAAATACAGTCTCCTGTGTGGATCTGTTCTCCTTGCTTGTTGTCTGCAACATGTTTCTGTAGTTGCCATCCCCATTATGATAGTACGCTGTGCTTATGTGCACTGTCTGTTGTTGGTGAGTACCAAAATTGTCTTATAAAAGTGGTAAAAATGGGTCTGGGGGTCAGCACAGTCGAAGTCATGGAATGTAACCCTATTTGTTACATTGTAAAGTGTGTTCCCTTTATGCGAATTTGAGTTATGCACTGTTTTCCAGGAATGCCTGTACAGCATAAAGTGAAGGAAACCAGTATGTTCCATGTACATTAGGAACAGCACAGTGTGCTTCAGTGGTTTATCAGGCTTTTAGGCTAGGGAAAGACATTCAAAAAACTTGAGCCTGAATTGATTCAATCTTTGCCAGACATTCCAGAAATGCAGACACATGCCTGCAGTGGCACAGGTTAGCAGCCAGGGTGCACTAGAGCAGCCTTCCTTTCCCTTGCATACCACTAAACTGAGGGGAGGCCTGGCCAGGCTCCATGCAGGATGCTCTGATTAGCCCAGCAGGGAATTGATAACTGTGTTTATCATCTCTAACTGAGAGTTTACCACCTCATTAAGAAAACAATAAAGGGACATTATCAGCTACCTGTTGATTCTGCCTTTGTCACAGCAGGGACCAGTAGCCAGCATGTGGTCTGCTAGTTAATACAGATACCCCTCCAAGGCAGAGGGGAGGGGGAATTTCTGCTTAGCGGGGAGTGGTGAGGGGGAGAGTGGGGAGCAGCCTGCAGTCCCTGCTGGAGCTGCAGCCAGGGATCAGACAGTAGGAGACAGACCTGCTGTGGAACAGAACACCCTGCCCAGCCCGGAGAGCATGCTGGGATGCTGGAGGAGTCTGATTTATCTTAAACCAGCAAGGCGTCTGGGACAGACATTGCATAAACCAGTTTGACCCAAATCAGTTAAGTCTGATACTACATTCAACTAGATTTATCTCAAACTGGTTTCAGCCATTTTCAAACTAGCTTATGTGCACTGAACATCTCTTCTGTTACAGGTTTAAACCAGTTTCTGATCACTTAAACTGGTTTATGTGTAATGTTTGTCCCTAGCCTTAGTGGCCTGCTTTGCACAGGATGAATTTGTTTCTATAGTGCTCAAATATAGTTTGCTTTTATCATAATGGCTCCTTATATAATGATACTGTAGGTCACTGTGAATTGGCAAGATGTGTGGTTAGTTATTTGAGCTAGGAAGCTGAGCCCAGGGAGTGACATTCTTTGGAATTCTACAGGCACGTAAGGTAGTGGCACATGCTGTAACATCCCTAGAACAGTGGAAAATTGCTGACAGATTAATCTTTACCTGGCCATGGAAAGTGCCCACTATGTCTTAGCAAGGCATAAGTTAGATACATTTTCTCTAGTTTTCCTCTTTCAGAAACTGCTAAGCAAGTATGTTTGAATTCTGTTCAAGTTAAATTCTTTTTCTCACAAAAATGCAAACCGTTTTAAAACCAAAAGATTTATTAAGGAATAGATTCAAATGTCAAATGCTTACAAGGGGCTGTAAAACCTAAGAAGCAGTACTGATAAATAAAGAGTATCAGTAATATGTCACAGAGATGAGTCAACTGTTCAGGTACTCTGTATGTGTAACACACCATTGTGTTTATAAGATCAATACATGTTATCAGAGTCGTTCATCTAGTACTTTTAGTAGTAAATGACTATGTCCCTTGCCCTCAGATTTGTGGTCACCCAGATGCACCTGCAGTATAAAAACCAATAATAGCTCCTATTCTGCCTCCCGAATGAGGAAAGAATGAAGACTTCAGAGTAAATTTCATCCTGGTGTCAAGAGTTGGTGAAAACATCTTATACATACACACATACCCCAAAGCTGAGAAAGTATTTTTCCCATCCCAAGAAATGTTTCAAGATTTAAAAATACTTTCTTTTCTACAAAACAAAAACCCAACTATTCTACTGAAACCCCCCCAATTATTCTACTCAAAATAGCACATATCTTCCAGATAAGTGCCTTATCCCTTGCCTATGTCTATTCTATTCTGCCCATGTTTTCTACCTCCTGCTTCCAGTCTATTTTTAATCATGGCAAGGTAGACAGTCATACACAGAGTCTCTCTACAAGATCCACATGCATCTCCACTACTTGTTTTTAAGAATCCATTATCTTTAAAGACTTTGTTCCTTCTGCAAAATAGTGTTTTAGTTTAAAAAAAAAATTGTCATGATGTACCACAAATTAATGACTACTAGAGAGAAGAAAGGCAGACACCCACACTCACTCAGACCAGCTAGGAAGCTACAGCTGATATACAAGGTACATAAAGCCCTGTTTTAAAGAGTGGGACAACTTTCAAATTCCACTAGGGGATGGGGAAAAACCTGAGGCCTGACACTCTAAGGAGCATTCTTGGATCAGACTGGGGTGGAGGTACAGGCAGTCCTGTAACCATGACACACAATTAGAGCTAGGCCACTGGAGCAGATGAATTGCAGCTCTGATCCAGTATGGTAATTCCTGCCATTTCAATCCTATAAAAGCATCAAATTACCTCTCTTAACTCTGAATTAATAAAACCTCAGTGCTAAGGAATCAGAAAAGTGTGGCAAGAAAAGCACTAACTCCAGAATTTAGAAAAGGACAAGGACACCTCCCATAACCTTGCATTTTCTTCCAACTCTTTAGCATGTAAACATCACCATCTCAGGCTTGTCTACACCTTGATGCTTAAACAGAAGTCTGAGAGGATGTAGCCAAGTGTGAGGGGGCTCAAGTTAGTGTCTAACTTGACCTTTCCTAGCAAGTCAGTTTGGCCCAAGTAATTTCAGTCTGCTTGAAAGAATGTCATAGAGGTGTATGCAAAGAGTCAGAAGAAAAGACAGCTTAATAAACCTCCCTAACATCCAACATATAGGAACTTAGGTCCAGTAAAATATGATGTGCCTGGCTCTGGATATATCCAGCATAAACCCCTCTTAATTTCTCAGCTAACAGAACATAGGTAGCATTCAGAGTAACTTCAAAATGTCTTCCAGACTCTTCCAAGCCTCTCTCAGGCTGCATTACTTCTAACACAGCTAGCAGTATCAGGATCCTGGTATATGTTTACTTTATAAATAAGAAGATTTGAATGTTGGAAACAAAATTTTGAGGATTTATGAAATGAACACTCTCCAATTGGCATTTTTCATGCTATTTCCTCCCTATAAATTTCCTGCCAACTTTAGCCATCTCACCTTGAACTAATAAAATGATGCTAAATGGCCAAATCCCACGTGAAAAGCTGAAGAAACAAACAAGCTTTCCATACTAACTTTATCTGCCTCAGCTTTTACTAAGATTCATGCAGTTCAGTGCAGGTCAAGTTCTGATGCTTTGAATGTCAGCCTGTACAAAGAATGCATTATGTATTTACTATAAAAATTCATAGGACTGGTGTTAGAAACACAGTGGCTTACGTGTTGCTTCCTTGTCCCTTCCTATAGGGAAAGTGAAAAAATAAAAGGCGAAAAATGGAAAGACTTGAACAAATGCAGCATGTTTAGTGAGCTCCCTACAGTGGTATGCAGAACAGGAAAGCGTTTGGAGCAGATTGGAATAGCAGACTCTCTTTGTAGTATATATATTTTTATATATACTAGAGGCTGATTTTTTTTAAGTGTGGCAGTTATTCCTTCTAGAGAAAGTGGTCACTCCTAAACTATGAACAGAAGGAAAATAGTTTAAAATCTCTTAGAGTGAAGTTGCACATTACATTTAGACCATATTAAGGGCACTTAAAACCTGAGTATCCACATATAACAGCTTGTTAACTTATGCTAAGTGCCCTCTGAGCATCTCATAAGTTACACCACTTCATGCAAGGATGATCTTTGAGCAGTGCTACCTAGCTTGTGTTAGGGTAACTTCAGTCTGCTAAATGGAAATAAAATGAGCAATATGCAGTCTTGCAGCATTCCAGGATGTGCCACTCCCAACCCCCCACGATCTCCCAAAACCAGAGCACGGAAAGAGCCCAGGTGTCCTGGCTCCTAGCTATGCCCCTGTTCACCAGCCTTCTAGTACCAAGTCAGAGCTGGGCAGGCAATAAATGGTATTAACCCATTCACGGAAGGTGTTAACTTTAACACCACTTAACATCCACAGGTTTAGTGTGGTCTAAGTGTAACGCGCAACTTCAGTCTTAGCTTTCAAGTTGTTAAGAAGCAAGCACACTCTTCCAGTTATGAGAAGGGGTTTATAATAGTGCAATGGGCATCAATTTGAAACATCATGGTGCTCAAGTAAATGTGTTAGTTAAAAACATGAGGGTCAGTCTTATTGAGCTCTAGAGCATGCTGACATGCAACCATTCAAGGCTAGGGAAAGACATTCAAAAAGCCTGAGCCTGAATTGATTCAAACTTTGCAGGTTAGTCTAACCTGGCTAGGCTAAAATGGTTTGAAACATTATCTCTGGACTGAAAAAAATTCAGGCACATGCCTGCAGTGGCTCAGACTAGAAGCTGGGGGGCACTACAGTAGCCCTGCCTTCCCTTGCACAGGTCTGAGCTGGGGGGAAGGACCGGGTGTGGCCAGGCAGGACGTTCTTATCATCAAGGGCACCCGCCTGTCTCAGCACTGAATTCCCAGCTGGGATCTGCAAAGCACAGCAGAGAAGGCCCCTCCCCATGGTTTTTTACCCTGCTGCAGCCCAGAGAGCCAGGTTGGGATCCCTTAGCCCCATCCCCTCGCCTCCAAGAGGCTGGAGAGGGAAGGGGGAGGAGGTAGGGAAATGCATCTCTTCCAGGGGTGGGGAACCCCCATTAAGTCTCGGGAATCTGTCCATCGCCGGGCTGGAGAGACTGTCCCCCCCAACCTGCAGGGGTGGTGCCAAACCTGTGCCACACCATACTGAGAGATGAGAAAGGGGAATCCTCTCTCTGCACCAGGGGCAGGACTTGGCACCTGGTGGGGGGGGAATCCCACTGAGGTTCAGAAATCCTGCCAGCCCTGGGTTGCATGGACTGTTCCCCCCCGAGG
The DNA here is from genome assembly GCF_001723895.1 of Crocodylus porosus. Taxonomy (NCBI): domain Eukaryota; kingdom Metazoa; phylum Chordata; order Crocodylia; family Crocodylidae; genus Crocodylus; species Crocodylus porosus. Next base: position 30,082,337 of record NW_017728909.1, on the reverse strand, counting down.
GGGACAGCAGGGGGTTGGGGCATGTGCTGGACAGCCAATCAAGGACGAGCCCCACTGGGCTTCATTCAGATGCCCTTGGCAATGGACTGGAAGGTGTGCTCTGTCTCCCAACCAAGGATAAGCCCCGCTGGGCTGCGTTCATATGGCCTCGGCAATGGTTGCTGGGATGGAAGTTGTGCTCTGTCACCTCTGGCTACTGCTGTGGGCCACCGCAGGGGTCTGGCTGCCTTTTCAGTTTCAAAAGAAAACATCAATTTACTTCATTATTGGTTCCACCTATGCAGCTTAGAGAAACTTGTGAAGACTGAGTTTTTGACTGTCTGTACTTCGCTTAGAGGTGGGGAGAGACAGGTGGAGGTAATCTTGGTGTTTTTAGGTCCATCTTGGGAAGTGGAGAGAAGGGGCAGCTTTCCAGTGAAGAGGACTGAAGGAATGGAAAACCAAGACTTCTCCCATGCCACCTTACAGAGAGTGCTTTGAGGACTCAGTCTTATTGAATATTGTTAAACCATACTACATGATCCAGGTCCTTGTCTCTTTGTAATTCCCCCGCTTCCTCTCCCTTCAGCTTCTCTCTTTCTTCCATTGGGGCCTATAATTTGCACTGTTGGGCCCTTTCTTAATTTCTCTCACCTTGAGTCATGTCATTTCTTCCATTCTCTTTCCCTTTTCTTTGGACTTCCTTTGCTTCTTTGCAGGGAAAGTCCTACAGTGAGACTTCATTTTACATTCATTTTCAGCATGGGCTCATACAAGGACTTATTAGTTTAACACAGCTGTCCCCAGATGATGACTGACCAGATGGGAACTCTCTAAAATACATTAAAATAAAAGGTGGCTGGCATTTTCCTTCCTTTCCTTTGCACATGGGCTCCGAGAGAGTAACTGAGAATCAAGGTACAACTCCCAAGTTCTCTGCTAGCTCAAGATGGGAATGGCCACATTTCTAATTCAAGTTAAAAAAGCAGATTTACTACCAAGAGATTAACAGAAGAATTCTGCAGTTATATAAGCAAGGGCATATATACTGTCTTTTACTTTGTACATGGAAGTGCAAGTTGTTGCAATTGGTGCTCTACCATAAAACTGGATGTAAGTATGAATCACAGGGAAGGAGAATGTAGTCCGGCTTATTTATAAAAATTCCATTTTGCAATCTCAACCTGGAATCTAACAGGCAGCCACAACAACCTGCTGATTTGTTATATGAGCCCATGTGCTCACAGAGATATATGCAATTTAACAGAGAAATAACAGTAAATCAAATGAACTCTCCCAGTAAATCAAATGAACTCTCCCAGTATCACAGAAGGGAATGAATTAAATCTTCTAAATGCTACAGAACTGTTCCTCCAAGTTGATGTCAAAGAATTTAAAAGATCTTGCCCCCCTATGCAGAATGGAGAACACAGCTGCTGTAGCATTTTAGCAATTTGTTACGTGGTTTGTAGACAGATTTATTCCTGACAAAGGTTCTTGCTTGGTAAAAAACCCAGTACAAGATTTTACTTGATCACAGTAATTTCTTCTCTGCAGAGCTTCCTATAAAACTATATGCAAGATACATTGCATAGTGCATCAAAATGGCAACAACTGTTTTCAAAAAGGTGGGTGAAAAATTGTTGTTCTGGCTCATTTTAATTTCTGAACAATTTAAACCCACACAATAAACACTCACACATTAATTATGGAATCTAAACAATATGGAGCTGATTCTGTAATGCTTGCTCAGGCTGAGCAGTACTGAGGGAAAACAAAATGCACTGGAGGTTTCAGAGCTTGAAGCTTTACAGTGCGGTTCCAATGGACGGGCCAACAGAAACGCAAGTGTTACCTCACAGTTTGGCACACTCCTGGTACTGTATCTGTATGAATCTCAGCCACCAGAGAAACCAAAACATTTATAACTTCTGCCCTTTGCAGCTCTAGCACACAGTGGAAAAAACAGTGCGCAGCCAGGAAGAAATAAATAAATAAGCTAAACTCCAGGCCCAGCCTCCTGCATGCCAACTCCAACAATGTGCACCAGTGGCATGAGAAAGAACCAAGTAATTTTTTCTAGGTCTCGCCCAAACTAAGAGAGATTCTGGGCACCACTAACAAAAGGCCTAGAACATGCAGCTTCCATTCATAAAGTTTTACATAAGTCAGTGTGAGTTCATCTCTCCTAGGAATCAGACCCTCACAAGGAATAACTAAGGTAAGAATGGCAGAGGAAGAGGCAGAAATCCAAAGGGGAACGAGACAAGCGATTGAATGAAGACAACCCTAGTGAGCATAGCACAAATTGTAGCAGAGGTCCCTTCAGAGCATGATGCCCATGCTGATATTGCCCAGCTGTCCATGATGGACATGCTGATAGTGCAGCCTCCATTGAGGTTAATGCAGGCCTTGTGTGTGCATGTAACTCCCCCCCCCCCCCAAAAAAATCAGTTCTCTTTCAGTCCACGAGGTGTGATTTCCCAAGCACATCTGTCCAAATTTGACCAGTAATTTTACTTTTTTCCTAAAGGCAGATGTTTTCCTCCTCTAAGCATAAGGAAAGCCTGGGTATTTCATTTCATAACACCTGAATTTTCCAACAGTACTGTGAGAGGAACATAATTTGCATGTGCAGAGTTACAGAAACTCTTCACACATGTAAGTTGCTCTTTAGAAAACTGCCAGCACTTGCAAGGCAAGATAGTTTTCCATACTTGTACATTATTAATTGTATATTCTGAAGAGCAGATTTTACATTTTTTAGATGGTATCCAAGATAAGGTCTCTGCTCTGCACAATTTACAGCTCCAGACTCTCTAAGTAGACGGGGGTGGGCAATTATTTTAGGCGGAGGGACGCTTACTGAGTTTTGGCAAGCCATCGAAGGCCGCATGATAGGTTGCCAGGGGCAGATAAATATTAATTTTCTAAATTTTTTAGGGGCCCTGTGGGCCAGATAGAATAGCCTGGCGGGCCACATCCAGCCCCTGGGCTGCATTTTGCCCATCCCTGAAGTAGACTCAATAGAGCAATGGTTCTCAAGTCTTTTTAGATGCATTGAAAAACGAATATAAAAACATTATGAATACTGTGATATAACTATTACAATTATATCAAGCAATATGGTATTAATTGCTTATATAATTATTAACATATTATATGCACCCCTTCAGGCTGCTGGCAGGGAGTATTCCCCTACTTCTGTCTGGCCCAGTGCACATTTTCTTCCAGAGCAGCAGTGGCCTCTGCACACCTGGCTCCAGGTCACTGGTGGCAACCGGGAACCACTGGGTCAAAGTTTTTCCCTTTGTTACTTCAGGGCATCTGTTACTGAGCTCCAGCACTTGGGCCCCAACAGACAGAGCCTGGGGATGTCCAGCCAGGAAGGATGAGGTGCTGGGCTGCACACACAGCACATGCGAAGTACTGAGGGGCAGGGAGGGCAAAAGGACACACAAGGTCTATGAGAGGGGAGAGGGCTGGCCAAGGGGTGCTATGGTGTGGGTGGCAGGGTGAATCTGTACTGAGTACCTTGGTTTTAAGAAGGTCACCAGAGCAGAACCAAGCAGTGAATGCAGCAGAAAGGCATGCTTGACTGCATTACGCTAGGAGCACTACTTCTGCTGCAGCTTTTCCCAGTTTGGCTTAAATGTACCTCCTAAAAACAGAGGTGTACAGGGCAGTTTCATCGTCCAGCCGTAGCAGCCCCAAAACAGATGCTGCTGCCACCAGGTAGAAATGCCCTGCGCGCCTTGGCCAGGAGGCACATTGAAGTGGAACTGGGAAGAGCTGAAGCAGTGGTGTGCCTGCCTGCATCATGTAATGTAGTCATTCATGCCTTTCTGCTGCAGCTGCTTCTCAGTTCAGCTCCAGCATGTCTCCTGAAAACCAAAGCAGCACTGCAGTTTCACCGCATGGCAGTAGTGCTGAATTTGCCGCACCTGTGGCAGGTTCTTATGGCATCCCAGTTAAGAACCACTGCTATAGTGGTATAGTAGTCCACTGTGCACAGCAAAAAGAAAAACTAGAGCCTAGATGAGCATAAGTTATATTGGTATTATTCATTTAAATTGGTTAATACATCAAAATTATAGTGTGCAGATGCTATACATACATTTAGCCATACAAACAAAACGTATATTAGGACTATATTAAAGTTGTAAAGTCAAGCATTCTGAAGTCAGGAAATGCCAAAGTTAGTTCATACATGGCTGCCACTAATTTTGCATGGAATGACTATGACTTGGTTAATGGTTTCATCCTTTATTTGGACCCCACTAGAGGTAGATTAGACACATACACATTTGGTAGCAGAGCAATGTTGAATCTAAGGAATCTTGACTTCCATTACAGCAAGGGCAGGAAAAATACTGACCTGCAGGATGGATCCAGCCCCTGGAGTGACTCTGTCTTGCCTGCATCAAGTTCCTCAGTCCTGCCTGGTCCAAATGCCATCTGGCCTGTGGTGCATCCCACTGCCCCCTGGCTTGTGATGCATCCCACACAGTGGGGCTGGGGCAGCTCCACAGCTACCCTGCCTTTCCAGACAGCCCCAGCAGTGGTGGTTCCTTGTGGCTGCTGCTGGCCCCAACCCCACAGTACTGGCAGCGACCCATGCACGCAGCCCCGACTCTAGCATGCCCTGCACCCTCTCCAGACTTGGCCTGGCAGAGCGGACCAGCAGTGACAGCTGGGCAGAAGCTGCTGCTCAGGGGGTGTGTGTGTCGGGGGGTGGGGGGAGCAGCCCCTTCCCTTAGCTGCTTCTAGGCCTTTCTTGCTGAAGTTGCCTGGAGCCTGTGCCCAGGCTGCCCTGTGGCTCCTCTGCACCACTGTCACAGCTGTCCCACTGGATGGCTTGTACATGGCAGGGACGGTGGCAGAGGGGAGCTGTAGGGCAGCTTGGGCACGTGCTCTGGGCGGCTGCAGCAAGAAGGGCCTGGCAGGAATAAGAGGGAGGGGCCACTTCCCCCCATGCTGAGCAGCAGCTTCTGCCCAGCTGCTGCAGCAGCTCAGTGTGAATAGGTGTACTTCAGGCCAGGACTGGGGCTGGGGCTGTACACTGTTGGCAGTAGCAGGGAGAAGCTGCATGGCATATGGGCTCTGGACTGTTGGGGGGGGAGGAGGGGAGGGGAAGTGGTGGGGTGCTGAGTGGCCTGTGGCAGCTCCCAGAAATACCTATGTGGCTCACGGACCCAAATAATTGCACCCTCCTGCATTAACAAGCTCTGGAAAAAAGTATACAGTCGGGTTCAAGGACTCTTCTGGGAAATTAGTTGACTTCCTGCTTCAGGTTGGCAAAGGCTGAAATGTTTCATTTTGACCATGCTGACTGAAACTTTTTTTAAATCATCAAAAACATACATGTCAGTGTTTCTGAATCTAATTTTCTTGGCATTCTGGGTATGCTAAAAATGCCAAATGTAGTTATTTTTCCTCTTACATTGGGATGAACCAAAATTATAACATACTGAGGTCCCAGCCACACATTACAGTTAAGATTAACCAGTTAGCTGATCTGGGCATTTAGTGGAATGATAAAATGATAAATAAGTTATAGAATCACAGAAAGTGAGGGTTGGAAGGGACCTTAGGAAGTCATCTAATCCAATCTCCTGCTCAAAGCAGGACCAGCCCCAACTAGATCATCCCAACCAAAGCTCTGTCTAGCTGGATTTTGAAAGTCTCCAAGGATGGAGTTTCCACCATCTCTCTGGGTAACCTGTCCCAGTGTTTTACTACCCTCCTAGTGAGAAAATTCTTCCTAATATCTAACCTAAACTTCCCTTGCAACTTGAGACTGTTGCTCCTTGTTCTGTCATCTGCCACCACTGAGAACAGTTTAGCTCCATCCTCTTTCAAACCCCACTTCAGGTAGCTGAAGGCTGCTATTAAGTCTGCTCTCAGTTTCCTCTTCTCTAAACTAAATAAGCCCAGTTCCCTCAGTCTTTCCTTAAAAGTCACATGCCCTAGCCCCCCTCACCATTTTTGTTGCCCTCTGCTGGACTCTCTCCAATTTGTTCACATCTTTTCTTTAGTGAGGGGCCCAAAACTGTACACAGTACTCCAGACATAGCCTCACCAGTGTTGAATAGAGGAGAATAATCACTTCCCTGGCAACACACCTATCATTGCAGCCCAGTACATCGTTAGCCTGCTTGGCAACTAGGGCACACTGCTGGCTCATATTTAGCTTATTGTTCACTGTAACCCTCAGGTCCTTTTCTGCAGAGCTGCTGCCCAGCCAGTCATTCCCCAGCCTGCAGTGGTGCCTGGGATTGTTCTGTCCTAAGTGCAGGACTTTGCACTTGTCCTTGTTGAACCTCATCAGATTCCTTTTGGCCCAATCCTCCAATTTGTCTAGGTCACTCTGAATCCTAGCCCTACCATTTTCTCCTCCAAGTGCTTAGAAGTGGATTCCTTGAGGATCTGCTCCATGATTTTTCCAGGGACTGAGGTGAGGCTGACTGGTCTGTAGTTCTCTGGATCCTCCTTCTTCCCTGCCTTGAATATGGGAACTATGTTTGCCCTTTTCCAATCATCCAGGACCTGGATTGACATGAGTGTTAAAAAATGATGGCTAATGGCTCTGCAATCACATCAGCCAACTCCCTCAGCACCCTTGGGTGCATCCCATCTGGACCCAGGTACTTCTTCACACCCAGCTTTTCTAAGTAGTTCCTAACCTGTTTTTTTCAGAACTGAGGGCTGCTCATCTCCTCCCCAAACTGTGCTGCCCAGCGCTGTAGTCTGGGAACTAACCTTGCCCCTGAATCACTGTACTCTGAATCAGCCGAATACGAATTGAATACTTCCCTATTTGCAGAGGCCTAGCTGGGAGCCCTACCAGCTGATCCACATGGTGTGCCCTCTTGGCTAGAAGCCCACTACTTATGGGTGCAGGGAAAGCCTGGGAGAAGGATCCTGGGCTCCCCATGCACTGGCAACCAGGTGTGAAAGGATCTGATGCCTTATCCCACAATCACTCCTCCTGCCACACAAGTGTGGCATGCCAGAAGGAGCAACTGTGTGGATTGCACATCAGATCCTATCACATTTTACCTGCATGTTTGGCAGGGGCCTTAGACACAGAAATTTCATTTTCTTTAGCTGGTTTTAATCAGTGCATGTGCAAGTGCAAGTGCAAGTGCAAGATGTAATACTGCTAAGTCACTTATTGGAAGTTATTGCTCAGGTGGCTGCTTGGAGGTCCATGGAAATGAACTGATGAATTCAATCCAGTATAACACATCATAAAATCCATGATTACCAGTGACAATAAAAAGAAATGTTGTTTCCAATTTAAGAATTAATACCTGGGCTTTCACTCAGACCAAATCTTTGCATTATAATAGGCTGATTTATCCAAATTTTAAAGACAGGAAACAAAGCACAGTGATGTGAACTGATTACCCTCCCCACCAAGTCATACAAACAGTAATAGTTTGCACTTCTCCCGAGTCCTGGGCCCATGGGTATATCGTAACTGTTGTCCCCATGATTATACTTATAAGTTATTTTAATCACATTTTCCTGACATGAAATTATATGATATTGGATCATGTCCAAACTTTGGCAAACAATGTCTTAGTCCATGATACAGATCAGTGACCCTAGTATTCTTAAAACATACATATTCTACCCTTATCTCTGTAATTGAGAAGAAATTTATTCAACAGTACACCTCTTACAGAATTCTAGCAACATAAAAGCATTTACTGACCATTGTAGAAAACACATTCTTTTTATTTGGGATTAAACAGTATACCACATCCCACACAAGGCAAAATGTAAGTCAGTTGGACCAGCATCCAGCATTTACTAGTCAAGTTACAGTTGTAGTTGTACATTTATACTTAGCCATTGTGTCCAAATGAACATGGTCATGCAGCATGAAGCCACACGCCACACACTGGTGGACCCTGGTATAAAAAAACCCCTGCACCTTAAAGAAGTGGGGTGGTGCATATGGTGGCAGCATGTGTCACCAGAAACCGGAGTCTGGCTGGCTGGAGCCATGCTGCAATGGCTAGGTAGGCTCCATGCTGCTGGATTGCCATAGCTGCAAACCCCAGAGTCCCTCATGACCACAGACAAGGCAGCTGGCACCAGCTCAGGTGCTGGCCCCAGCCTCCTCTACCCCACCCAGAGCAATGCACCACGGCAGAGAATGAATCTACGGGTGTTTCCTGGGGATAAGCAGCAGCGGTACATACTGTGCTGCTGTTGTTTGCACCCAGGGAAATGCACACTCCTGGTCATGGGGACGTGCCCCATCGGTTTAAAAGTTAACCCTTCTGTCTGAGAGTTTTTACGGTATTGTTAAACGTTATATTAGACTATCTAAAAAGATATGAGAAAAATATTCTTCTTTTCTTTTTTTATGATGGGGTCTCTCTCAGTTAAAGATATTTCTGATGCATTTGAAGAGAAGGCTAAGCACCTTGGCTGAGGAAAGGTCTCAGCACAATGGAGATCCCGTCTGTAGTTACTAGCAATGGTATTTTAGCTTCGCACTGATAACATCTCCTCTTCACAATCAGCCCCATTGCCTCTGGCTAAATGGAACAAATGTTGAACTTTTCTAATAACTCTGCTCAGACTCGGCATATTCCCTTCCTGTCTGGCAGTGTATATGCTAGTATGTTTTTGAAACATCCTCTTGACACATGCTTGTGCACGTAGGGCTGCAGCTGCTGCTAATTAAGAACGGATAAGCTAGCTGGTTTTATAATGCAGCCTTCCAGCAGATAAAGCTAACCTGCAAGTTAAAGATGCATCTTTCTGCTTTTCTGTAGTTTTTAAAAGGAATATTTTGGGTTGAGTACACACACACACACACACACACACACACACACACACACACGGATCTTAATCTTGTCCAAGCTGCCAGTGGGTCTACAAAAACATTTGTATGTCTCTCTCTCCAGGACGCCAAAAGTAATTTTTGTTGCTTGCCTTTGAACTGCCAGTCAGATCATCATTCCACACATGCACCCATCACAGACTTTTTTAATGACAGGCTTTAAAATAGTCTCTAGGCTTGTACAGACTAACCTATTTAGAGGTAGCCTATTTAGATCAGCAGCATAAAGCAACACAAAGAAAACATCTGCAGTACATGCACACACATGAAATTTTCAAACTGCAACGCTTGTGCAATTCGGTGCTACATGGGAGTTCTGAAGTTAGGTCAAATCTATTTAGGACTAAATTTTTGGTACATATATTGCATATGCAGATATGACCTACATTTTTAAGCACTGCACAAAAAAGCTGCTCACGGGCCAGCTTCAATAGTATAAAAAATGATTTGAAAAAGCAACCTTGTAGATTGCTTATACAGCCAGATAAGAGGGAGATGACAATCCATCTCCTGACTAGTTACACCTGGGAGTCTTCTTGTGGACTTCAGAGACATACTGGGCACAGAAAGAAGTGACATTTGTCATGTGATCAGTCCCCTGAAAGCACGTTACAGCCATGCCATGACACATGTGCAAAGCTGCAGAGCACTTTTAAAATGTCTGACCATATGACAAATTAACCATCATCAAATGAGGGATCAGATGAAGGTGCTCCACTTTGGAGTGCCTTAGGGAACTTGTGTTCTCTAGGGTTAATCTGTGGCACAACCTGTCCCTGGGGATGTCTGCAGGAAGTGAGGGGGGAGAGGAGAGGGGGAGTGAGCTGTGGGCTAGGGTTTGCTCAGCCTGAGCTGGAGTGGGACTGGGTGGATTGGAGACCCCCACCTTGCAGCTCCCCACACCCTCCAACCCCACTCCACAGCTCAGGCCTGGCAAACCGCAGCATACAGCTCGCTCCCCTCTCTCTTCCTGCAGACAGCACTGGAGCTGTAGGGGGGCAGGATGCTCCTCCACTGCAATCAGGCTCTTGGGCTCCTTGGCAAATGTCTGCTGGGTGGAGAGGATGGCACTTTAACTTAGGGTGCTTTATGTAAGGTGCCATGAGTTAGAAAGGGGTCATGCATGTCTGTCAGCGCCCATTGAGTTAGTGGTAGAATGCTGCTTGTGCTCTCTCTTCATGAAGGGGCTTTGTATTTATTTTGCTCTCTCCCTTGTTTGTTTTTTTTTTACCATGAAGCTTTGTAGAACTGGCCCTTGGAAGGTAGGGGGAAATGTGTCATGATACACAGATTTTCAGCACCATTTTATGCACTTAAGACAGGGCTAAAAGGCCTGATTGTTGACCAAGTGAAGAAGCCTTGGCTCCTTTATCAAATCTCCAGGCATTCTAGCTGTCTGAGAGTGAGCTGTTCTTCAGATATGTAATGCAAGGGTACGTAATCTCTACATAAATACATCTAAATAGAACAGCAGGGAATTTAGGAAGATACTCTTAAAGAAAATGCCTAAGAATACTTAAAGTTCCCCAGTATTGTGTACTGAGGACCAAAATGTGGTTGATCTGGAAGTCATTTGGGCATTTTGTTGCTGCCTTCAACTGACAGATTTGGCCCTAAGCAATAGCTTTACACATTCTGGGGTTTGAATTTCAAGGACATTTTTAGAGGGGAGGGGTGAGAAAAGGAGGGGGTTTGAAGCCACCTGTTCTTTAAATATGCATCTGACCAAGTGAAGAAGCCTTGGCTCCTTTATCAACATTTACTGCCAAAGCATGTTCCTGCCAAAAAATCCTTTACACATATGCACTTTTGAAGCTCTGTTGTTTGCCAAAGTTGAAAGGTCCAAGAATATACTGGAACAACAATTTATTAGTGCCTAATATAGTCAAATATGATAACTATCCAGAAAACAAATACTCAACAGAGTTGTCAAAATGTCAGTAAACATGTACACAACAAGTGAGGAAGTCATTATAACCATTATAACCCCATGTTAATTTAAAAAGCTTTGCATATCTTAGAGTGAAAAGGAATCAAACACTTGGTACCAATACAAGATGCATGCTAATATTTCAAACCTAAACATACTGTAGTAATAGAAGGTGCAATTTAAAGATGCTTCCTAAATAAGGAGATTGAGCTCGTTTGATGAGCTTTAGTTCAAAGTACCTTGCTGACATTTTTTAGTGCAAGGGCACTGATACACACGATACTCTGGGTGCTTTTAATTAGCGCTGCTCTTGGAGCTGCACCAAAGCACCTCCCCGTCTCCCGGCGCACATCTATATATGTCCCAGGAGATGGTCCCTCAGTAAAGTAGCTATTAGAGAGACAAAGGCACTGCAGAGATTGCTTCTAGCCCCACAATAAAGTTAACTGTTGTTCATTTTTCTTTCTTATTCATTGGATACCTTGTGTTTATTGAATCAGGTGAACACTACATGTCCTGTGAATGGTAATTCACTAAACATGCTTCTTGACTCCACAGCAACATTCCTCAGGGACAGGTACATCAAATTCTGTGGAAAATATATAGTATCTCCCTACATAATGTTTGCATTTTAAGTTACAGAATGGATTTTGGTGTCTGCAAGTGACACTGTCTGACTGGCTATCAGTAATGCTCAGAGCTGCAACAGCCAGAAAATATCCAAATTAAATGGGTTCTGTTATGTTTCATGTATAAATTCCAATTCATTAGATTGACGAAAAAGAAACCAAACAAACTTCCTTCCAGGCAGGGCATTCCAAAAGGATTTCTGCATTTCTTGGGTGGTTAAAATGCTTTATTCTTATAGCTCGAATCAGTTGGTCATTTGTGGCTCCTAATTAAACAGCTGTTTCCATAGAACAGTCTCTCTCAAATTGTAGGTGTACCCCTTTGGGGGGGCACCAAAGGTTCCTGGAGGGATGCTGGCCATGCACATGTGAATCATGTAAGTGCTACCCATACAAAATTTGGCAACTGAAGTATGGGGATTTGAGAGTGACTGACTTCACTGTAGTGAGAGCTATATCCTTGAAGTTTGGAAATATTGGCATTGAGAAACATTTTCTTTCCTTAATTTCTCCCCTCTAGCTACTTATGACTTTTGATTCCCCCTGCCTTTCAACGCTACCTCATGCTCCTCATCCATGTGGGAACTAATGACATGACCAGGAGTAATCTAGACCGGGCCATGAGTGACTACAGGACTCTGGAGGCTGGGCTCAAGTGGTTGGGAGAACAGGTAGTCTTTTCTTCTGTGCTCCCTGTTGCAGGCTGTGGTCCCAGAAGGGAAGGATGCATCAAGGAAGTGAACTGGCGACTCTGAGAAGGCTTCGGATTCCTTGACCAGGGTGTGCATTTCAGGGAGACAGGACTCCTGGGAAGCGACGGCATCCGCTTCACAAGGAAAGGTAAGTCCCTGTTCATGGCCAGAATGGCTGATCTTCTGGACAGGGCTTTAAATTAACATGTCCAGGAACCAACAAGAAGTAAGCCCAGTAGATAGGGACACTGGGAGAGCCACTCTTGCAGGAGCTAAGGGAATAGTTCTCCATCAGCAGGACAGGAAGATGAGGGACTCAGTAGGATGACTCAGGTGCCTATATACTATCACCAGGAGCATGGGAAACAAATGAGACTAGCTAGCCCTCCTAGTCTCCAGTATGCATTATGATCTAATAGGAATTACGGAGACCTAGTGGGATTCCTCACATGACTGGAGTGTAGCTAGAGAGGGCTACACCCTGTATAGAAGGGACACAGTGGGGAAGAAAGGCAGAGATGTTGCTCTCTATGTGAAAGCGCAGTATACCTCCTTGGAGACTGACTTCGACTCCAAAAATGAACAGCTTGAAACTGGGTCAAGTTGCAGGGGGGTGGGGAGGGGAGGCACAGTGAGAGAGGACTAATTTCAGGTGTATACTACAGACCACCAACCCAGGGGGAGGAACTTGATCTGGGGTTCACCCAAGAATTGACTGAGGCTGCATGTGCACACGACAAGGTCATCATGGGCAATTTTAATTATCCAGACATCTCCTGGGAGGAAAACTCAGTCAAGTTGGAATGGTCATGATCCTTCCTGATCTGTGCTGAGGAGCCCTTCTGGACTCAGGAGATGCCTGGGCCAACCAAAGGTGATGCTCTGCTAGACTTGGTCCTGGCTAAAGGAGACAACCTGGCGACCGACTTAAACATAGAGAGAAATCTGGTTGTCAGTGACCATGGAGCCACCATGTTCACTGTCTGATGTAAAGCAGACAAATTGGATAGCAGGATTGAAGTTTTGTACTTCAAAAATGCAAATTTCAACAAGCTTAGGTCACTAGTAGGGCAAGTGCTGCAGGAGCAGGGACCAAAGGTGAAAGGTGTGCATGAAGAATGGTTGTTCCTTAAGGACAGGATCCTTGAAGCACAAAGAAGTCCATTCCCATGCATAGAAAAGGTAACAGAAGGGCTGGGAAGCCCTCTTGGCTAAACAGGGCAATCACAGTCCTCCTAAGAAAGAGGTTTATAAACAATGGAAGCTTGGGGTGGGCCCCAATCTAAACTTAGATTAGCAATGGGAATTAAAGACAACAAGTCCTTCTTTAGGTACACAGGGAACAGAAGGAAAACAAATGGAGTGGGGGGCCATTGCTCAACATCTCAAGAGAGCTGGTTACTGGCACACAGGAGAAAACTGAACTCCTGAATGACTACTTCGCCTGATTCTTTCACCTGACCAAGGAGAAAACTATGCTAGGTTGAGTAAAGGATGAGCACAGTAGGAATAATCACCTTTCTACTATTGCCATAGAATTGAACTATTATAATTAATAAAATTAGACATATACAAGTCAGTGGGACTGGATGATCTTCATTTGACAGTGCTGAAGGAGCTGGCTGAAGTCATTGTGGAACCCCTGGCAAAACTCTTTCACAACTTGTGGCACTCTGGAGAAGTTCCTGAGGACTGGAAGAGGCCCAACGTTGTGCCCATCCACAAGAAGGGCAGGAGGGAGACCTGGGTAACCATAGGCCAATCAGCCTAACCTCCATCCTAGGGAAAATCCTAGAAAAGTTCATCAAGGAGTCTATCTGTGATAAGCTTGCAGAAGGTAAGATTCTGAATGAAAGCCAGCATGGCTTCATCATGGGCAGGTCTTGCCTTACCTGATCATAAAAGATAAGGTTGGTAAGTCGCCACCTGGACACAAGAGAACAGATAGACATTGTATACCTAGACTTCCAAAAGGCCTTTGATCTAGTATCCCACAATGTCCTTGCGAGAAAATGGGAGGATTGTGGGCTTAACTCCGAGACAGTCAGGTGGGTGAGAAACTGGCTGCAGGATAGGACCCAGAGAGTCATAGTGAACGGATCTGTGTCATCCTGGCAAGAAGTGGGCAGCAGTGTTCCGTAGGGGTCAGTGCTCGGTCCAGTACTTTCCAACATCTTTATTAAGGATTTGGATATGGGGGTGAAGAGCTCACTGGCCAAGTTCACAGACGACACCAAGTTATGGGGAAACATGGTTATCCTTGAAAATAAGCTACAGATACAGGTGGACCTAGACAGGCTGGCAAGTTGGGCGGATCAGAACCTGATGATGTTCAATGTTGAGAAATGTAAAGTGCTCTACCTTAGGATGAGCAACCCCCAAAACACCTACAGGATTGGCGGCACCAAACTGACTAGCACCACAAATGAAAGGTACCTGGGGGTAATAACAGACTACATACAGTATGAATATGAGCTGGCAGTGCAGTGCCATAGCTAGCAGGACACATAATACTCTGGCATGCATCAATTGATGAATCTCCAGCAAAGCCAAGGAGGTGATTCTTCTGCTCTGTTCAGCATTGGTGAGACTGCAGCTGGAGTACTGCATTCAGTTGTGAGCACCACACTTTAACAAGCACATGGACATGCTTGAGAGACTCCAATGAAAAGCTGCCCATATGATCATAGTCTTACATGGCAAGCAATACGAGGAAAGGCTGAGGGATCTGGGACTCTTCGGGCTGGGGAAAAGAAGGCTGAGAGGGGATCTAGCAGCAGCTTACTGCTACATTATGGGAGTACATCAAGGGCTCAGTGAGCAACTGTTCACCAGGGCACCTGAAAACCAGGAGTAATGGCTCCAAACTCTTGGAAGATTGTTTCAGGCTCAACATTAGGAAACATTTCTTCACAGTTAAGGTGTCCAAACTGTGGACAGAGGTGGTGCAATCACCTACCCTGGAAATCTTCAAGAGAAAAGACTACACAGTCACCTTGCTGGGGGGGTCACCTGACCCCCAGTTATTTTTCCTACTTGGAGCATGGGGGCCTGGACCCAATGATCTTCTGAGGTCCCTTCTGGTCTTACAATGTATGAACTTTTTCCTAATATATGCACATTTAATTATAGTTTTCTCTCCTTATGTACCTCTACAATTAAATAAAAGAAATTTCCTTTCTTGCTTGGCCATTTTACAGAAAACTATAAAGTCAAGACAGATGAAAATGCGCCCATTTCAGCTGGTAGTTATTTGTATGGTCCAGAACAGGTCTTGAACTGCATATGTTCACTTATCTAAGTAGGATCAGGATTTTTTGGCTTAGTCATGTGGAGATGAGGGTCTAGTGAAAAGCACTTAGATTTTGAGAAATGATTCAGAGATTTTAAAAATATTTTCAAAAACAGGTTGCCTCAAAGGAAATCAGTCCAGATACAGCCAGAATGTGAATCTGGAGTCTCCCCAGAGACAATCAAACTTGCTAACATCTGGCAATTTGAGTAAACAAAAACCAGCAGACGTTATTGTAGCTGGGAGCCTCTTTCTGCCTCTCTCAGTATGCCAGATTTCAGACCAGTCCTCTTTTGACTTTTCCTCATTCACATTTTCTTTTTGTTTCCACAGTTCAGTTTTTCCCAACCAGGATTCTCCATCCCTTCCTTTGCACTTCCAATGCTCAGTCACGTGTGCAATCTTGACTTGCTGCACCTTCACACTTACTAGCTTCATTTTGTCCATGGACACTAATGATATGAACTATTTTTTTAATTTTTGGAAAATTCTGATAATTTAAGTCACTGCATCTCCATCACCAAGGAGCAGTATCTGTTTAAAACTTGGAACTGATTAAAAAACATATCGACAAATGTGAGAACTCTTTCAGACTTGCTATAATTTACAAAGAGAACAGTTTCTCAAATCCAAGTTATGACTTAGCTATTATAAGGGGCAGACTTGGAATCCTACGTCACTATTCTGGATTGAACAACTATCCCGAATATCCATGGCAATGTTGTTTGTTGCCTGCAGTGTGCTTTTATTTAAAGGATTACGAGGAAATAAGAACCCAATGGACTTAGACTTCCTTTTTTTCCAGAGGCACTCTGTTTCATATGGAACTGATTATTCTTGAAAAGATCCATATTCTAACTCCAAATCATGAAAAATAAATACTGCCTCCATTTTGTAATATGAAAGTAGTTTCAATATAATATTGACAACATGCACCTACAGATGTGACTAGAAACCATGCAATAAATGAACAGTGAAAACACGTAATATTTGAACATTCCCAGACACTGTGATCAGTGTATTTCAGAAATCTTGCAATCCATTTTATAGGATTAGGATCACTCTCATTGCCCACTGAGCAAGTGATACAGGGGCTCCAAATTTTACAGGATTCAGCCAGCCCTAAGCTTTCAGGATCCATTTTTTTGGCAGATAACATTTAGATTTTTCAGAAGAAAAAGGAGCTAAGAGTTGACAGTTGTTAAAATGCATTAATAAAGATGCACTGCACTTGAAATCTTGTCCAATGTGTCCCAACCATGCAGTTGGTCCAATAAAATATATTAGTCACAAAAATCCTTGCCTCTTACATAATAAGTAAAAGCAATTTTAGCTCTTAATTTATATAATCTGAAGTGTATGTTTTCAGCTTCACTATACTTCAACTGGAGTCTGCTAGTCTAATCTGAGGCCTTCTCAGTTCTCTGGATATTTGATTTTGAATTACAAATAATAAGCCATAGACTTCTCTGTTAAACACCCAGATCAACAACTCTAGGACTATGTCTACACAAAGAAGGGATGCTTTTGCCATATATGAGAGTCCCAGCATGCAATTGCATAACTAGGCATGGGCAAATGGGGAACCAGCCCTGGGTAGCAGTTCAGAGGGAGCACCAAGATGATAGCCCCTGGGTAGCCTGTGTGGTAGTGCCAGCAACAGCAGCAAATCAGGGCATGGGGAGCTCACACTACAGTAACACCTATCCCATTTCTTTCTGGTATCTTTAAAAAAAATATCCTACTATTATTGGAAATTGTCTCTTGAATTTATCAAACTACTCAGTCCTTCTCAGGTTTGGTTCAGTCTGTAAATCTTACATTTATAGCTGAAAAGAGAATACCGGCATTCTTAGGACTTGTGGGGGAAGGGGGTGTGGGGAGAGAGAGAGTGGGTTGACAGACCTCTTTTAGCAGGTCATGGTCATTTATGGTCATTTGTCTCCCCCTGCATGTAGAGACATGAAGCTTATTTGTACCCATGAGCTGAGGTCAATGATTTTCTGTTTAACCACTGTCCCTGTTTTTAGTGCATGACACTGATATTTCAGGGCCCCAGATCTGACCATACCGTTCTAAGAGGGCTGCACTAATTTACCCTGCTTCCAAGTATCCAACGACAACTTAGTTTTGAACTCACTATTATTATACCTCAAGACTATGGGCTCTAATTCTTCCTTTAGTTTTCCAACACACTTCATTAAGATTTGTATCCTGCATCCATTGGGAATTCTTGTACAGTAGTACTTACAAATCCCTGGTTCAGGCAGCTGTATTTCCCATCTTTGCTTACTATTTTAGGGGATATCTTTAAAATCCTTCTTTGTTTGGAAGCTATGCTGGAGATGGCATCAACCATCTTCCCGTTGCTGTCTTAATGTTTCTCCAGTGCATGTCATTTCTGCTACATACAACTGGAAAGGCAAAAATGAAAATTTCAAGCTCAGCAGCTCTAGCTCTTTCCCAAGCTGCCTGGCAGTTTTGACCATGCTCCTCTCCTATACTGCTCCAGATGAAACCATCACATCTAGACCAACAAAAATTGCTGTATTTTCCTGCTAAACACCTTGGATATACAGCAGAACCCAAAGACAGTCTACAGAAACAGCCTCTGGAAGTGGGTGTTGAATGTACACAAACACGTGCTCTATTTTGCTAAGGACACTTACCAGAATCCTCCTGATGCATCAAGCATAGAAAAACATTCAACATGAAGCATATCCTCAGAGTCCTTCCTTTGCAGGTAACGGAAAATGCTCCTTTCTTGCATATTTTTTTAGTTTGATTAAGCAAAAGGTTCCCTATTTTTTTTTTTTTTTATTTACAGTGACCAGCAAATTTCTCCCTTTTGTTGGTTCTTTCTTGATTCCCAGAGCAATAAACCTACTAAGTTCCTCTTTCTGCCTCTCTCTTTAGGTTAGGGAAACTTTCTTAGGGCCATGAATTTTGTGGCAGTCACTCACTTCTAGCTCATTCTGCACTCCATCAGGAGTTTTCTTATTCCAGAAAAAATGTCCTCAAAGACTTTCTCTCAATTATTTTAGTTCCATAGCTCCTGTAGAAGTCTACCTCCTATTTTGCACAAAGGTTTGATGGTTTTAAATCCAAGTAATGGATACCTTTCACCCCAGTATTATTACAAATTGTATATTTTCTACCATGTTATCTGCCCACACATTTGGTTTATGTACCTCTGCAGTGCAGACATGTTTAAGGCTGACAGCGCCACGGTTTACCGATTTACCTTCTACTGCCTATTTTTCCCCCCATACTCTGTTCCTCACAATTCCTTGTCCACACTTGATTTTCTTGTTATGTTCTGATAAGGATTAACTGAATTGAAAGTATCATAACTTACAGTGTTGACAGACTATAAACATGCGTTCCTAGATATCTTTATTATGGGTCTAATCAAACACAACTAGAAGCAAATACCAGCATTCACATTCTGGAACAAGCCGTTCTGTAGTTTCTAATGTGTCTATACTGGCATTTAACATGTCAAATAACATAACTGTAATTAACATATGTTAAAAGGTGTTTAGAAAACATCATGCATAGGCATAAAATTGATGTTTAACTCATCCCTATGCACAGGGTTTGTCCTAGATCCATTAAAACCATTTGAGCTTCAGCCCTCTCCACAAATCACCTCTTGCTGTGTACCATCTTTTTCACTCTTCGAACTGCATCTTCTGGAGAACCCCTTTCTGTTCCTTTACTTTCTATCTTTGAAAAACAAAACCTAGCTAGACAGAAAACTATTGAGCAGACTTCTGAAAATTCAGTTATTACTTTTCTCTCCATGCTTTGCATATTTATTTTACTGTTAAACAGCCATTTCTTCTGACTGTAAAAACAGTTCCTGACTTTCAACTGTTATTTATTATATTATTATATATGATAGCAACAGTATATAAGGATAATATTATAATAATAAGCTTTCTAGACGTCATTTGCTAGGAGTGTTTGATCTTAATAAACTAACTGATGTACAAATGCTGTCTGCACAAGCAAGACAAATGAAAAAGCTTTGGTGTTTAATTGCATTGAATAGGCAGATGATACAAGTGGACAAAAGCCAGACAGAAGTTTCAGACATTAATTATGCTTGTCAGTTTCAGTGTGAACATAGCTATTTTATCAGTACTAAGAGATATCAAGTTAGTTTCTTCATGTCAAATTTTAAAAATATATATATTTTGCATATATTTGACCACAAAACAAACAACAACAGACATCCATTATAGGTCATACAAGGGTTTAATCAACTAGCTTTCTAGGCTAGGGACAGACATTCAAAAAGCCTGAGCCTGAATTGGTTCAATCTTTGCAGGTTAGTCTAACCTAGCTAGGCTGAACTGGTTTGAAACTGAACAGACATTCTCTGTAGCCTGAGGAAATGCAGGCACATGCCTGCAGTGGCTCAGGCTAGAAGCTGGGGGGCGCTAGGGCAGCCCTCCCTTCCTTTCTGCAGGGAGCTGAGCTGAGGGGGGTATGCATTGTCCCAGGCTTTTGCCTCTTGGCTGCTCAAGGGGCAGGCAGGAGTGTCGCCAGCCCCCAGCTAGCACTCTGAGGCAATGGGCTGAGGAGGGGTCAAGTGCATGTATCTGTTGATGATACAGAGCTTTTCAATCTCCCTCCCTGCTTATGTATACTGTCTGCAGCAAAGTGACAGGCAAGCAAGCCAGGGGTGGGGGGCTGATAGTGCAA
The DNA here is from genome assembly GCF_001723895.1 of Crocodylus porosus. Taxonomy (NCBI): domain Eukaryota; kingdom Metazoa; phylum Chordata; order Crocodylia; family Crocodylidae; genus Crocodylus; species Crocodylus porosus. Next base: position 30,062,236 of record NW_017728909.1, on the reverse strand, counting down.
CTGTCTTTATCATCCAATTAGCAAAACAATGGCCTTTTTCCATTACTTCAAACTTCTTAAACAGCTTACCAGCTGACCTGTTGATTAGCTCCAAACAGACCTAAGCAGTCACTGTTCTGTCTGCCTGCCTCACTGAAACTGGAGAGAGACACACACGGACACCTCTTGGCATTAGCTAGCATACCACATGCCTAGGGTCTGTGGTCTGTATTGTGGGAGATAAGAGGGAGGGTGCAAGGAGGGTATTTCCTGCTTGAGCAGCAAAGTGGGGGGTTAGGGCAGGGGAATCCAGGCAGACCTTGCTGTGTCTGCAGTCTCTGCCGGAGCCTTACACAGCACTAGGTAGTGTACCACATGCTGGCAACGGTCTGTGCTGTGGTAGAGAGGAGGAAGGGACTGCTGCTTAAGCAGCGAGTGGTGAGGAGGTGGGGGGAATGGTTTAACTTAAACCAGCAAGGGGTCTGGGAGAGACATTGTATAAACCGGTTTGACCCAAATCAGTTAAATCTGATACTACATTCAATCAGGTTTATCTCAAACTGATTTTGGCCATTTTCAAATTGGTTTATGTAACTTGTAAACTTCTGTTACAAGTTTAAACCAGTTTCTGATCACTTAAACCAGTATATGTGTAATGGCTGTCTCTATCCCTTAGAGTTTGAAATGTTGCAAATAATACATTAGTAAAAACTGATTCCCCAAAGTACTACCAATTGTAACCTGCAACTGCTATTCAAACTGAACTTCTCCTGCCCCCTGTAGACACACACATTTCTAATGTGGGAAGGAAGAGAGAGAGAGGGGGGAACGGAAAACTGATGCAGCAAACAAAGGAGGTCTTATAATTAAGAGACAGAAAGGGGATCTCCAGTATTTTAGTTTTTGCCTCAGCTCTGCTCCATACTTCCCTGTGATCTTTGGCAAGTCACTCACTAACTCTGTGTCTCCATTCCTTTATTTGTAAAAATACCTCCATAAATGGTATGGACCTGTAATTAATGCTTCATGTACTTTCCAGTTGTTAAGTAAGTACATAGTCTTTAGTGTTGTTGTTTCTTTTTAACTACAGAGGTGCTTCCTGTATACAAAATCCAGTTAGGGTTACGGCTACTTTAAAGGTTCATCTAAAATCTTGGAATAGAAGGTGTTACAGAAATTTCTATTATAGTATGGCTTTCTACAACTGCTGAATAAAGATTTCAAACTTTTTACTTTCCATGTTTTTAATTATATAGGATTAAATTTAATGTTGCATATTATCACATTAACAGATCATGATTCTCACACACGTTGCGGGCAAGGTTGTTTCATATGGCAAGACACTGTAAATTATTAGTTGAAAAGTGTTAAATATCATTAAAAGATATAATGATCTAATAAGCTTACTTATTTTCAACAAATGTTAGCTTTACTGAGAGCCATTTTTCCAAAAGTTATATCCAAATCAACAACTGTGCCTGCAGCATAAATGAAGCCTTTGGAAATTAAGCTGACTGTAGCTCCTACTGAAGTACAGCTTAAGACAAAGATAAAAAAATGAATCCAATAACTGCCAATGTTGTTTGTGCAAGACATATAGATAGTGAGACAGACTGGATTTAAGACAATAGATGCACTGCCTTCCAGCTGCCTCTAGCCAATACTGTTAAACCATTAACAATTTTATATATCTTCTACACTAAGTGTATGCTCTCCAGCCATAAAAACCAATCCCCCAAACCCATTACACAAAAAAACAGTAAAAAACCCAAAGCTGTAAGATGCAGATAGCCTCATTTCTCCAGCTACACCAGTCTGCAGCAGTGAATTGCCAAAATCATTGTGTTCCTGTGGAATAATACACAAAACGCAGAGAAAAGGACGTGACAGCCAGGAATAAAGCCTCCTTGTCTAAGGGAATCTGGCTGCAGAATTAAATTCTATAGAAAATTAGATGAATCCAGCTTTTAGCAAATTATAAAGTCTTTCTATTTGAAATTTCAATTCTAAGCGGATCACCACATACAATGCAGAACATAGGATAGGAAGGGGCCACTCAGTCCACTGAATCCAGCAACATGTATTCACTGGCAACTATTTGTCCAAAAGGTTCAACAAGATCATCACCCTGACTTTTCTTGCATCCATAGCCACAAAACATCCAATATGAAATTCCTTCCCACTCCCACTTACTACAACATGCCATAAATAAAGAACAGGGGAAACAAGGGCACTGCCAATACCCTGGCCACTGCAGTGGCAGTAAGTTTGTTGTTAAAATATGTTCAGACGATTTTAGAAGGAGGACCAGCCCTCATACTACAGAGAAGGGCAAAAATCCACAGTCCCTGCCCATCTGATCTGGGGGGTAGACTACTTCTAGACCCAAATCTGGTGATCAGTTTGACCTTGACGACATAAGCATGAATCCTCACAGCAAACCTCCTCCACACTCCAAGGTGATGGGCAAAAAGCTCTGGAGCTTAGGTGATATCAAACACCACCCTACGGAGACTGAATCTCCTTCCAAACTGAGCACTGGGATAGCAAACACCTAATCTACATACCACCCATGCTGATATCACACTCAAACCATCATAGTATTCTTTCCATAAATTTGTTGAGTTCCATCTCAAACAAATTTGCATTGCTCACACTCACTCCATGTTTTTGGAAGACAATTCAAAAACATTATTTTCCTGACCATTAGAAACCTTCCTCTAATTTCTAGTCTAAATTTATACCCATTTGATCTTGTGTAGATGTTAACTCAAATAGCTCTTCTCCCTCTATAATATTCACCCCATGAATAACCATCACCCCATCCATCTTCATTTTATTATATTAAAAAGTCAAGCTCTTTTAATCTTCTCTCATATTGCTCTAACCATCCTAGTAGTACTTCTTTGTACCTATTCTAGTTAAATTAGTCTTTTTGAATATAGATTACCAGAACTGTACACAGTATTCTAAATGAGGTCCTAGCTGTGGTGCTAATCTCTTTCTACTAAAACTCACCTTCAAACTGATTAGCATTTTTCACAACCACATCACACCATAAGTTGATGGCCATCCTATGATTTACCAGTCACACAGGTCCCTAACTTTTTCTATTCTCATTAAGATGTGAGCTTTTACTTTATAAGCACTGCCCCCTAAAAATCATAAACAGTTCTTTTTGGAGTGGATGGATCCTAAAAAGAGAGCAGCCCAATATTCCAAGAAGTTCACTAGGGACTTGTGCTACACAGTACACAGGTGATGGGTGGCTGTACCCAACCCCAAGACAGGCAAAAAGGACACTAGGTACCATACTGCAATGAATTACAAAGGAGGAAAGGCCGTGCTTCTCTCCTCATGCAACCTTTCTAAGCTCTAACTTTAACCAACACCAGCAAAGGCCAGCAAAAGCTGCAGTGGAAAAATAACTTGACTGCAGGGCCCACTAATTGTTTTTATCTTTTTTTCTGTGTGTGCTTCATACCCAGGCTGAAGGTACCTCATGGTTAATTCATGGCTTTGATATATTACACTGGAAGTCTCTGGTCAGGTATAAGAGTTAGTGTAAAAGGGCTTAGACTTTACGGAACAACTACATTGATTTTACAATGGTAACGTGAGCATAGAGAGAAATATTTCATTGGCTTTATATGATAATGGAAAACAGATACTGTATTTTTCGGACCATAAGATGCACCGGACCATAAGACGCACCCCTCCTGGAGCCTCAGTCTCCGCGGCAGCGAGTCCCTCCTTCGGACTCCTGCCCCGTCTGTTCCGGCCGGCCATTTTTATTGCCGGCTCCCGGCCACCGGCACAGGCGCCGGCTTCCGGTCTAAACAAGCGGCGGATGTCCCGCTCGGGCTCCGCCGCCTCCGCGGGCAAGCTCCGCCCCGTCTCCCCGGGACACACACCTTCGGACCATAAGACGCACCCTCGTTTTCCCCCCACTTTTGGGGGGGAAAAAGTGCGTCTTATGGTCCGAAAAATACGGTAGGTAGGATTTTTTTTTGCGACTGCAGCATTTCTTCTCTCTCATTGCTTTATCACTTGCACAGCATTTGTGTGTCAAGAAGATTAGCAAAGGATCAGATGCACACATGAATAAGAATGGAATCTGCTGTTACACTAACTACAATGGAGTGTGAACCTGACTCTGTTTAGGTCACTGTTGTAGAAACATGGAGAGTTAAATGTGCTAAAGATTTAACTAGAATTGTTCAGGGGACAGAGATAAACCCACTAGAGTGGGGACCCCACCATTCTTTGCAAGTGTACACCATTTTTTACTCCCTCTGGGTAGATTTTCTATTGCATACTAGATGTTAAGGGAGACATATCAAATCCAGTCTCTGGAAAATTCTGATTTACAGTCACATTGTACCAGGCCCCATCTCTCTAGATCACTTTTTAAATTCCCTTACCATCTTATAATCCTTCCTGGAAAGTATCTAATAATAAGGTCTTTCCCTAGAAAATAACTGGTAGTTCACGATGGATCGGAATGAGGTTGGTGACCCAGAATGCATCAGACATGTCTGCACATAAGAAAAAAAAATTGGCACCTTTCTATGCCCTTGTTTACTTGAAGTACTTCTATAACCCCCATTAATGTACTGCCTGACAGCCCTACAATTTTTAATATATTTATCCTTACAACACTCATCTAAGTAGGGGAGATTATATTATCCTAATTATACAAATGACTTGCCCACAGTCACAGAGGATGTCAAGCAGAGCAGGGACTTAAGACCAGGTGTTCCAAATCATTCCAGTGCCTAATTTCTAGACCATCCTGCCTTGCTTGGTGTCTAACTCAAAAGAAAGGAAAAATGTTCATTTACCATTTAGTCTGAACTATCCCCCAGTACAGTGATAAGATGGTTCCTCCAGAAAGGGGATACAGTATTTTGGTGGATCTTCCATGGCATACCAGTTCAAGCCATAAATAGATAACGTCCCTTTCCATAGCTGTCAACCTGGCCCACTTCCTTAGCACTAAATTCATTTAATAAGGGAAAAGAAAATATCAAGTGGTTTGTAGTCAAAGAACTTGGCTCACATTTCTTTCCAAACCTAGTAAGATCTAATTTATTGCATTTCATTGCCTTTTGTGAACAACAAACTATTTTAAGACCAGTAAGTGCTCCATGATTGCTCTAGTGATAAAAACCAACAGAATGTGTTTGAACTTTGAACACAATCATTTCCCTTTGGTTTTTAATGTATTAAAACCTACAGTATGTACAAAGGTTAGGCAGTTTAAAAAGCTGAAACATAAGGCTAAGTTAAATATGATGGAAGTTCACAATAATGGTTGGAAAAAATTCAGAACAAATAAAAAAGAAACCAACGCTATTGTTTTGCAACCACTTTAAATAGAGAAGGTTTGCTGTAACAATATGTATGGATCTCAGAGGCAAAACCAGCAGCAGCAGAAAGGAGGAGTCCGAAGGAGGAACAGGAAGTGAGGGGGAGGAGACCGAAAAACAAGGGGTAGAGAGGCTGGGGGAGAGCAGTAGGCCCTGTAACCGCTCTGTAAGAAACTGCTATAATGAAGGCACTGTTTATATCAAGTAGGGAGCTGTTTCTTGATTACCCATACAGGGTCACATGAAACAAATGCCTTTTTCTAAAAGCTGTTTAGAAGCTACTGATTGTCTCAATGGAGAGATCTTTTTATATTAGATTCTTCGGTTCATTTTTCAGAAGGTAAATTCACTGAAAGATTGAAAGTTGCACTGAAATAAACTGTATGCATTTGAATTGAACTGTGAGTTGTATAAAATTTATTTAGCTGTTTCATAATATAGCATTTGCATGTGGTATAATTATTAACGTGTTTTTATGTAGAACTCTAAACATAATTGAAACATCTGTGGTCTGGTTGAACAGTGTTTTTCTTTTGCTTTGAATAGAATGCCTTATTGTGTAGGCTGGAGAAGTTAGTAAAATGATTTCATTAACTCCTAAAAATGTACTACATAAGAGTATAAGAAATGAAAACAAATCTAAGCTTGCTAACTTCTCCATATTGTATAAACTGTTTATGTTAACAAAACAATTTATCACATGCATAATAATGAGTAGATATATTACCACTGCAAATAGAACATTTGTTCAAATCTTCAATGACACTTTATTGGCACATGCTCTTTTAAAGTTAAAGGCCATTTTTTTGGTGCAAAAAACCAAACCCCCCCCAAAGTAAATTCCTGTTAAAACCATTTTTGACCACACTTTATTCAAGTAGTATATCATATTTTATTGCATATAATCCACACCTTTTCCCTAGTATCAGGTAGCAGAAATTGGAGTGCATATTATACACAGGAAATACAGATTGCCACAGGCCTGGAAATTTGGCTTTCCAGCCAAACTGGCCAGGGTCGCCAACTTTGGCAACTCCCAGAGCCAAGGGAATTAGTGCTGCCATTACTTCCCTACCACCATTTGTTTTTACAAATGAGGAGCCCTGAAGCTGGATGACATGGGGCAACATGCCATACATAACAGACAGGAGCATGGGGTTGGCCTTTCAGTTTGAATTTTAATTTAATTTAATTCAGTTTAAGTTTTTATTTGCACATAAGCAGGTATAGAATTTTAGACAAAGGACCAGATGTAAAACAAGACACAGGTACCTAAAATGGAACCTGTGGTACCTAAAATGGAGCTTTATATGGATGCAAGTCCAACACTGCAATCCAATCTCATCCTCTTCTGTACACGCTTAGAACTGCCTGACTAGTGAGGCATCTACCTCCTGCCTAAGGCACACTGGGATTCAGGAACTAGGTAGTGAGCTGCCTGTGCCCCCTAAGGAGCCCAATTGTGTAGGGATGCTCAGAGTATGCTTCATATACTATGACAATACTAAGCTCCTCACAAAAGGAGATTCTTTTTTAAAATGTAGCCATAATATAAGAAAATGGACATGATTACAATTATCATTAAGTAAGAAGGGTGAGGACCTTGGATTTTTTGAGGAGCTTTCAACCCACATCTTCCATCTCCCAGGAGAGTGCTCCAACTTCAAAGTTATGGGGATTCCTCCCACTCATTCTAAAGTGGTGCCACTGAATACAGAGATCCTACATGCTATTAAAACCCTTTTGAGTCAGGGTAGTAACAGTCATGTCCTAGGTGCCAGCAGGGGCACTCTTGAACATCTTCCATCAATCTACTTCACTCTCATATGGCAAACCCAGAAATGCATCAGTGAAGTTTCTTCAGGATTGTCGTCCACTGTTGCTGGTAGCCGCTTTTGAGATCTCAGTCTTTGGTGTGGCTGAGTGCAGCCAGAGGGAGCCGGCCAACAGAAGATTCAGTGTCTCATTTTGGGTGTGACATGTAAATGGCAGAAGGCAGGCAGGGCAGTCTCAAGAGTAGGTACCCTGCCAGATGCTGGACTGGGGATGTGGCACAGACATATGTCCAAGTCAGAGGGTAGAGATTCCTCCTCCACATTGGGAAGAGCCACAGAGTGCTAGGATTTGACTCATGTGGCTGTTTTGTGGCTTACTAGGTGCCTGTAAGATATTGTGGTGCAGAGATACTATGGTGATACATTTAAGTTCCAAGATAAAAGACCATAAAATTGGCATTAGTTAACCAATTTATACTTGCTATGCAGACTAAACTGCAAAGGGAAAGAAGTCCTTTAAATAGTCATAGGGTTGATAAGTAACCTTCGTTTGGTGCAGCTGGGTGCAGCCCTGTTGGCCCCAGTGGGAGGGTGACAGTGTCAAGTGACCAGGAGAAACCCTGAAAAGTGTCTGTCAGTATGTGATTCCTATACAATACTACTGCATGTTGGAAGGAAAGTACGGCTTCTGCAAGTACTCTGACTAGAAAACATCTATAACAAATTATTTTGTATTGGAAATTATGGAATAGTTGCTCACATTCCCACATCTGAATAGAGTTTGTATTCAGGAACATTCTTCAATTGCTATGTGCAAATATATGCCTTTACTATAATTTTTCCCACAGAGTGGCATATTCAAATGGAAATGGAGAAGCATCCTGTAGCTTTAGGGTCCTTTAAAATTCTTGGCAGCCTCAACCACAGCTGTTACATTTTTATTAATGGACTACTTATGTAGTCAAGGACACCTGGAGTGATGTTGCTGGGGTCCAGTGCTGTGCAGTCCTGTGCTCCTCTTCTCACATTCAGATAAGATGGTAGCCAGTCGCATGAATTTTTTACTCCTCTTCCATTTATTATATTATTAGGACTTCCAGCTGTATTTCTAGTTAATGACTAACTGGCTGGTTTCACCTCAGCACTTTTGATCTCATCTCCAATGAAATATGAAAAAGGGAAAGGACTCTTTCTTAATCTCCCTTCTGCACAGAGGCATTACCTCTCTCAAGCATATGAAATGCTTCTCTGCTGGGAGTGGGTTTTCTCTCCCTCACTAAAGATGTATATCATGAAAGATGTAGAAGGTTCAAATGGAGACTGGAACAACTTATTTTAAAGGTTCTAACACAGAAGCGTAAATTAAAATAATCCCCTCTTCTAGGTGGGGTGATACTTTTTCCTCTTAACAACCCTGTTTCTTGTCACTTTTAACTTTACCTACATTTAACAGTTTGAATGAAATCTTTCATGTCACACGTCTCTCTCAGACTGGCATGTGTTTTGTAACTTAACTCTAAAGTAGAGGTTGGCAATATATGGCCCACAGGCCAGATGGGTCTCCTAAAGCCCCATGGCTTTGCCTGTGCCAATTTGACCTGAGCAAGAGAAAGGAGGATGTTGAATTCTTTGAAAAATTGCTCTAAAACTCTGTGAGCTTTCTTTTCTCCCCCTACCTCCTCTCTGATTTTACATATACAAGTCATGTTCTATCAGTGGTAACCAGGAAATGCTCAGGAGCTTTTGACTCCCATTGTGTAGTCATGTTGCATAATAAGGAGGTGATGGATCCAATGCATTTCTAAACATTTTTTATCTGCAAAATTATTCAAGTCTTTCATGAACTGCAACCAACTGCACTATGGATTTTTCCTAAGCCAGTAAGAACACAGAGCAGCTGTTTTATGAGTTCACAAGCCTACACCACAGAAGTATAAGAGGCCCATGTACTAATTTCTTCTCTGAATAATAGTTGCCACTTCTGTACTTCATGAGGGTCTGGGAGCCAAGTCTCCTGAGTTCTATTCCCAGATCTGCAGACCTGAAGAAGAATGCCTCGCATCTGAAAGCTTGTCTAGCTATATCCCAACTACAGTTGGTCCAATAAAAACATACCGCCCTAAGAAATCCTTGCCTCAGATCTGCAGGGATACACATGACCTTGAATAAAAAAGTTGTGTGCTACGTTTAACTCTAGGCTAAGGTACAGATCTCTCAGTACTGTTGTAAGGCTCAATTAAACTGTGCATACCATTTTGAGAGTCAGGTGTAAAATGGATAGCTGTGCGAAGCATTTCATTATTACTGTACTTCAGTGGTCACCAACCAGCAGATCTCAATCCACTGGTAGATCTTGGAGCCTCTTGCGGTAGATCTCAGAGCCTTTTGGAGTTGATCTGAGGCTGGGTGGAGGGCTGAGTGCCCATGTGCATGCATCCACATGCCCCAGCAGGTCTGTCAGTGTGGGAGGGAAGGGGTGGGAGCTAGATTGAGGCACCTATGGTGTGGGACAGTGCCGCAGAGGCAGTAGCAGGGGTAAGTTGAGTGAGGCCCTGGCTGGGTGGGACTTACCTGCCAGGAAGGTGCACCCCCAAATAATTTTGTTTTCCTTTGCCTCGATCTGCCCCTGCTTTCCCTCCCCACACACTTACCTGTTGGGTGGGGTGGGAGCAGGGCGGGGATGGCAGCACACATTGCATGAGTTGCTTTTAAATGCTAAAGGTGATCTCCTACTTAAAAAGGCTGAAGACCACTGCTCTACTTACTGTCATGCTTCTCGGGACAAAACAAGGAAATGCATCAAAACTAATACCAGGAAACTAACTGCTGATATTTTCTAAGTAATTTAAAGCCTCATACAAAAAATAGAAAATAGAGTTGCTTTATCTTAATGGAACAAATTCTTCAGTCTAACAAGTAGGGAGAAAATTCGCTTTTAATTTTAGGAATAATAAATTCCCACAACTAAAAAAATGCTTTTACCACACTGCAATAGAACTTTGTTATAAAAGGGAGCAACTCACATTAAACAATAAGCCTGATAAATCTAATCCCCATAGAGAGTTTTTCCTGTAACTTGATACTTCAACCAATCTGCTAGATGAGCTGGTGCTGTAGAAGACAAAGCCAGCTTTTAAAAAGGAGACATTCATGTTCATGTTGGATGGGGAGAAATATAACCTAAAATACTGTATATGCATGTATAATAATAAATATATAATACAAATAAATAAAACAAAATTATATCAGTGCAAAGAAATATGATGTCATTGGGATAACGGATACCTGGTGGGACTCCACCCATGACTGGACCACGGGTATAGAGGGCTAT
>NW_017728909.1:30048980-30051768 GCF_001723895.1 Crocodylus porosus | reverse complement strand
GGAAGAATTTCTTTACTGTCCGAGCCCCCAAGGTCTGGAACAGTCTGCCAGCGGAGGTGGTTCAAGCACCTACATTGAACACCTTCAGGAGTAAATTGGATGCTTATCTTGCTGGGATCTCGATGATCTCCCAAGGTCCCTTCCAGCCCTAATGTCTATGATATCTATGAAAGAAAGAACTTTGTACCTACTTTACAAAACTGTTGCAAGGATGAGTCAGTCAGTGGTTCCCTTTGTTTACAAGCATAGTGTAAAAAGGGGCCTTCCTGGGACCGATTAGGAGTTAGCCTGCCCACCTGTTTCTGGACTAACCACCCACCTCTCTCAGCTGCCATGCCTTGTTGTTTAATAATAGATATCTTAATTAAGTGGGAGGCCACCCTTTGGTGGCCCTGTTCTCAATGGCTTATGTATGCAGCTCCAACCACCCCTATACTGCATCCCAAGCCTTGCAGATGGCATCCACATGATGTTTGTAACCTGCACCATGACTGGTGCTCCAGGGTCTCACATGGACTCTCTCCCTGGAGCAGCAGGTCACTGTGATCAACCTCTTGGTCTTTCTTTTGACCCACACTCAGCCTCTTTGTGGTGGAGGACTTACCGGGGTTAGGACTCACCCCTGACTCTCTGGCTGAGCCCCACTATTTAGCCTCAGGCCCAACTACAGTCTTGAGCATCTGAAAACATACCTTGGCCTCTTCCCCACCCCTGGAGTTCCTACTATGCCCACTCTAGGGCCTCTATACTACACCCCACCCTGGGGTCTTATCATCATCCTCACACTCAACTACTCCCGGGGCTGGCCCTTGCACTGCTCTTCAGGCTTACTTCTAGTTCGGCCCTACTCAACACGCCCCTAGGACTGCCCTTCAGGCCTACTCCCCATTCAGCCCAACTCAGCCCCCTCACATACAGCCCTACTCCCATTGAACCCTACTCTGTTCAGGGCCACCTACATCTCTGCCCTCTCAGGGCCTTCACAACTGTTGCCTCCCTTCAGGGCCATACAACTATCCCGAGCCAGGGCCTCCGGGGTCTTTCCCCCTTATGGTCTGAGGTGGCCTCAACCGTGCCTGGCCCCAGTCCTCTACTGAAGTCTACCCCCTAGGACTTAGGTGGCCGTAGCCGTGTCTGGCCTGAGTAGCCATTAAGACGCTCCGACTTGCCTTTCACCAGTGTGGTAACTGGCTTGGCATTTCCAAGAGCCTCCTGCTTTTACCTTCTAGATGTTCCTGCTGAATGTCAGCCAAGCAATGTTTCTGCCTGGGTTGGCAGCAGCAAACTGCAGCCTCTTTATACCTGGTTCCCAAAATAGCTGCTGCCGTCAGGTACCTGGTAGCTTCCTGACTCTGCCCTTGAAGTGGCTGGCAATCAAAGGTGCACTGCCCTACATAGCTAGCAGCTTTGGCCTTAATGCTTAGAGTTTGAAGCTGGAAGAGTAGGTACCAGTTGGGTTCCCTGGGTGCAACCTTGGAGAAATGACTGAAGCCGATTCAGTGCGATGCCACCAACACCTGCATACCTCTGAGGCAGGACAGCAGGCAACTGTACAAATTCCTGATCTGTATCCAAACCTGAAGTTTAAACAGGAAGTCTCCACAACACTGAAAGTGCCTGTGCTATGACAGATATGATTTCCCTTAATTAACTTGCTAATGAATAGAAGGTTATTTACTAGGTTGAAGCTGGTGAGGGTTGCCTCCAATAAAAATCTAATTAGCAACTGGATTAAAGCATACTCTCAGAAGAGGGACAGTTTTCATTCTTTTAAGAAGGCTGTGATTAATTCACTTAGCGGGGGTCTTAGATGCTCATTTTAAAGTTCTGAAAGGTGTCTGATAGATAAGCAGGTGACTTGAGGACTTGGCCTTCCTGCTGAATTTCTAAGGCTTCTTATGTAAATGGTCTGGATTCAGAAGGAAAAGTATTGCATTATTCAGTGCACACCTAACTAAATTGTTCCTGGGGTCCAGGTAATCCCAAATATGGGTTAGTTTTTCCTGGAAATGGGGTGATATTTTTTCATAGTCAGAGATGGAGGGCACTGCAGTTGAGGAGAGGCATGAGGAAAAACATTCCTTTCTTAACAAGGTGATACATGATTAAGAATAGATGAGGCTGCACTGCACATCTACAAAGCTGATTTAGCTGCACTGTATGTGCATCATTTTGCCTTAAGTGTAGTTTCATAGTTTCTAGGGTCAGAAGGGACCTGAGTAGATCATCTAGTCCGACCCCCTGCCATGGCAGGAAATAATACTGGGGTCAAAGGACCCCAGCAAGGTGTTCATCCAACCTCTTCTTAAAAACCCCCAGGGTAGGAGGAGCCTGCACCACTTCTCTTGGAAGTTGGTTCCAGATCCTAGCCGCCCAGACCGTGAAGTAGCGCTTCCTGATATCTAGCCTAAACCTGCCCTCTGCCAGCTTGTGACCGTTATTCCTGGTCACTCCTGGAAGTGCACAGGGGAATAGTGACTCCCCCCAATGCCTGCTGATCCCCCCCGACTAGTTTATGACATGCCACAAGATCCCCCCTCAGCCTTCTCTTTTGGAGGCTGAACAGGTTCAGGTCCCGTAGCTTCTCCTCAGAGGGCCTGCCCTGCTGTCCCCTGATCATGCGAGTGGCCCTCCTCTGGACCCTCTCCATGCTGTCCACATCCCTTCTGAAGTGCAGTGCCCAGAACTGGACGCAGTACTCCAACTGCAGCCTGACCAGTGCCGCATAGTGGGGGAGGATCACCTCCTTGGACCTGCTCGAGATGCATCTGTGGATGCATGACAAGGT
>NW_017728909.1:30023649-30038970 GCF_001723895.1 Crocodylus porosus | reverse complement strand
AACCTACGTGAGAGGTCAGACCTGTCTGACTGCTCCTCCCAGCAGATGTCCGGGAAGTTCAGGTCCCCCATGACTACCACATCTTTAGCCTTCACTACCTCTGTGAGCTGACCTAAGAATTCCTGGTCAAGCTCTTCTCCCTGGTTGGGAGGTCTGTAGTAGACCCCCATCATTAAGTCTCTCTCCCCTCAACTGCCTTGTACTCTAACCCAAAGCACTTCAGAGTGCCCCTCCTCTGACTCCTTACTAATTGACGAGGATGTGTATTCCTCCTTGATATAGAGTGCCACACCCCCACCTCTCCTTCCTATCCTGTCCCTCCTGTACAACCTATAACCCTTGACATTCACCACCCAGTCATGCGTAGAGTCCCACCACGTTTCTGTGATCCCCACTATGTCCGGCCTGGTGTCAGCCATCAGGAGGGTGAGTTCCTCCTGCTTGTTTCAAAACATGAGCCAGTTAGCTTTGAAATGAACTTAGCTCAAAAACATTGATGGACACACAGACAAGTGCATGCATGCATACATCCATGCATGTGCACATGCCCACCCACCCCAGCAAGTTTTCACTGCTACCCTGTGAAACATACTTCATCGTATAAGAACTTGTTCCTTTGCCCTTTTGATAGCTGTCCTAAGAGTTAGGTAGAATGGTGGGTGGTACCTACCAGATGCCACACGTGGGTATTCCCATTTGCAGAAAACACCAGAAGAATTCACTATTGTGTTTAAGTGTACTGAACTGAACTGTGTGTATTACAATTGCCTTACACATACTCTTATTTCACCAGATAACTTTAAAACACTTCTCACTTCCATCCCTAATCATTTTTGTTATACATACATACTTCAGAAAGGTGTTAAGGAGTTTTAGAATTCGTAATAGAGCAATCTTTCCCCTCCTGTGCATTGCCAAACAGGTAAACTATTGGTTTCTGACAATTTACAGGATAGTTATTTTACTTTGGGGTGGGGAGGAGGAGACACATGCCCAGCAAATAAATAAATGTATTAAAACAAATGGCTTTATGGAAAACTATGCAATACTAACTGTATTCATTAGTGTTCCTAATAAAGTAATTTAATTATTAATTGGAAAATATTAACCTTAAAAGTTACTAGCAGTCAGATTCTGTAGCACTTGCCAATGCCACTTTAAACATCATGGGTTGCAAACAGTCTGCTCATCCAATGTCTTTTGTTTTTCAATAGTGAAACAATAGGAAAAGGTCAGTTCAGAAGATGTCAAGAATCACAGTGTCATAGAAATCATAGAAAGAAGGACCCACAGGCTGGTCTTATGGGCTAAATGCAATCAGACGAGGTTCAACAGGGACAAATGCCAGGTCCCTGTTGTACATCATGCTAATCTGAGTATTCATATGCACTTGTTTAAAATTTACATTTGTTAAATGTTAGCCCAGCTGTTCCATCTCTTACAGCAGGCATAGCTAACAGCTGCTAAGTGCCTTTCAAAACAAAATGACTGACAACCTTTAGAACAGCATGTGACAGCAAAGCATGTAATTGTTGTAGTCACTCTGTCAAAAAGTGGCAAATAAAAGGCATGGACATATATTTTAATGAAAACAAAAATGGGCCCAAATCTACAGCCTTGATCAAGGACCCAGGCAGAGGTCTGCATCTCAATTCTGTAGGGTAGCCCCACCTCTAAAATCAAGCTTACACTGTGGAAGGGGGGAAAGAGGACCACACAGAAGAGACCAAAAACAAAGCAAAACACACTGAATGCCTATATACATGCCTGAATATAGTTCAGGATAGTGCTAATAGTTAGAATAGCTTTGCTAAGAAACCAGTTAAGACAAGAACCTGCTTGTTTATCTAGTTGAGTGTTTCCCAAACTTTTGTAACTGTGGGCACATTTCATCCTACACCTAAAAAGGTACACACATTTTTCCAAAATATAAACATAATCCATTCCCCTGCTAGAGGCATTCATACCAGTGCTGAGATGTAGTGTTAAAAAAAGAACTCCATAACCTTTCTGAAGTTCACAGCATCTCAGTAGAAAATCATGGATCTAAAATCAGAAACGATATGAGAAGGACCTTGAGGCTAGAGAAGTGGAGAATCACTGATCTAGCTGATGTCATTTAAGGATGACGGGGACCATACCTCACACCGCTGTGCCCTGCTCTTCCTACCATCTGCCTCCTCCTGCTCCTGGCCTGTACGTCAGGAGGCAAGTGCAGCCTCCACTGCTGAGGCTACTCTTGCGTGGTCTCACACATCAGCAATCACCACCATGGACCTGTTGTGGGGGGGTTATGGAGAGGACGAGCCAGATGCCAGCTTGCCTGCTTACAGCAGGGTGCACTCCTGGGAGCGTAAGGCGGGCTGGCACAGGGGCTGCCTAGGGGCAGGGAAGGCTGGGGGAAGAACGCAGCAGTGGCAACAGTCCCCAGAAGAGAAGCTGCAGGCACCACTGGAGTAGCTGGGACAGGCACAGGGGACAAGAGTGTTTATATCCTCCCACGGGGATCCTGCAGCACACTTCTGGCACTCTCATGGCACACCCTTTGGGAATCATTGATCTATTGTACAGCTGTAGTCCATCCCTCTACATTTCAGTGTTACAGCTCTGGAAATGTTCAGCAAACCAACTTCATGGCACGGAAGACCACAGGTTAGAGTAGTCATATTTCTCTCACCTCAAAATGAGCTACTTCATTTCTTCAGCAACTGTCTGAGCTCTGGTCTCAGTTAAGCCAAAGTGGGGAGGGGGGAGGCCTAGAGGGTACACAGAGCACCAGAGAACAGAGGTGTGTGCTAGTCTGTGTGTGAAACATTCCTGTTTTTGTCCATACCTGTCCCAGACACCCCACTGAGAATGGGACAAAAGCGCTCCTTTGACCAAACTGATGGGATGCCAAGGACAGCTGTACTGGGTGGTGTTCACCCATCTGGAGAAAGACCAATAGAATTTCATTGTCAGGCCTCCAAATTTGTGCCACCTGCCCCTTGACTTGCACCCAAACACAGCCCTGTGCCACTGCCTGGCCCTGGCCCTGGCCCCAGCCACCAGCTGAATGCAGCCCCTGGTCCTGTACTGCTGCCTGAACATGGACTCATCCCAAGCGCTGCTTGCCTTGTGGATCCAGATCTAGCCTGGGGCCCAGAGCAAGTTTGACATTACTGCCCTATTTAGTCAATCCAATGAATGCTGTGAATGTGCATCAGCAGCAGTACATTTTCCTTTTTTCTATTCCAGACATGTACTACAGTATGTGTTTTGCTGTGGCCGGTGTGTTTATCCTTAACACACCATTTGCTATGCAGTGTGTACCATAAATGGCAGCTGTTTATTAAATATATACCAGCATGTATCTGCATGCAATGGACCTATTGTACTTGATGCCCACTCAGACAAAATGCACATTGTTTATTTTTCTGTGCAGGATTTGAAATCTCTGTATTCCAGCCATTTTAGTAAATGTGAGGCCATGGAAAGAAAAATAAAGGCTGGCAAAATTTCATGTAAATAATGTAACTTAATTTAAATGGCTGAAACACAAAGGGAAAAAAAACAGGAACCAACAATATTTCTCATTTTAAGTCATCTTGTATAACTGTAGAATAAATGGACATACTGCATTCTCGCCAACCCCTCTGCCTCTGTTAAGTGTCTGTGAATAGAGACTTTTGTTTAGCTCCATAGAAAGTGAGATTTTAGGGTGGAAATGCTGACAGCCACAAGCAGCAGGACATCACCACAAGCAGCAGGACATCGCTATGTGTGGCTAAGCAAAAGAAGTATTTATGGCAAATAAAATTTTAGTCTAGAATTTGACCCTTACTGAAACCCAATTGCAGTTGTTTACCATCTTGATTCTCTCTGTTGCAATAAGGCCATCTCAATACTGTATTGTATTGGAAACCACACACTTTAATTATAGCCTTGATACCCGGGGCACTTGGCACTAACAAAACAAAATCGATCACAGTCAGATATGATCAGACACCTAACATCTATGGCCCAATTAAACAAAGTATTTAGCTCATTAACATTGAACATTAGAGTATTTAGTTAGCCACTTAAGCAAGTGAAGAACTTTAAAAGCACCTGTTTAAATGTTTTATTTGTGGGGGGGGGGGAGCAGGGAAAGCAGCTTCTTCCTTCGGATGGTGAAATAACCCAATAGCTCTTTTAAAAGATACAGAAAATGACCCTTATTTCCAGCTCTCTGAGGACATGACTCTGTGAATTGTTCTTGGAGTGTCAGTGTCTGAAGTTTTAAGGGTATTATTTTGGTTAGAGCTGTAACAACCAGCCTTTGTACCCTGGGCTGTCACCATTCCTTGCCCCCCTCAGAACTGGTAGCCCCAGTCATCCACCCCTAGTTATGCAATGATTTTGGTTGTATTTTGAGTAAATCCTTGCATTTTCCTTGTAACAGACACAGAAATCCTGCACAGATCTGAAACCCTCCATCCCAAAGACAACCAGAAAATGCCCAAGAGCAAGTATGGAGATGCTAAATGGCTCTGAAAACTGGTCTATCCCTCCTTATTATGTAAGTCATGTAAAACAGTTACCTTTGGACAGAAAATACAAAGACATCATTAACATGGTAAGGAGGATCTTTGCTTATGTGGTGATAACAGATACCATGCATAATCCCACCCCTTGCAAATGAGTGGTCCAGATTTAGGCCCAGATTCAGAAAAGGAGATATATGTACAAAAGCAACCAGGGCGCATGGTAGAGGTGATATCTTTTATTAGAACAACAAGATTTTTGCCAAAAAAAAATTTAATTGCAAGCTTTTGGGCACAAGCACCCTTCTTCAGGCATCAGTTAAAAGACTGTAAAAGTTCTCCTGGATAGAAATGAAAGTTTCACAGAGGAGGAAAATTCCTCTGGGCAGGCAGTTCTTAGCTAGTAAGGAGTCTCTGAGCTCTCTTGTGAGGCTCTGTTACTATGCAAATTACCTTGAACCAAGGCTGGAGCCCTGTCTCAGGTTTCAGGTGGTCACAGTTGCTTTCTGCTTGGGAAATTATGAAGACTTTGTTTAAAAAATCTACCCAGAAGAACTTCTGCAATCTTTTCTCCAGTGACTGATGAAGGATGTTTGTGCCCCAAAGCTTGCAATTAAAGAAAACTGTTTGCAAAAATCTTGTTGGTCTAATAAAAGATATCATCTCTACCACAAGCCCTGATTGTTTTTTCCTCTAGACCAATATGGCTACAATCTGGATACCTGATATATGTGCAGTCACTTTTTAGTCAGAATTCACATGCTTTTCCACTAATAGATGTGATTCAGTAAAGTGTTTCCTAAATATTTAAGCACCTGTGAAGTCCTAGGCATCTCAGTGCAGATTTATGTATTCTGATGTGATATAAGGATGGACTGAGGAGGTGGGTTACTGCACATGCTCTGTATTTCTGAGGTTTTGAATGAAATGTGTGGGTTAGCGTTTAAATTCTACGCAAGGCCGTTTATGATTCAGTAATTAGTTATCTCAACACTTAAGTCCCTGGGGGATCCATTAATCTCCTGTAGAGGAGGACGACTATCCCTCCCCCTTTTGCTCCATAGCCTAATGATATGCTTTGCTCCTAGCCTACCAAGAGAGACTTGAGGTTTAGGGCTTCTGCAACCAGTGGTTATATTTGTGATTTGAACATACATACTTCACTTCCCGCTTGCCCCAACTGGACGCTAAGAACCATATGCAAGCATTTATATGCATGTATATATCCCCTCATGCTTGGGCTAAGACATCTATTTACTATACTAAAAGTCTTAAACACAAAATATATTATAACCTCTACATGTATAACACAACATTTAATACATGTAAACGTATGTAAACAATATCCCCATACAATTTTCATTTTTGATGGGTAAGCACAGTACTCCTAATGTTTTCATTTATTTTCATCTTCTCAGAAGAGCGGATAAGTAGATTTTTGGTAAGTTTCTATATCAATCCCCCGATGAATGGAAATGTAAACTGTTTAAGACTTGAACTGTCATCACTTTTTCATCAAAAAGAGCTATATCAATTTAAAAAGCCCTTAATTATACATGCCAAGAGGGTAACACAAACACCTGATGAGTCCACAGGAGACACATAGCTCCTGCAAAGCAACCAGCAAGATGTCTTTGGGCTTGTCTACACTACGATTCTTGCTAACAGATGTGCTGGCTAGGGATGTTGAAGAGATTACACCTCAGCAGATGGAGCAATGCCAGTGAAATCCAGATGCAGATGGAGCTGTTCCAACAGAAAAAGGCTCCTATTAACTCAGCCAGTGTCATTGAGGGAAGTGGTGGTAACTCCAGACAGAAAACCTTCTCTTGGTGTTGTGCGCCACCTCTCCATTAGGAGGCCCTGCTGGCATAACTATGCTGGCAACCTATAATGGCAATAGATTTGAATATAGAACAGCCTTTAGCTCAGGGGTAGGCAAAATGCAGCCAGCAAGCCAAATCTAGCTTGCACAAGGGCTTTGTCCAGCCTGCAGTGGGTCCCTTGGTCCTCCCACCCCCTAGGCACGCAGCAGGGCTGGGGTGGATCCATGGTGGGACTGCCTTTCTAGGCGGCCCAGGCAGCAGCAGCTCTTTCTGGCTACTGCCACTGCTGGCCCCAGCCCTGCAGTACTGGTGGGGACCCACGCGTGCAGCCCTCACCTGGAGCACCCCATGCTTGGTCCAGACTTGCCCTTCCAGGCTGAGTAGCTGCTGAGCAGAAACTTGCTCCGCGCAGGGGAAAAGTGGCCCCTCCCGCTCACCACTGCTTGGCCCTTCCTGCTGCAGCTGCCTGCAGCCTGTGCCATGCATCTCTGGCGCCATCACCACCACCTCTGAGCTGCCCAGCAGAGCAGTGGTGGCAGTGCAGAGCAGCTGCTGGGCAGTCTGGGCAGCAGTGACAGTGGTGGAGATGCAGGGCAGCCCTGCACAGCATGGGCTCTAGGTGGATGCAGCAGGAAGGGCCTGGCGGTTGTGATGGGGAGAGGCCACTTTTCTCTCATGCTGAGTGAAGTTTCTGTTCCACAGCAGCTGTTGCTCAGCTTGGACGGGCAAGTCCGGAGCAGGCGTGGGGCGCACAGGGTCAGAACTGTGCGTGCAGGTTCTCACCGGGACTGCAGGGCTGGGGCAGTGGCGGTGGCAGCCAGGAGGAGTTGCTGCTGCCTGAGCTGCCTAGAAAGGCAGTCCACAGCCACCCCTGACCTGCTGTGTGCCTGGGGGGCAGCAGGATGTGCCATGGCTATGCAGTGCAGAAGAGGCATGGGGCCGTGCGCCCTGCCGTGCCACCCTACCACCACCAACAGCATGCAGTACCGGTGAAGCACCACCTTGTTAGGAACAAAGGCCTATTATAAACATCAAGGCCAGGTCCATACAAGTGCAGGTGTTTGGTTCCCCAGGGAATACCCATGCCATGAGTGCTTTGGCATGCAGCAAGTTACTCCAACAGTGGTAGCAGAGGCTGGGGCCAGCACTGGACTGGCCCCAGCAGCCTTACCTGGGGGCCTCCTGGAGCTACAGCAGCAGCAATCCTGCTGGGCACAGCCTGGCTGGCAGCCACAGCGTGGCTTCAGGTAGCTTGGTTCTGCTTTTCAGTGGTGTGTGCTGCCTGTGCATGCCCTGCTCCATTTTTTTTCCCATGGTTTTTTTTAACCCCTGGATATCTAGAGGTCAAAAAACTCTGTGGAAAATATGCAGGGGTTAAACAAAAAAAAGCATGGAAAAAACCTGGAGCAACGTATGCATGGGCAGCATGCCCTTGTACCGTGGAGAACACGGACTGTGTAGTATGTGGTGCTGCAGATGTGTTTGTGGCATCACATAGCTGTGCTCGTCTAGATGTGCCACAGGTATATAACTGAGGAGTTGATTCAATCCAGGGGAAAGCAGGCAGAGAAATGTATATCCCACAAAGCAGCTTGTTAGAAGCAGATATAGCGGGCGTAAGCTTAGCTGAAGAAGCATGAATAGCTGCATTTAAAATGGAAAATGATAGATTATATTACCTTACATAACAATGAAGATATGTATGGATTCTACATTGAGTAACTCAGTACAAATGTTTTAACTCACTGTTACAGTATTCTAAAAAAATCTAAAGTTTCTAAAGTCCGATTAAGTGGCCATGCAAGAATATAATCACGTTAAGTAGAACAGGAATTAAATATAATGCTAGGTGGACTGGGTGTTCAAATGTAGTTTTGCTTTGCTTTCACTAATCATGAATGCTTCCTTCTAAATGTGCAGGGGTGGGGGGAGGAGTGAATTAGTGTAACAAGCCAGCACCACCACATTATTACTGGATTAAAGTTTATTCCAGAATCAAAACAAAACAGGACATGTCCGGTCTCTTTTCCTCTGGGAGGAGACTGGCTTTGGAACTGCTTGAGCCTGTATGTTATTCCATTAGTGGGATAGGCTCCAAATCTGCTCTTCCCTGCCCTCATTTGACTCATGCTGGCTTGTTTGACAGTCTGAACACACTGCTGGGGTTCAGCAGAAGTGAGCAGACAAAATCATTCTTGCTTCATTTTTCAAACTGTGATCACTACATTTTTTAACAGGGAAGGTATTTGGGCTAAATGGCTTTGATTTTATGTAAATTGCACTAGATGATTTATAACTGTTCTATTTGAATATGCATTTAACACAATGAAAATATTTTTATTTTATACATATAAAATACAAACAAAATTGCATAGAAATACACACGCATGCACACACATACTTATTGTTCAAATAAAGCCATTACTTCACGACACAGTGAAAATAGGTATGTAGTCTGCTGGTAAATTTTATCTTTTGCTCAGTTTTTTCATTACAGTAAGCTAAAACAATAAAGCTTTCAGACAAAGTCTGCAAAAGTACCTGTTCTTAGCCAACTGACTTGGTTAGCTCTGGAAATAGGGCTTAGATGCTTTTGAGGATTTTCCCACTGTGTGCCTCCACACTGGTTAATAACTGCCACCCTCCTGTTGTGACCCTTGTCTTTGCCATCTACTGTTTTATTTTCCACACTCACTATAATCTTATCTTATGCCTTTAAGAAATAAGATTAAAGGTGGGGCTTTATCCGGGTCAGGCTCTTCTGTTAATTGTTTATACAGTAACTATCCCCTTATACAGCAGTCGGCAACTCAAGAGTCATGGGTTGGAACAACCTGATGTTGGCGTGAGGTGGGCTAATGTCCAACATAGCAATGGTGGTGGCAGCAGTTTTTCTGTGCTACCACTTCCTCCCACCCTCAAGCTGTGGCACAGGCACAGATCCTCATGGACAAACCCCCTTATGGGCAAAGCCCACCATTGTTGGCATACCGCTGAAGCCTTTTGGCTGTATACTGATGACTCCTGACATTATAGATTTTGGGGTGAAGGAGGAAAGGGGGAAAGAAGGATGCAATGCTGTTAGAGTAATTTCACTTGTGATTGCGGCCTGTGTACCATTAGTGAAGTGAGCTGGAGAGACAGGCCCACTAGCAACAGCATGAGAAGCTTATATGCCAGACAGTTTGCATGCAGGGTCTCATGCAACTCCTAGCATAGTTGATGGGAAGGTTTCAGTGGGAGCTGGGTCAACACAGAGCCAACAAGTGGGTGACTGAATATTCAAGATTTGATCCTGATTGCCCCTTGGGTCCTCCTCCATCTGCCTGTTTCAAGACATCCCTTACCTGTCAGAGGGCATGCACTGGATTTCACTGTGACCCCAGGGTGGACCTAGAGCTTTTGCAGAGGGCCAGCCTGAGGCTGACACCACTGATGTTGTAGTTAAGCCCTATTTTCAGGACTTGGGGGAACATGAACCTTGTGCCAGGCTTTCTGTACATAGGTCAATTTCACACTCCACAGTAGCACCCCACTGCATGTCCCCACATGCAGGAGCGTGCACTTGCACTGGCAAGAAAAGGAGCAGCAAATTCATGTAGCTATTTTTTGCTGTTGAGCATACCTCTGCATGTGCGCTTTGATGTGGAGCAAAATGCCCTGCTTTGGGGAAACTGCTATTTCCCCATTTCTCCCAGGCTCCGGTGTGAGCTGGGGCAGAACTAGAGGAGGGGAGATGCTCTGGCTGGCATTCAGGGCATCTCCCAGAAGGACCAAGCCTCCATGTATGCCAGTGTCCGCTCCTGTGATGTGCGCCACTTGTTTCACAGAGTTTTTGTTTTTGCTCCTGGGATTTCCTGTTAGCAAATTTGCTCCCATGCTGCAAATGTGCAGCATGTGGGGTGTGTTTTAATACAGAAGACAGACTGATACACACACACACACACACTATACCCCCCCAATATGTAATATATACATAGTGTGCACACGTACACACACACATATAAGCGTATGTGTGATATATATATATACACACTAGCAAAATGCCTGTCATGAATGACGGGGTGGGGAGGGCAGAGTGGGGATGCAGTCCCACATCCGGCCCTGCGCCCTCCCCCCACTGCTCCGCTCCAGCTCCATCCCACCTCCTGCCGCCACTCTAGGTCCTGCCCTGCTTCTCACTCCTGCTGCTGCAGGTCCTGCCCTGCTCCCCCGCCTTCCCCCTCCCCCTTCCTGCACTTTTCTGGGTCATGTCCTGCTCCCCCTGCTGATCTGGTCCAGCCCCGCTCCACCCCCCCCACCTTGCTCTGCATGCAGGGTGGGCATGGCACATGGCTGTGTGGAGCAGGTGGTGTGCAGCCATGGGCTGCGGTGCAGGGAGCAGCCGCGGTGCAGGGAGCGCTCGCTGGCTGCATGGTGCGGGAAGCAGCCCCAGAGTGCATCTCAGGGCATGCGGGAGCGGGGTGTGGCACACACCGTGGCATGTGGAGTGGCCACGGCAGGAGGCGCACCTGCTGGCTGTGGTCATGTGGTGTGGGGAGCAGTCCTGGAGTGTGGCACAGGGTGCGTGGAGGGGGTGGTGCACGATGATTGGGACATGGTGCAGGGAGCAGCCGTAGTGTGGAGGTCTGCAGGGAATGCCTGCTGGCTGTAGCTGCATGGCATGGGCAGCAGCCCTGGAGTGTGGCATGGAGTGTGTGGGGGGCGGCCATGGTGTAGGGAGTGGTTGCAGTGCAGGAAGCAGCCGCTGAGTGGAGAACACCTAGTGCAGGAAGCAGCCACAGAGTGGAGAACGTCTGCTGGCTGTGGCTGCATGGTGTGGGCAGAGGACCTGGCTGTGCCCATGTGGCACAGGGAGCAGCCCTAAGGTGTGGTGCTCGGGGGTGTGCATGGCACATGGGGGGCATGCCATGCAGGGGGGCGTAGCTACAGAATGCGGTGCGGGAAGCAACAAGACACCAACAAACTCGGTGGAGCGGTGTCCAGAGAACCTCCTTGGAAGTCATGACATAGTTTGCCATCTGAACGCACAAGGACTCTGGCTGACTGCTAACAATACCACCCCTTTTACTGTGCCCTCTATTCAAGTCCTTTTACTCTGATCTGAAAGAGTTTCACCTGAGGGACATTTACTGTACCACTTGCTTGTACTATGCCACCCTTTACCATGAAATCTCTTACTGGTAGTCGTTTTAACACCATGAATGTACCAGGAAACAACAAGCAGCAACTTTTAGGGGGTACAGAGGTGACCAAAATTCTTTGATAACCTCTGTACCAGAGAGGGGCTTTTGATACAGACAGGGATTTTAGGATAAATGGGTCTTTGATCCCAGCAATCTGAGTGATGATTGCTATCCACTTGGTAGTGTCCAAGCATGCCGCAGGAAGCTTCTGCATTTTAAGCAGCCTATCTGAATGTAGAATAGCTTGACATGAAGATATGTAATATAAGCAGTGATTCAACCCATTCAGTGCCACAGCCCTTACACCAGTGGTCTTCAACCTTTTTATGGTGACTACCATTTTTTGTAAGTAAAGGGCACTCCAGGATCTACTGCTCTGCTCCGCCCCCTCCCCCCCACCCCACCCCTTGCCCTGCTCCTGGGACCCGCTCCGTTCCCTGCCCTCCTCCTGGCCCGCACCTGCTGGACAAGTCACCTGGGCTCTGACTCCACTCACCCAACCCGGCCTGGGCGGCAAGGGGCATGGCTCAGTCCTGCCACTCCTGACTGTGGAGCCTCTGACAGACTGAGATCAACTGTCAGAGGCTTCATGATTGACCCTGGTTTCGAGATCGACTGGTTGGTGACCACTGCCTTAGACTGTTCAATTTGCTGCTTCCCTTTGATATTTTGTTACAAACTCATCTGTGGCCTTCAAAACAAAGATAACAGCTACAATTTCCCCTTCAGAAAAATCTTCAGTGCATACACATTGCCACAACCAAAGAACTCACATTAACAACAAAGACATTTCATCATGAACTCACCCTCACTCGTAGGAAGAGAATCATTTGCACAGATCAGTGCCAATGTGAATAACAGCTGCCAAAGATCCATACCTCTGGGTTCTGCAATCATAAAGAGACAATGAAATCAAAGAGATGATTTATAAACTTGAATTATTCCATTTCAGTACCATTTAAGCTAGCATCTAGTTTATTTCATTTCTGAATAGCGTTAAACCAGAAGTTTATGAAGGTAGTGTATTATGATAATTTAGTGCTTTATGAGGCAATAAAATGTATCTTACAGTTTATGGGAGGCAGTAAACACTACTCTCAGAAACGTACTAGCTGATGAAATATGGTTAAAAGACAATAAGGCTTTTTCAGCACCTGGTCTATGTCTTGAAATCACTAGCACACATTTCTCCATGCAACCCTCTGAGGATGAAAGGATTAAATCTTGAACTCATTCTTGAAAAAGAGAATCCCCTTTAAAGGGGAAAAAATATATTCCCTTGGCAGTTCATACTTCTAGGAAGTTCTGCTGGTTTCTTCCCCATGAGTACAAATGTGCATTGCAAGGCTGCCTAGCACATTTTTAGTACCACCCAGAACAAACATGTATCAACACCCTGATAATACAGAGGGGTGGAATGGGCCATGTGAACCTGCGCCTTTAGAGATCAGGGTCAATTCCCTACTGTGCCACAGACTTGCTGTGGGACCCTAAGAAGGTCACTCAGTCTGTCCATGCTAAAATAGTGCTTCCCTACAGAGTTGGTCCGGAAGTTTCAGAAAACAACAGGATTGCATGTCAGAACTGAACTGTTTTGTGCAAAAAATACGTTTTCACTAACTTCACAGGTAACAAAGGCTACCAACTCACCCAGAAGCTGCAGATCAGCCCGCTATAAGGGCCAAGTAAGTAGCAGAGATAACAAGATACTATACATATCAGAAAACTGGCCCTTAAGTTTTAGGGATATTCCTGAAAAAAAAAGTCATAAATATGTTACAGCAATTACCAAATGAATGCCATGGCTGACCAGCCACTTCAGTGCCAGCACCATGTCCTGTTTGAGACTCCAGAGTGGAGACGGTATATATCAGATACACAAGCTCAGGTGATTCTTAAGTTTTACAATTAGCACACTGTCGGGGAATACAGGCCCCGAGGTCACGGTGGGCCGGGCGGTTTGAGAACAAAACAGGCGGGATTAGCGGTGAGGAGTTCTGAGTGGTACGCAGACTTCTGTGGTTTCAAAACAAAATGGTTTATTACTCACGCTTCTGTAGCATGGGCACAGATGCTTGCTTCAGTTACAGTATGTTACAAACAACGGAGGGGTCTGTTGGCCCACGCGGTTCCCGAGTGAGCCCTTGCATTCTACCCCAAAGGACAGGTGTGGCTGCCCACTCGTTAGTCCCAGGGCTGGTCAACAGCTCATTAATAGGATAAACAAATGACAAAACTGTAACGCGATGAAACAAAGTAAACACTGTGACGCCAGTCCAAAGTGGATGAACGAATGGTCGAAGAGCAGTGTCGAGGTCGAATGCCGAGATGAAGAGGTAAATTCGTAGCCAGTGGTTGGTATCAGGTTGGGATGATCGATATCAAGGTCGGTAGCCGGTGCCAAAATTAGTCGATAGCCAAAGGAATCAATTAATATGAAAACGAGTTGAAACGATCTGCAAAACTGCAGCGAGGAGGAGACCAATAGGCCAGAAGGCCTTGCTGAGAAGCAGTCCCTGTAAGAACAGCCTCTGCTCTCAGCTCTAATCTCTCCTAGCGAGACAGTCCCTGACAAGTCAGCCTCTGTTCGCCAGTCAAGTGGGTCTCCCCCCTGGCTGGGGGCTCACAAGCCTTTTATATGAATTTAGTGGCCAATCAAATTGCTCTCTTCATGGAACTTTCTGGTCAAATTACCTCATGCAGTCTGCAGACCGAGCATGCGTCCGATCAAACTTTTCATGCGACTGAGCATGTGCAAGGTGGAAAACTAGGTCAGGTCTGATTGACAGGCCTAGGGGTCGAGCAGGGGGCATATGCTGACCATGCTGTGGAATTTTCCATTAGCCTAGGCCTTCTGCACATGTCAGAACCAACTCCCT
Source organism: Crocodylus porosus (assembly GCF_001723895.1). Lineage (NCBI taxonomy): Eukaryota > Metazoa > Chordata > Crocodylia > Crocodylidae > Crocodylus > Crocodylus porosus. The sequence goes on along the minus strand of NW_017728909.1, from coordinate 30,024,574 downwards.
GTGTTGGCAGCAGTCAATCAAAATTTTGCTCTGACACACACATACAGTCATTTTAATCCCCTCAGAACTTAACCAGGATCTGAAAAGACAAACCAAGAGCACTGTCTGCATCTGCCAGTCATTTGTTCTCCAGCTGCCTAAGCCAATGATTCTCAACCAGGGTGCCAGGGCACCTTAGGGTGTTGCCAGATCTTTTGAAGTGTTCCACAGGATATGAGATGATAAGCACGTAAGCTAAGTAGCTAAATGGCAGGCTCGTGCTTATCCCTGCTTGAATGATCTGCAGAGTCCCTCTGCAAGGAGGTAAGCACTGTAATGTAAATTAGTTTTTGAAACCGAGTGCCACTCAATTCACAGGAGTTATGAAGGCATACCGCAAGTCCTGTGAGGCATGCCTCAAGTCCAAAAAGGTTGTGAATCTCTGGCCTAAGCTCACATACATGCCAGTCACCCTCACATACACCCCTGCCATTCTAGTTCGTATGGGATGGAGGGAAATAAGGTTGGGAAAGAAGAGTTTCTTACAGCCCAAGGACAGGAAGAAGAGTTGAAGGGCTGCATTGCCAATGGCTCACAGGAACAAGTGGATTTGTCCAAGTGGAACTCTTGTACAGGTCAAGCTGGCAGCAAGCCTCTCCTCGTAGGGCCTGCCCTGTTGCCCCCTGATCTTGCGAGTGGCCCTCCTCTGGACCCTCTCCATGTTGTCGACATCCCTCTTGAAGTGCGGTGCCCAGAACAGGACACAGTATTCCAGCTGCGGCATGACCAGTGCCACATAGAGAGGGGGAGGATCACCTCGTTGGACCTGCTTGAGATGCATCTGTGGATGCATGACAAGGTGCGGCTTGCCTTCCTGACTGCATCCCCACACTGCCGGCCCATGTTCATCTCGGCATCAGTGATGACTCCAAGATTCTTTTCTGCC
>NW_017728909.1:29958874-30023459 GCF_001723895.1 Crocodylus porosus | reverse complement strand
GCGGGCCCGAGGACCGAGCCCTGCCGAACCCCCCTGCCCACATCCCTGCAGGTCAAAAATGACTCATCCACCACCACTTTCTGGGTGTGGCCCTCCAGCCAGTTGGCAACCCATTTGACTGTGTAGGTGTCGACACCACAGTCCCCCGGTTTTTTAAATGAGAATGGGGTGAGAGACAGTGTCGAAGGCCTTCCAAAAGTCTAGAAAGACTACGTCCACTGGTACCCCTGCATCTAAGGATTTGGTGACCTGGTTGTAGAAGGCCAGCAGGTTGGTCTGACAGGATCTGCCTCTAATGAACCCGTGTTGGTTGCCTCTAAGCATAATCTCTCCTGCTGCCCCTGGTTACCCCTAAGCATCATCTCCCCTGCAACCCCAGCGAACCCTGAGTCAGAAGCACCCCAGCATGTCCGGAGAGTTAACCAGCAGCAGACAGCAGGTTAACAGGGGTCTTCCCTGTAAACCCAGGAACTAGTGTCAGGGGAGAGAAGATCAGGTTCTGGCAGACAGACATGGACCTGGAAGAAGAAAGGACGGTCCCAATGAGGGTAGTGGGGTCTGGGAGAAACTGAGCTGGCCAGGGCAAAGAGGAGATTTGCCTGGCCTGCTGGAGGGGGAAAAAAAAACTGGACATAAACCTGGACAGGGACAACCTAGCAGAACCTGAACTTGTGTAGGGAAACAACCGCAATAAAGCCTTTTTGGGGGGGATTTGTTTGAATTCTGGAAACAAGAGATAATATAGGCTGGGAGAAAGCTACCTCCCTTTTAGGTCCGTGGGGGAAAAGAAGGACCATTGGTATGAAAGTTCCCCCCTTTCTTTTGTTTGATCTATGTTTAGTTAGGATTTATTTCGTACACCTGGGGCTTTTAGTTTACCGAGGTTGAAATAAGAATGGAAGGGACAGAGAAGCGTAGAACAGGACAAACCTGGATTATCACAGGAATGTAGAATCCTCGGGAAGAAGGAGAGGGAAGGACAACCAGGAAGCAAAGAGAGAGAGAGAGAAAAAAATGATGAGGGTAATGTGATCTGATGAGTACAGCTAATGATGGGATCAACCAGGGAAAACCCAGGCCAAAGAACCTCAGAGTAAATAACCCAACAGAGTTTGGGCAGAGACCCCACAGGCATCTCACACATCAGACCAGTGGAGAATAGCAAATGACCACCTGGAAGGAAAGGGGCAAGGAGCAGGGGAGGTGGAGCCAGGCGGCCGATTGCAGCCCTTCTGAACGGACCTCTGTGCAGAGAACCATCCATCCTTTCCTATATTCTTGCAATATTAAGGTGTGGCAGAAGAGTGAGGAGGACAAGTCAGAGATCAAGGTAATTCTAACACAAAAGGGTGGGCAAAGGGCACCCACTCGCTCACACCCTTCAAAGAAACCCTATTGCTCCACAAAACTCTCCAGAGAGTTACTTTCCTCAATCCCACTTTCTCTTCTCCTAGCACTCCTCTCACCTTATTTCTCCCCAGATTCAGATCCATGACCTCTGCCATCCTCTTCAATTACCCTACAGGCTTCTTCTGATTGGATAAGCAGGTGAGGGAGAAGCTGAGCTCCGGTGAACTTCCTGTGGTTGTACAGAATGGAGCTCCATTTTGCTGAATCACAGGAGACTTGTAGTGCAAAGGGAGCTTCTATTAGGTCTCATTTCTCCTAAAAATGCAGCATAAATTCCCTTCTTACCCCACATAGATGCACTCTTTCTATCATCCTCCTAAAACTCTCCTTGTTTCCCTCCTTTTCTGATGAAAAATGCACAAGGAAATTCCCATGCCATTAAAATAAAAATGTTGTTAATGGAAATAAAGTTGCTCAAAAATATTTAACACAGCGTGGCGGAGCACCTTGGGGTGCTCGCCACGTGGCAGGGGCTGCAGTAGGCTGGGGCAAAGCCCAGCAGGGAAAGTGAAACCCCCCAGATATCATTCTAAGGGGGGAGGTGTGTGGCAGCACACCTTTGGGGGTTCTCACCACTTGAGGGCTCTCACAGGCTCCAAGGGGAGCCTGCTTTGGAGGAGCAGAGCAGCACGGGAAACCTCCCCCCTGTACCATTTTAAGGGGGAAGGTGTGTGGCAGGGCACTGTTGGTGCCTGCCACTTTAAGACCTAAGTCAAGCAGCCAACAGGTGCCTGATTGCAGCAGCCATTTTAGATTCATGGTTGCCTATACAAACAGAGCACTTTGCTGCTGGCAAGCAGGCAGCAACATGGCCTGGCTGCAAGGCTTTACATATCATCCTAGAGGTAAGGGCAGGAGATGTAGGGAATGGATTGGAGGCTCCTGGTCCTGAGCATGACCTAACTGCACCCTGCCTGTAGTGGGTGGCCTCGTGGGGCTCTCAGTCATGCGGGAGCCCCTAGGAAATGCCAGGCCAATTATCACCCCGGTGAAAGGTGGGTAGGGGTGCCTTAAACCTAGCCCTCACCTTTGGGTGGGTTTGCATAACACTGGAGGTAGTTGGGGGACAGGCAGGGTTGCAGCCACCTGATCCCTGTAGGGTGCAAGACCCCGAGGAGGGAGAATGGGGGCTAAGCACAGCTGCAGCCACCTGAGCCCTGTCCGGGGTGTAAGAAAACGTAGTTGAGGAAACGTAGTTGGGGCCAGGCACAGCTATGGCCACCTGAGCCCACCGGGGAGGGAAGCCCTGTGGCCCAAGTGAGGGGGTGATGTGGAGCCCCATGTGAGGGGGCAGAGATGAGGAACCCCAGTGATGGGGGAGGAAAACCAGAGGGCTGAGAGCCCAATATGTTTATATAGAGAAAACACAATGACATGCTGCTCCGGGGGGGAGTGAGAGTCCCTTTGAGACCCTGGAATACCAGTCATGGTGTGAGCCACCCCAGCTCCCACACTGGGTGGGTCACCTGCTAGTAGGGCCAGAAGGCAGACCCCAGGAGTGAGAATGGGGCTAGAGTGGCAGAGGCCTGACGTAGAGTACCCTCAGTTGGTCAATGCTGGGGTCAGGACCAGAACGGTCAAAAGGGCCAGGGGTCCACCGCGAGGGAGGCCCAGAGCTGAATGAAGACTGGGTAGGCCCCCTGAATGGAGGGATCTTAGAGGGGTCCTGATTGGAGGATTCTGGGGCTCAATGGGGAGCTGGTGAGATTAACAGCTGGATGCCAACTGCTAGGCATGGGCTGTAGTGTAGGTGAGGTATGGAGCCGCAGATAGCTCCCCCTAGCATTGAGGCAAGAACGGGTAGCCTCCCACCTTAATTAACATCTTAATTAATTAAGAACAAGGCATCGCAGAGGAGTCAGGTGGGGAGGCGTGCCCAAAGGCAAGTGGGGCAACTAGCACTGTTGGCTAGGTGGGGAGCCCCACTGCCACACACAGCAACACTACAAAATCTGAGAAACTTGTTGTTAATCAAGATTCTTTAGGTTTCTCACTGGTTAAGTGACCTGAGGGGCCTAGCCACTTGGTGTACTTTTTGAGTATGCAATAGTTTAGTGACTACAGTAGTCACTGGGAAGTGGGAGACCTGATTTATACGTCTTACCAGGCTGAGGACAAGTCCTCGAAGAAGGGCTGGAACCCAGATATCCCCCTTCCTCTGTCAGATAAGAGAAGCTATACCATCCAAAGAAAATACGCTAGGCTCATGGACTGAACTCCTTGCCTCCATCCATCAGACACTCCTGTAGCACTACAAGCATCATCAGTCTTGTGATAACTATGCCCCTCCCTATCATGGAGGGGCAGACTGGAGCTGCAGGAAGTGGATGACAAGTAGATAATTATCTCTGGAGACTGAGAGAGAATTTGTCCTAGGTCCTGAAGTAAACAAAAATTGCATTAATGGGAAACACTGTTCTTGGTAAAGAAGACTGCTCTTGCAAAATGGCACCTACCTTCCTGTAATGAGACCCACTGCCTAGCAAAAGGGAATATATTCAGAAGCAATAAGAGACTGCAGTGTTAATGGCTGTCTCACAAAAGTGGGTCCCACAAGGACAGCATTGTTCAGGCCATGGAATGGCTTCTCAGGCTCTCTCAGCTTTAGGAGGAAACTAACTCTGTGCAGAGTCTAATAAATGCTTCTTCCATCACAGACCTTTACATCTGCAAAACAAACTCCATAAGAGACACTCCTGTGACTTAACAGATTAGGAAAACAACAGCTACCATGCATTATATTCTGAGGAAAGCTGTGCAATAGGCTATGTGCCCAGCCCACACTGGGCAGAAAAAGGAGAAGGTTCAAACCAGAGGAAAAAAATACAACAGCTGACTGTCCTCAGTGCGGCCATTGCTAAGGAACCCAGCCATAGGGGAATGTGGCTAGGGGTCAGCTGGCTAATGTGGCTAATTGTCTGGCAGACAAATAGAGCCAGAAGCTATAAAAAGGGAGAGAATTTCTCTGGTCTTTTCTATAGAAGTGCTGGAATGATATCAGTTGCAAGTGGACTGGTACTACCAGCACAGGGGTGAATCAGACTTGACACTACCAGCCAAAACTAGGCTAGAAAAGAGAAATATAGTGGAGCTTTTAAATGTTCTGGGCTATGAACTGTGAGGCTACATACATGGTTCACAACTGATCTGTGGATCTCATTTCTGTGCCCTTCCTCCATATTTTAATTAACAATCTGAGGATAAGGATGCATGATAGTTCAAGAGAGATATTTACAATTTCAATGGCCCACGAGTCCACAAAGTTTGCACTGGGCTTCCAGCATTGTTTTATACCAGCCAAATAAAACACCTCAACACTGTTAGCAAGGACATGGTTTCAGCATGGCCTCCAAGTCTGGCCAGTCCCTGGACTTGACAGAAAAAAATTGAAAACATCATACAGAAAGCCTCCTTTTGCCCTTCTACATTACCAATTTCTGCCTTTACTATCCGAGTTCACCCTCAGAACCCAACACTGGAGGTATTTTTTTTCCTGCAGCCAGATTTTGTTAAGCTGCCCTGCCATATTAAATTATGCATGTGCATTCAGGAACCAAAAGTGTCTTGTATGTTGTAACATGAACAACAGTTATTGAGTAGGCCTGATTTAGAAGGAAAGATTTATTTTTCTCTCTGCTGCTGTATTTCACAGCAGAGGAAGGAAAAACAAAGAGTAGGGTACAGAAAAGCTCCAAATAAGCCTGAATGTACATAATTTAATTATTAAACAAATACAAGCTACTTAGGAGAAAACAAACATAAAGGTGATCTCAGGATCTCAAAATTTATGTTGCATTTAAGATGCACATTTGTAGAAAACAAAGATTGAGCTTGCCCTTGCAATATTTTCCTGGGGATAAACACTCTGTATCTGTGCAGTACATTTATGCCAACTACCTCAGCACAAGATCTGCCTTAGCAAATAGTCCAATTTTTGTTCTTGAATAATAAATGGCATAGCGATTCACCTAACAGGCCTGACAGAAAGCACTTTGCATGCTTACCCATGCTCCACTGAACTCCAATAGGACAGAACAAATCTCCAGCTGGAATGAGTTAAAACCCTTCAAATCTACACAGTTCAGAAGTGACACTGGACCAAGCAGCTATTTTTCTCCCAGCTGACACTGCAGTTAGGATCAACTAACCAACAATGCCTGGATGAATGCCTGTTTCTGTAGAACGGCTTTTTTAGAATGCTTTTCAGTGTTATGCACCCAAGTAGTAAGAAGCAGAAATAATAAACTGTCTGAATTTGTAATAACAAATTATGTTCTGAATATTGCTAGTAGTAATCCAGGATACTAAAGATTAAGGAATAATAGTGTGGAAATAGAAAATGTGCCTTTCAAAGAAAAACTCCAGTGACTTAAATTCGAAAGAAAAATTTCATCCGTACAAAGTGACCGAGCTGCATAAAATGCTCCACTAATTATGTACTGTTTCATATGCATCTTGGGGTTAACATAAGGTGCGTCTTCCCAGTAAGCTGAAGCTGTGAAATGTAGAATTTTATTTCCTTAATCAGACTTTATAAGAAAAAGATTCAAATGTACATAAAACCAGGAGTTAGAGGAGGACTAATAAAAAGATCAGATAAAAAAACATTCCAACTAGAAAACCATTTTCATTTGGGTCACGTTTTGTTCAATTCATTTAATTTATTAAGCAAATGTAAATTTCAGAACTAAAACTACTTGACAACTTCACACACACAGAAAACCATACAAACCTCAGCTGGATGATTCAATACCACACAGGTTGGGATCAAGCTACAGACGGTCTGGATTTGTACCCATCATAAAGACAACAATAGCTGAGGTCTGAAACGTTCTTAGCCTTGACATGCTAATGAATTTAGCTAAGAAAACACTGGTAGTTATAAAACAGAAACATATTATGGGCAGTGAAACTGTCATGAATCTTAGTGGTAGCAGAGTCCGGCTATTGTTGAGTACTTCTGAAAAATCCTCAAATATTTTAGACAATATCTCAAAGTCAAAACATCCATTATTCAAGTGAACCTTGAAAAGCAAATGAGATTTGGAAAAACCTGTACATTTATTCATGTGATATTGTCTCCAATGTGTTAAACTCAGAGAGGTTACAAAATGCAGTTCAGGAAGCTGGCATGAACCTAGACAAATGGAAATGTTTAATGGTGCGTTAAGCTGGAACAAATTAGTTACAAACTCTAAACTCAAACTAAATTATTTCACATGTTGCTAACCATATTAAAGTCTGCAAAGGAGGAATTTACACAGTATAAAGCAAGATATAGACTTAAATATTAGATACAATAAAGGCTGTTATGTGATGGCCAAAGAGTTTCATTGGAATGACTTCAGGATGACAAAGTAAAAATGGAAAAGAAATTAAAAAGAAAACTGGTCATGCTAACTAAACATTTATAACCCATTTTCTACTGCATTTATTCTCTATAGCTATACTTGCATATAAATTTACACAGGTTTAACATAAGGTGTTATTTTTAACCAATATAGTTCAACTAGTGAAACTTTCTATAAGAAAATTCTTCATAGCATCACAGAAGTAGGTTCGGAAGGGACCTTGTAGATCTTCAAGTCCGACTCCCAGCCTGGGCGGGAGAAAAGACTGGACTCAAATGAGTCCAGCCAGGTAGTCATCAAGCCTCTTCTTAAAGATCCCCAGGGTAGGAGCCAGCACCACTTCCCTAGGAAGTTGGTTCCAGCTCCTAGCCGCCTCAACTGTGAAGTAGTTCTTGCGGATGTCTAATCTAAATCTACTCTCTAATAATTTGTGTCCATTGTTCCTTGTCATGCCAGGGGGCGCTAGGGGAAACAGTGTCTCCCCTAAACCCTTCTGGTCCCCCCTGGTGAGTTTATAGACAGTCATCAGGTCCCCCCTCAGCCTTCTCTTGTGAAGGCTGAACAGGTTTAGGTCCTGCAGTCTCTCCTTGTAGGGTCTGCCCTGTTGTCCCCGGATCATGTGGGTGGCCCTCCTCTGGACCCTTTCAATGTCGTCCACATCCCTCCTGAAATGGGGCGTACAGAACTGGACGCAGTACTCCAGCTGTGGCCTGACCAGCGTCGCATAGAGGGGGAGGCTCACCTCCCTGGCTCTACTTGAGATGCACCTGTGGATGCATGACAAGGTCCGGTTAGCCCTGCCAACTGTGACCTTGCATTGTCGGCCCATGTTCTTGTATCAGGTTAAATGTAATTTATATTTATCTTGCACCTGTAATCATCAGGTGCAAGTTAACCCAATCCTGGCTTAAACTGATATAAAGAACATCTATACAGGAGTTTGCATTTGTTTAACTAAATGTTTGTCTTTTAAAAAATCAATTTCAAATCAAACCAGTGCAGTTTCTCTACGGACACAATCACAATTCCTCCTCCATCAAATAGAAGTAATAGACAATAGGGCTGTGTGAACCTTCAGTCCCTGATTCGACTCAGTGCAGATTCATCCCGATTTGGTGGCTGAATCTTTGAATCTGAATTGAATCAGGAGACCCTTTCATTTCTCCAAATCGAATTGGAACCCTCCGAATCGATTTGGAGAGATTCAGAAAGATGCAGAGATTTGAACATAGGCACAGTTTTAAATGTTTTTTCTATATACCTCAAGGTGTCATGCGGTTCATCAGCGCTGTGATGGTGGGGCAGATGGAGCGACCCATAGGAGCATGGGGGGGCTCCCAGCGCACTTGGCAGCAGACCTGGAAGTGGACCGATGCACTTGTAATTCACTTCTGGGTGGCCAGGGAGTGTGCTGGGACCCCCCCCCCACATCCACCGGCTTGGTGACTGGTGCCTCCTGGGTCTGGGGGGGTCACCCAGGGTCCTCCCGTGGCCAGTCACTGAGCGGGGGGGGGACATGGGGGGCCCCCTGTGCACTCCCTGGCAGAGCCGGAAGTGGACTGGAAATACTTTTGGTCCACTTCCAGGCTTGCCACAGAGCACGCAGGCCCCCCCCCATCCTGTGATGGCCAAAGAGTTTCATTGGAATGACTTCAGGATTCTCCATCTGCTTCACCGTTGCAGCATTCACGAGCTGTGCCTGGTACCTCGAGGTATGTAGAAAAAACTGTTAAAACTGTGTCTATGGCCAAATTGCTGATTCTTTGAATCAGCATCAAACCTTCAGATTTGGATTCGGCCGAATCGAATCAGGGACCAATTAATTAATTGAATCACTGTCCCCGATTCGGGCCAAATCTGAATCAAATACAGCCCATTTCACACCCCACTAGTAGACAACTATAAAACAATTTATGTCCCCACTACCATCTGTAAAGCCATATACAACAAAAGCTGTGTTATCCAGCACTTTATGAACTGGAAAACTCCATTAACCAGCATCCAAAGGACGCAAAGGGGGTAAAGCAAAACCGGAAGCCCTACTTCTGGTTTCGCCGTTGTAAGCTGAGTTCTTCTCCTTCACTTCTTTGGCCCATGGCCTGGAGCAAAGCAGCCTGCATGGGGCCCCCCTCCCTGTCCCCTGGCACACATTTGATTAACTGGTATATTTGATTAACCAGCATCCCCCATGCCTGGGAGATACTGGATAACAGAGCTTTTGCTGTGCTTTGGATGCTGTTCCACAGGTCAGTTATTCACTGCATTCCCACTTTATATTTAAATCTGAACAGTCAAGCCATGCAAAAAATCAGTAAATATTAAGTGACTTTAGGCATTCTGAAATGATAATAGGGTGGAACCTTATTTGATAAAAATCAGCATAGCTCATTTGAAATCACCAGAGTGATATTGATTCACTACAGCTAAACTAGCTTGATATTTTCTCCCAGACTGATCAAGCAAAGAGGTTTCAATAATCAGAAGGTTTGGATACATATCCAGATGACTCTTTAAACACTTTTCACTGTGTCAACCACTAATGATACACAGTCTTATGAGACAGCTACCAGATACTTTTTAAAAATTAGTAGTTGTAGAATGCATGCTGTTACCTTATTGCTTTACTAAAGGTGTATTTTTAACAAGGTCTGCATGCTCACTGCCCCAGTCAGCTGTAGGGAAGTTCACTCAAGTACCCACCTACATTTATTCAATGAAACTGACATTTATTTACTAGGTTCTGTATATAATCTTAGAATAAATATAGACTTTCAGTATATTCATTTCTTTATAGATGTTATTAATGCATCTGTTATTGCCTTTTATGGTCTTCCAGAGTATATTCTGAATCACAGTATGGAACTCAAGTTTTGCACAGATTTCTTTCTTTAAAAAAAACCAAAAAAACATTTACAAGTATCATTAGTTTGAAACAATTCAGTTTTTCACAAGGAAAGGAATAGTAGCTGGGTTTTTTGTTGTCCTTTGGCTCACAAGAAATGTGAAGATGCTTATCTAATTCTGTGCTATCAAAAGAGGACTATGTGCATTACAACATCACAGCTATTTTTTATCTATTATTTGTCCTTACACATTGCACAGATGCTTTTGGTTTAGGAGCAGTACATCCTGCATTTATACAAGGGTTTAAACTGGGTAACCCCTGAGGTGTCTTCCAATTTTATGGAATCCCTGCTTGAGCAGTGAGTGGGGTGGGGAGGAGGGGCACGAGGAAGCCAGGCAGACTCTACTGTGCCTGCCATCTCTGCTGGAACTCCAGACAGGGAGCAGAGGGGTGTGGCCAGCCCTGCTGTGGAGCAGACAGCCCTGCCCAGGGCTGCAAAGCATCTGGGATGCTGGGGGACTCTGGTTTAAGTAAAACCAGGAAGGGGTCTGGGACAGACATTGCATAAACTGGTTTGATCCAAATCAGTTAAGTCTGATACTACATTCAACCAGGTTTATCTCAAACCCAGTTCCAATCTTATGATTCTACAAAAATGAGGCTCCACTGTGGTGGTAACTGTATAAACCTAAAGTATGAGTAAGTAAAAAATCATTTGGAGCTGCAAGAGGACTAGTATGCAATAATAGACCTCAAATTTGGCCAAGAAGTCATTAGAAACCTTGATGAAAATGAAATTTAAAAAATGGCAGAAGCCAGCTGGGTGAGAATCCAGGATATAAGCAGAGAATTTGTCAAAGCAATGTAAGCAAATAATGAATTCAATCATCTGAAAGAGAAAGTGAAGGCAGGATTGTGGGGGGGAGTAGCTGTAGAGTCAAGTTGGATCTGAATCTGGCTTTTGTAGATGCAGTTAATTAGAGCACCTTGAATTCTGACAGGAACAAATTAGACAGTAATGTGTGATCTCTGGATTTAGCTAAACTGTTAATAATTGGTTTAATCAACAGAAAAACTTAGGTGGCTCATTTTTCCTAAGTGAGCATCTATCATTACTATGGTATTTTATAAGTAAAGCTGTAATTTTGGATAACAAATGGGAGGGGTGTCTGGTGGTAACATGACAGTCTAATCTGAAATGGAAAATCTCAGTTCAGTGCCAATGCCAGTGCTCCCATCAAAAGAAATCAACCAGCAAAAGGCATAGATCTAGACCCTGATCTACAGTAACCAACAACAGCTACAGTTTTATTATTAGAAGTAAATTTATAGCGTCCATATAATACTTCTACACAGTGTCCTCCTATCCACAGATTTTAGAGCTCTTACAAAGGAAGCCAGTGTCATTTATCTTCATCCTACAGATAGGAAAATGGAGGCACTGGGAAGGGAAGAGATATGTCCAAGGTCACCCAACAGGCCAGTGGAAGAACCAGGAAGAGATTCTAGGTCTGTTGAGTCCTAGTCCAATGCTTTTTTGCATACATAACAATGCCCCTTAGTGAGCCGTTAGACTGACCTACCAGACACCTTGGCTAGGGACAGACATTAAACATAAACTGGTTTAAGTGATCAGAAACAGGATTAAACCTGTAACAGGACAGACATTTAGCGCACATACACCAGCGTGAAAATGGCTGAACTGGGTTGAGATAAACCTGGCTGAATGTAGTATCAGACTTAACTGATTTGGGTCAAACCGGTTTATGCAATGCCCATCCTAGACCCCTTCCTGGTTTAACTTAAACCAGAGTCCCCCAGCATCCCAGATGCTTTGCAGCCCTGGGCAGGGCTGTCTGCTCCACAGCAGGGCTGGCCACACCCCTCTGCTCCCTGTCTGGAGCTCTGGCAGAGATGGCAGGCACAGTAGAGTCTGCCTGGCTTCCTCCTCCCCGCCCCCCCAATCCATGCTCAGGCAGGGGTTCCACCCTCCCCTTTCCCACAGCATTGACTGTAACCAGCATGTGGTAATGCTGAGAGATATTTGCGTAAGGCAGATAGGACAAAGGCAGACAGGACAGTGTCCACTTAGGGCTTTTTGGAGCTAAAAGAAGAGCTTGAACTAATGAGAGAGGCTTTTGTTTTCTTGATGGGCTGATAAACACTGTGCAACTCCCTGTTGTGTAAGTAAATGCTGTGCAACTCCTTGCTGGCCCTGGTCAGGAGCAGTGAGGAGGTGCTGGGGGGGGGTGGAGAACCCCTCTCTAGAGTGTCCTGCTAGGGTCTGGCCATGCCTCACGCCCTTAGCTCAGCACTGTCAAAGGGAAGCGAGGGCTGCTCTAGCACTTACCAGCTTCTAGCCTGAGCCCCTGTAGGCATGTGCCTACATTTCTTCAGTCCAGAGGAGATGTCTTTATGGTTACAAAACTGGTTCACCCTAGCCAGGTTAAACTAACCTGTAAAGATTGAATCAATTCAGGCTTAGGCTTTTTGAATGTCTGTCCCTAGCCCTTAGGATCACTGAATAAGGCTGTAATAGTATGAAGAACTACATGTAATCCAAATGTCAAACAAGTGATAATTCAGGTTGTCCTAACAGTTAGTCTTTCCCAAACAGAGACACTGAGCTGTAATTGCTGCACATCTATTAGCTGACCTCAATCAGCATAACAAACAATAACAGATGCTAAATGGAACATTAACAACATTTAATGTGTCAAAGATCAGTACATTAGTAACTCTGTATCACAACCTTTGTTTTCAGACATGAAGGACAAAATGGGTGAGCTCTGAAGCTCTCAACACATAAAACTGTGGCTATAAATAGAAAAGCTAGTTAACAGGGACACTGGCTGCCAGACGATGCTGAGCCTGGTTGCATCAGTGTCATGACCCCCACCTACAGGACGTTCACAGGACTACATGCTATGTAACAAGAAGGGTAAAACCTCTGGAATAGATTTACCTGTTAAGTAGTAAAATGGAAAAAAAAACAGGTCAACCTTGCCCTCTTATTATTGCAGTTATATATTATTTATATGTAACTATAGGTGCATTTGCTTTGTCTGTTTTACAGACAAAATATAAGGTCTTTGTCCTGAGGAATATACAAGCTAAGGACTAGATTCCCTTGGCAGGGAGCAAGCTTGGGTTCTAGGTTTCCCTGTAAACCCTGCTGGCAGAAGTATTTATATGTATTAACCAATGACTAATGCAAAATACATGAACAATCCTGGCACCAGGGACTGGAACATAGGACTCCCACTCCCAAGGGCATGCCTTCATCCTGGAATACAGGGTCTTTCTTGTTCTTCTGGCACCACCACTTTGCACTGTCCAGTTGCCCAGCTTTGATTGAAGGCTTAGAGGATGTCCTTATCCTACCCATGCTCTAGTCTGGAGACGAGGGCGTTTTCCCACTTCGGATGTGGGCGACATGGATTTGAATCACCTCAGCCTGATGAGTGCCTAAAATCCAGGCCTCACACTTCTTGCACCAGCTGTGCATAGCCCATGCTGAGCTGCCCTAAGGCTCCTCTGTGTTGCCCCTGCTGCCCTGCAGGGCAGTCTGGAGGTGGTGGTGACAATGCAGGGCAGCCCACTGCATCCTCCATGCAGCTGTTGCAGGAAGCACTGTGCAGCACTGAGAGGGAGAGGCTGCTTTTCCCCCACACTGAGCACATTTCTGCCCCACCAGCACTGCTGTTGCTGCAGCTATTCACCATGAGCAGGCGAGTTACAGCAGGTGCGGGGCAGGTCGGTGCTGTGCACAGGTCCCTGCCAGTACTGTGGGGCTGGAGCCCTAGAAAGGCAGTCCAGCACAGAGCTGCCCCAGCCCTGCTGCATGCCCAGGGGATGGCAGGACATGTCACCGTGGGACAATGCCTGGCCAGACAAAATCCCTCCGTGGGCCAGATCTGGCTTGCAGGCTATATCTTGTCAGGACTATACAGGAGTATATAGAGTTTGTCTTTTAATACCTCTCTGGGCCTTATTTTTCTCCCCATTTGTCAGGTAGATTTAATAATTCTAACCAACTTCCATCCTTAAGCTCAAATCATTGTTTTTAAAATGTTTGGATATCCTGAGATTGAATATATTTTGCAGTCCTGTAACATCTTCTAAGATAACTTGGTAGCTGAATAGCGGTTTTGAGATTGATACATAAGCACAATACTACACATGTAGCATGAAATCCATATCATACACTATGTGACCCTTCAGACAAGAAGCATTTTGAAACTTGAAATTAGAAATACTTTTCCAGGAAGAGCTGTCACTACAGGAGCTGCTCTTTTAAATTTACAGCTGCAACACCATACTCTACTTCAACCTTGTACTATGTAGTAATATTCAACCATTGCTGGAAGCTATAGTATGAATTCATAGAGCTGTTAACTCAGCATTATAAGAAACATATCAGCACAGACTAGCATTAAGTACAAAAAATATTTTATATAAAGTTTTGAATTTATGGCCGCCATATAATTATCAGTCAATTATAATGAAATTTATTGTAGATTTTCATTACTGTATGTTAGATACAGGAATCATTCTGTGGAAATGTGCTAAATCAGGTAAAATAAGTGTGGGATATTGAGATTCTCCTATACAATTTTCTGAAATGATCACTGCTGCATGTTTATTGTACTATGTTTTAGAGAATTACTCTAAAAAATCTATTTTTATTAACTTCATAGCAGATGCTCAGTAGAAGTATGGGATTTGTTAGACATAATCAAACTTCCCCTTCATTAAACCCATATAAACACTTACCAGAAACTCTAGAATATTCGCGTATTCAGGAAATGTTACAGTCTATTTCCATGCTCATGTTTCTGAATGAATAAAATGCTATGAACATATCTTATTGTATAATAGATAAAGTGCCTGCGATCTTTTCAGTTTCTAGCAATAGAGGACCTAACTGCACTAATCATGCAGTATCTTATTGAATGAATTAATCCCATTGTTTTCACAAGGGACTATTCATGTAGAAAAGCTATTACTTGCTGGCAATTCAGCAGTAAACTGCCCAACTAATCATTATGCAACCAGTTCTTAGAAAGCAGACACTTCTGCAAGTCTGATGATCAGATTAAATGTCCAAGTATCTTTGCCCTTTAGAGCTGTAATGATGATACACTGAACCTGATTTTGATTGAACAATTAAAAGAGAAAAGATTTTTGTTCCACCCCTATTCTAATTCATCCACAAAATTTAGTAGAAATCTTTATACCTTTCTGCCAAGGATGAAAAACCAACACTAGGACACATACAGGATGTAACCTGCATATCAGTATTGGTGGATATATAGATTCATAGATTGTAAGGGGCTGGAAGGGACCTTGCAAGATCATTGGGTCCAGCCCCCCCTGCACTAGGCAAGAAAGACAACTGCAGTCAGGTGACCCCAGCTGGTGACCATCCAGTCTCCTCTTGAAGATTTCCAGGGTAGGCGGTTGCACCATCTCTGGAGGGAGTTTATTCCACCCTCTGGACACCCTCACGTGAAGATTTTTTTTTTCTAGTGTTGAACTGTTTCTAAGATTGCTGGAAAGTTTTGTTAGGTAGGAGGACTTGGTAGGTCTGTATTTTAAGTAGAATGTAGACAGACCAGTATTTTCAATCCACAAAATGCATCATTACCTCATGGGTTAAAAATATACCTTTAGAAGAAGACAACCATGTTCTAATTCTTTAATTTCTACTTTCAACCTACAAAACAATAGATTATAAACTTAAATCTCACTCGCCTGCATTTTATTCTGTAGATGTAACACCCAGAGCAGCTCCTGTTTATGCAGGCTCACCATATTATCAATACACACTTCAGCAAATCTGCATTTAAGAGTGAGGGACAGGTGCTGATCTTGTACTGAAGTAGTTTGATAAGCTTTGACAGGAGATGCCATTAAAATGAGCCACTAGTGCAATGAGCCACCATCAACATGAGCCACCAATGCAATGTTTCAACTGGTAAAGCAAACAAAAAACTCTGGTTTGCATCCATAGATCTTTCTCAAGTAAATCCCAGAATGTCATCCTCCTGCTGTACTTAGTTTTGGTGAGGCTGCAGCTGGAGTACTGCATCCAATTTTGGGCTCCACAATTCAAGAAGGATGTGGAGAAGCTTGAGAGAGTCCAGAGGAGAGCTATGTACCTGATCAGAGGGCAAAAGAATAGGCTTTATGAAGAGACACTGAGAGCCATGGGACTCTTCTGCCTGAAAAACTGCAGGCTCAGGGGTGACCTGGTGGCAGCCTATAAGTACATCAGGGGTGTGCATCAGGATCTGGGAGAATGCCTGTTCACCAGAGTACCCCAAGGGATGACAAGGTCCAATGGTCACAAACTCCTCAAAGACCATTGTAAGCTGGACATAAGGAAAAAGTTCTTTACTGTCTGAGTCCCCAGGGCCTGGAATAGACTCCCCCCAGAGGTGGTGCAAACACCTACTCTGGACTCTTTTACGAAATGTTTGGACACTTATTTTGCTGGGATCCTTTGTCCCTAGCTGACTTCCTGTCTCTGGGGCAGTGGGCTGGACTCAGTGATCTTCCGAGGTCCCTTCCAGCCCTAATGCCTATGAAATCTATGAAAATCGGAATGTCTCAGAACACCTCTTACAGCTTCTGACACTTTCTGACAGAAATTTGCCATGCTTCTTCCAACATGTTCAACAGAACTATGGACAATGTCAAAAGCTAGTTAAGGCTCTGCCCTCCTTAGCTTCCACCTGGACCGCAAGTTTTTGGTTTTCCTTTTTCCATGTCTAAGGGTAATTTTCAGTATTTTGAACCCAAATTAGTAACTGTGTTTGTTTGGTTTTTTAAAAAATGGAGGGGAGTATGTGCTCCATTCAGAATAAATGAGAGGCATGCATGAAGTAAAATATGTTTGTTGTTTTAAATATGTTAATTTCAGTTTATAAAATATGCCACTCCCCAGTGTGCAACATTCAACTCAACAGCTCCCAGTATGCATAATAAATTTATAAGAATAGATCAATTAAACAGAAGGACTCAACAAGTTAATTGGCTTCTTAAGAACAGAATCCAGAGTGTTACCATGGTTAACATATTAAAGGTTTATTCTTACATGGATTTATTCAATAGATACTGTACTTTAAATTCACTCTCTGTCTTAATTTGAATTATCTTCCAACAGTCAACAGCTCTCAGCCTCCTGGGAAATCTAGTTATCATATTCTTTCCTGACAGCACCCAAACAGGCCAATTTGGAGAAAGCACCCAAGCAGGCCAATTTGTCCCATCCTCCCTAAGCCAAAAAAGCAAAATATTCATTGTTGCCAATTTAGAGAAAGACACTGAGAGACGACTTTCAATACCATCACCTGTAAGTGTCAGAGCTTCCCTTTCATAATTCAACACTGGTAGTAGAATTAGATCCAATATGCTTTTTTAGGCTAGGGACAGGCATTCAAAAAGCCTAAGCCTGAATTGATTCAATCTTTGCAGGTTAGTCTAACCTGGCTAGGCTGAACTGGTTTGTAACTGAACAACGTTCCAGAAATGCAGGCACATGCCTGCAGTGGCTCAGGCTAGAACCCAGAGGGTGCTAGAGCAACCCTCCCTCCCCTTGCACACTGCAGAGTTTAGGGGGATGTGGCCCTCTGATTAGAGAGGTCTGCCTGCACCATCTCAGGCTTCTCCCCACTTGCTTGTCAAGGGGCGGGAGGGTTGCCAGCCCCCTGCTAGCACTCTGAGGCAAGGGGGGAGGGTGCAGTGCATAGAGCTGAGCTGAGGGGAGGCATAGCAGGGCAAGACACTGATTAGCCCGGCAGGGAACTGATAACAGTGTTTATCATTTCTAACTCAGAGTTTATCACCCCATTAAGAAAACAACAGAGGGACATTACCAGCTACCTTTTGATTCTGGCTTTGTCACCAGTATCCAGCATGTGGTCTGCTAGCTAATACACAGATACCTCTCAGCAAGGCAGACTGGAGTGGGGTATTTCTACTTAGCAGGGAGTGGTGAGGGGGAAGTGGGGAGCAGCCTGCAGTCCCTGCTGGCGCTGCAACCAGGGAACAAAGGGAAGGGGCCAGACCTGCTGTGAAGCTGAGAGCCCCACCCAGCACAGAGAGCATGCCAGGATGCTGGGAGACTCTGATTTATCTTAAACCAGCAAGGTGTCTGGGACAGACATTGCATAAACTGGTTTGACCCAAATCAGTTAAGTCTGATAGTACATTCAACCAGATTTATTTCTGGCCGAAATCAGTTTTTCTCAAACTGGTTTATATGTACTGAACATCTGTTCTGTTACAGGTTTAAATCAGTTTTTGATCATTTAAACTGGTTTATGTGTAATGTATGTCCCTAGCCTTAATGATACAGTCCCATCCCTTGTGGAGCCAAGTGTTTTGTCTTCTTGCAGAGAAAGGTATACGATTCCCATTTTATGAAGATAAAATAGTTTTCAAAAGCTACAGTGCAAGCCAGTGACGGAGCCAGAAATTGAATCTAGAAACCCCTATGTAGACGTCTGTGTTTTAACGAGCAGACGACTTTTAGGACTTAACTTACCTGGGAAGCACTACTCAGAACAGAAAGTGAGGAATACAGAGAATTAATAGTAGATGTTTGTGGATTCCCTGGTACTGTGTTATAAAAGAAGAGAAGTTATTCATAGACCATTGTATACTACATTGTGAGAAGCAAGAATTTGTGTAAATGATATCTTTTATTGGACTAGCTGTTTGATTTGGATGGATTTTGACAGACAGGTTTTCAAGCACAATTTCACTCCCACTTAGGTCACTAAGTATACTAAATTTTTATTATAGGAATACCTCTTGAGGAAGGCAACACAACAGAAGCTAGAAAGACAAATGCCAGAACCAAGTGTTATATGAGTATAAATGATCCCTACTTTATCAGCCTATCTTGCTTATTAAAAAATACAATTTAAGGTAATCTCTCACATTTAAACTAAGGTGCAACTGGGTACATGTAAAATGCACTCTGGTTTTAGAAATAGTATGGATTATGGAGATATTCTTCATACACAAAAAAAAGAAGGAAAATATACACTAGAATAGCCATGAACTTCTGAAGAGCATCTGAGGTAGATCAGAGAGAAGAAGCAGTTTATCTGTAGGTGCTGTACCTGAAACAAACACCTTGGAAGGAAAGTACTGGTGTTCAACATAATCTGCTTAAGCAAAACAAAACTCTTTTCTTCATAGATGTACACATATATATCAATAAAAATACCAGGTAGGACCCATGAAACTGTTAGAGTAAGTGGATGCTGTGTGTAATAAACATTACTAAACCAATATAAATGCATTTTCACTTTTCTAGAATGGGCTTTTAATACTAAAGCAAATAATCTGCAGGAACTGGGCTTCGGAGGCCTACAATATACAACTGCCAGGAAGTTTAGACCACAGCCTATAAAGAATATTAGCACTGCCCATCCAATTCAAATGAATCTCTACTGGTAATTTGGGAATAATTACAGAAGTGTTGAATTTGGATCAAAATGTGAACTTAGTTTCAGCCCTATTTATAACAATATCTGTTATAGGCAATGTTGCAGTTTACAGTGGAGACCTTTTATAGAGTGGCCTTCCTTCAGGAAAGCATAGTATTCATGCCGCTTGGTTCAATCTGTATAGGTCTAAACTTAGACAGTTATACTAGGCTGAAGATAGCACCACAATTCAAATATTTTCTTGCTTTTCCAGAGAAAATGTTTAGTCATTCAGATCAGAATTTTATGCACTGCTTTTCATTCCTTACTAAACTATTTTCTTGGGACCTAGGGATTTATGATGTTCAACAGCATCTCTGTCACTGTAGTTTTCATCTCTAGTCCTACAAGGCTTTTTTCTATCCCACTCACCAGGGGTATCACACCCATCTGGCCCTGTGGGCTAGATGAGTGCTGTGGGGTTGGTCAACAGGCCAGACGAATGGCATGTGGCTGGCCCCCTGGGCCAGGTCAGGCCCATGCACCTTCTGTGCCCCCTCCCTGCTCACTTCTGCCAGGCTGGGACTATGCTGTACTCAGCACCCACTCCAGCCAGTCCAAGAACCATGCTGAATGCAGTGCCTGCTCTGGAGCTGGGAGAAGGGTGTGGAGTAAGGAGTGCCATATGCAGTGCAGGTTTTGGACCAGACACTGCATGTGGCATGTGTGACTGGCAGGGGCAGGCACCATATGCAGTGCATAGAATCATAGACAATGAGGGTTGGAAGGGACCTCAGGAAGTCATCTATTCGAGCCCCCTGCTCAAAGCTGACCATCCCCAATTACATCATCCCAGCCAAGGCTTTGTCTAGCCCAAGCCCCAGCTGCCACCTGTGGGTGGAGTGAAGTACAGAGTCCAGCTCCCTCTCCTCCCCCACGCAAGCACCACTGCTGGATTGGAGCCCATGTTGCGGGGGAGGGGGAGGATGTGGGCTGCTCACTGGAGGTTTGGGGCTCCCCGTCTTGCTGCATCCCTCACAGGGGCTCCAGAGCCCAATGGGCAAGACCTGGCATAGGAGGAGGGGAGCACCATGCCGTGCTGCACTGTGCCACCACGGCTACCAAGCTGAGGCACCTCCTGGTCACCCGGCAGCAGCATGGGCACAACTTCTGCATTGCTGCCACTGCCGGGCTTCACCCTGGCAGCCATGGTGGTGCAGCACAGGTGTGTGTGAAATGGCTCATATTTGATTTGGCTTGAATCGGGGACAGTGATTCTATTCATTGATTCGGATAACAGTCCCCGATTTAATTTAGCTGAATCCAAATCTGAAGATTCAATGCTGATTCGAAGAATCAGCGATTTGGACATAGACACAGCTTTAAATGTTTTTTCTACTTACCTCAAGGTACCAGGTAGCTTGTGAATGCTGCAATGCTGGAGCGGATGGAGCATGGGGGAGCCCCCCTGCATGCTTGGCGGTGAACCTGGAAGCGGACTGGAAGCACTTCCAGTCTGCTTCCAGGTCCGCTGCCGAGCATGCAGGGGGTCCCCCCCTCTGGGTTGGCAATTGGCTGTGGGGGGACCCTGGGTGACCCTCCAGACCCAAGAGGCACCATTTGCCAAGCCGGGCTCTGTGTGTGTGGGGAGAGGGCCCTGGTACGCTCCCTGGAGGACACGGAAGTGCTTCTGGTCCACTCTCAGGTATGCTGCTGAGCGTACTGGGGAGCCCCCCATGCTTCTGTGGGACGCTCCATCTGCCCCACCATTGCAGCATTCACAAGCTGCCTGGTACTATGAGGTATGTAGAAAAAACATTTAAAGCTGCGTCTATTGCCGAATCTTTTCGAATCTCTCCAAATCAACTTGGAGGGTTCTGATTTGATTCAGTGAGATTAAATGGTCTCCTGATTCAATTTGGATTTGAAGATTCAGCAACCAAGTCAAGCTGAATCAAATCAGGGATCGAAGCTTTGCACAGCCCTAGTGCAGCACTCTGTCCCACAATGGGTCCCAACTGCTGGGTCGTAGAGGCGGCTCCTGCCCAGAGCTGGTTTGGCCCAGCTGCAGCCTCACACCCTACTGTGGGAGCAGAAATCTCAGGAGGCATGTTTATTGTGACCCCATCTGCTGATGTTGCCACTCTATTTGGGGTTGTGACTCACAGTTTAGGAACCGCAGGGTTAAAGCAAACAGTGCATGCATGCACATGCAAGTGTACACACACACAGAGTTATGTTTATATTTAGTTCTTTTAACCAGTTGCAACCAGAAAGGAGAACACGCTGTGCAAATGATAAGTGGATGGTAAAGTTGCACTTCAGAGGGTTTTTTTTTTTAAGAAATACCTTTCCCCCACAGGGAGAACATTGAGCTGAATGAATCAACTGTTTGGAAAAGATTACCTTTTAAAAGAACCTTTGCTTATTCTAACTGTTACAGTGGACCAGATGCTAGACAAAGGGATTGCAACACTTGGCTTCTCTAATTACCTTGATGTAAAAGGAAGTGAAGCTAAACTCTTGCCAGTCAGGTAAAACCACTATACTGTCCCTAGGGTTACAGTTTGCCATTGTCCAAGAGATATATTACTTACACTGTACTAAATTATTACCTTTAAAAGGACACTTTGAAAATCTACAAATCTAGACACACTTTTGGCTGTGTGCTCCTTAAGCAACATACAGGTGTTTTTTTTTTGCTATTCAGATGAGATTACAGTATTTATTTAAGCTGATCTGATAGCGGCTTCCTTTTTCAAATAGTTTTGTTAAACAAAATTTTAAACAAACAAAAACACCATGTGTGTGCGTATGCACAAAAATATTCAAACAGTTCCAAAGAGGTTACAAAAGGAATACAAATACTTTGGTCACTGTACGGCTGTTTGCATCTTCTCTGATAGTCTTTAGTATTGGTCACTGCTTGTGACAGGATCCTAGACCTGAAGGGCCACCAATCTGATTTAGTGCAGCAATTTCTACATTTACACCAGATCCTATAAACAGAGCCACTATCAACACATCTTCTGGAGAGAGAGGCCATTTTTTATTCTGTGTTCATACTGCGCATAGCATGATGAGCTTCTGGTTCATAAGGAGAGATCTCAGTACTTCAGAAATACAAATAATAATCACACTGAAATGAAGTGCTTTTGATTCTTCATAAAATGCTTTTTTGATATAATGCATAATGATATCTCTATCCAAATTTTATTTACTTTGGGACTTTAAAAATATATAGAGGATTCGCTACATAGAGAATACAGAAAATTTCAGAACCTTTTTAGACTGATTTTGGGCTAAATCCAAATTTCTGACATGCTGCCTATTTATGTCATGTATTCTGTACGGAATACCTGCACAAAACCCCAGTGATATAAACAGTATTTTAGCAGAGGGCTCAGGTACAGGCTATGCAAAAAGATGTCCAGCAAAAAGCAAAGGGAAGGATCTAACCTTCTGTTTTTGGAGATGGAGACTCCAAAACTAGGACTCCATGCATAGGACTTACATTTCACAACCTATTTTTTCTTTGAAAGGTTTCTTCTTCTAAGGATCAAGGGTACCAGTTAAACAAGGTGTTTAAACACATGCCTAACTTCAGATACATGAGGAGACCCAACAATTTAAAATTCTTCAGGTCCTTGGATCTTTGAAACATCATCTCCATCCTCAAAAGTCTTTTTATTAACACAAGATGTCTTGCTAAAGATGTTGTGTAACTCAACCAGAGCCTTCGGATTCATGCAGGATGAGTTTGGCAAAATTCTGCGAACTCAAAAATAACACAGCTCAAACTAGCGGACCACAGTGGCCCTTGCTGTGCCTAGCTGAACTGAATCTAAGAAAAGTGACATCTTCCATTAGAGGGAGATGTGACTTAATTTCTCCTTGATCCCCCACGTAAGGTTTATTTTAACATAGTGGAATGATATAAACAAGAGAAAATAAGCCATTTTGGAAAAAACATGCTTGAGGCTTAATCCATTCCAGCTAGGGTTGATGGGGTCTCTTTTTATTAATGTCAACGGGTCCTGAATAGGCCTTAAATTAGAGCATGACTGAAGAGTTGATCTCAATCCTGGTTAGAGTAATGTAGTTCTGGATTCTTGCCTACTTTTTTGTTCAGACTTCTGCAAAGGCCCAAGAAATGCTATATTCTGATGCTGCAACACACAAATACCACTTGTCTCAGAAGAAGTGGAGCTGCAACAAAGTCTATTTTTAGGTACCTCAGGGATACAGTTGCAAAATTAATCAAAGGAAGCTATTCTTCAGGTGGAAAGGGAGGCAATAAGCTGTTAACAAGACTGCAGTGCGGAAGGATGTTATATAAAGGTAACTATTTACACTGAATCTCAGAACAGGGGGAAAAAAAATCAAGATGCAAGTGGATGCTCTTGAGACGCACAAAAGAGGCCTGAGAGAGACGACAAAGAGAAGGCAGAGCTGAGGCCAGCACAGTTTTCCTTGAGAACTTCCTGGCAGCAATCCAAAAGGAAGGTAGCAGTGGCATGGTGTGGAAGGAAGTTGTGTGCAAGACTTAAGGAAAAGCATTAAAATTGCATGTATTCTCTTAAGGAAGGACAGATGAGACCTATAGCCTGTCATAAAAGAAGGAAACCTATAGCACATCACATCATAACTAAAAGCTCCTTTTCTTATTCATACAGTGCTGCTGGTCTTATAGTAAGAGTCTTCCACAAAAATGTGCTTTCTGAGCTTATGCTAAGCCCCATGACCTAGGTGGATTGTATTCATGGAGCGGAAGGGATAAGGAACCGACTTCGTTTTCCATTTGAACAACAACTCTCTCATAAAGCTATGCAAGAAAGGGCAACACACTGTGCCTCACAAATTTGTATCAGAGTACTTCAGGATGAGCATGGCTCATCTTCCCCTGTGAGATTCTGTAGAGGCTTTCAGAGGATTGCTTCACAAGTATTTTGTTAAAACACCTGGTCATCCTGAAAGGAAAAGTTAAAAAGAAAAGGAAAAAAAAAAGCATTCTTCAGAATTATTTTTAGAGTCCCAGGAATAAATCGGCTCCAGCAAGGTTTGTCCATGTTGACATCCACTCAGCTTTCAGCCTTAGTCTGCCTCCTCCCTCTTCTTCTCTGTTACCGAGGCAGAAGTTTCTTGTTTTCCTCCTCTAGCTCCCTCTCAACCCATCTCCTGATCTCCCTAGCGTCTGTTCTCAAGCCTTCCCATACTCCTCTCCTTAACCTCTCATCCTCCTCTGGCTTTCCCAAATTCCTTTGGCCTCTGTGACTCCATCTTCTTCTTTCCTCTCTAATAATGCCTTCAATATATGTCCTTCACAAGATCTTCCTCATTTTCCCCTCCACTGCTTTGGGGGAGACCAAAACAACCATTTCCACTTCCTGTCACTCTACCCAATAAACTGGGGATCAGAGACTCGGATGCTCATATTCATGCTCTAACCATATCTCACACTTTCTTTCTGCTCTCACATCTGAGCTTTCCTATCCATTTATGTAGCCAGCACTCTCACAGAGGGTCTCATCCTCTCGCAGTTAAGTTACTGCAATACTCTTTTCTCTAGTCTTGACAAACACAATCATATCCTAATCATAGCCATTAAAAGACAATTTTTCCAATCCACTGCTTTGTGTGTGCCACCCTGTAAGGACTCCTGCAGTGGGGACCCTTCTGGTGAAACAGGAGGCGTGTGGGTGTCAGGAGACAGCCTTGCTGCAGCTGCAAAGCTGCCGGGGCTCGGTCTGTGCTGCAGCCACTTGGGCAGTCCCCACCCCTACACCTCGCCCCCAGTTCTGCTAGGAGGATCCCTGCTGCAGGTGATGGTTCCCCTCCCCTGCCCAGCTGCGCAGCAGGACTAGCGAGTGCAATGTCTTACGGCCAGAAACTGGGTCAGAGAAGCTTTTCCCATTCTGCTTCATGGCCTTGAGGGCTTTAAATGGCCCTGAGGGCTACTCAGCTAGGCAGCACACATGGCAGCTTAAAAGCTGGGAACCTGGGACAGAGGGCTGAGGAAGCTGTCCCTGGCTCCACTTCCTCACACCTCCAGCTTTAAATCACCCTGTGTGCAGCTCATCTGGGTAGCACATGAAGGGATTTAAAAATCTGGGGGTCCCTATTTACAGCCTGCCCCCTTCCCAGGCATGAGTGAAGACAGGCTGTCAAGTAATGGGCTCCCTTAAGTGGGTGCCTAGGAGCAGCAAGGCTAGTGCCACCTGCCTAGAAAGCCCTAGTGCTACTTGGCTGGAAATCTCTAGCCAGGGGGCTGGGACATCTGTAAGCTCCAGATCCCAGCCTGATTTTCTACTGGTAAGAATTCTTACCACAGAAATTAAAGCCTGTACATAACTCAAATTAGAGTCAGAAAAACAGAGCTGATCTCTCTGTGGCAAAAAAGCTACAACATAGGGTTCTTTGGTACAACACTGCAAGATGGTCATATCTACCTTTCCTGCTTTATTCAGTCATGAAGTGGAAACTATTCTAACTGAGATCTGTCTGCCTTGGTCCCTAGACATGCTACATCCTTGGATAGAAAATGTTCAATTTATAAGTAGAGAAAACAAATACATTCACTGGTCCTCAACCCTTCCCTAAGCCTGGAGCCAAAACACTTAACACACTTACTCCTCAAGCCATGGGACTGGCATAATAATAATAAGAAATAGAGTGGTCCCATCACACACCCCAAACAAGCAAAAGCAAGGAAGAGTTGGGGTTAAAGGTGTTTCTTTAGAGATGGAGTCAGGATTTACTGAGTAACAGAAACTCATGTGCACAGCCCCTGCGATGGATTAATTAGCGTAACCCCAGATCCACACCTGCTAGGTTCTGGATTTCAGCACAATGCACCATCGCTTAAGCAGGACAATGGAAAGAGTCTAGTTTGTGCATGGCACCGGTATGACAAGAACACCAAGTCTGTCCTGTATCTCTCCCTTAGTTAGGTTTTGGAGCTAATCTACTTCCAAAAAGTCAGTCCAAGCCTTGATCCTCCTAATCTTCAAAAACATGAATAAATCAGGACTGAACTGCATTCAAGAATGCACATCAAAACTGACAAGCCAGCAATGTCCTGTGGGACAACACAACTCACAAAGCCTGGGGAAAAATTTTTAATAGCCAAGGTAAGTGATACTCGGAAGCAAACCAACTGTGGAATGATCACTTTTCAGAAGGGCTGAAAAACTATGTGCCCTTATACAGCTCTTCCACCCAAGCTGGCATTGTAAGGGGCAAAAACCATCACAAAGTCATTTATCAAGGCCCTCTCTTTACTAGTATAATCTGTGGAAGAAGTTTCCCAAAATAACTTTTCTTTTTGTTTAGGCTTGCAACATAGAAAACGTTGAGAAGCTCAGCATTTTAGACTGCATGTAGAAGCTGTGGCTCTGCATACTCTGATGTTCCATCAGGCCACTGGCACCAACAAGGATGCATTTCAAGGACAGTGGCAGTTATTTACACATACTCATTGAAATATGGACAAATTGGCTTCTGTTTAAAGAAGGCATCCACCTTTTGTTTTGTTTTGCTTTTCCTTTCAAGGAAAATCTAACATAAATGTTAACTAAGATTGTTTTTTCTTTTCATAAAATAGGAAAGTGAAACATTTGGGGGGTAAGGCATGCAGTACATGCTTCAATCAAGGTTATATCTGTTCTTTCAGAGCTCATAATCTCTGCCTCTGTTACAATAACAGCAGAAATGTTTTCTTATTAGCAGTACAGAGCTGTGTAACAATAGATGTTTGTCTTGGCCCCAGGAGTTGGTCTGAAGGTTGTATTTACATTTCACCCTGCATAAACACCATTCAAAAAATATTACAGGACAGGGGGTTCAGAAGGTACCTCATATAAGCTATGTAACACAGAACCAAACACTGCACGTAGGGTAACTTCAAGGTTGATTTCCATTGCAATGGAGTTGCACAAAATGTAAATGAGGCAGAATCTAGCTCAAATTATTTACTAGGTGGTAATGTTCCTTTCACCATATAAGACAGGGTTCAACATATTCCCAAACTTCAGTTTGGCAGCTTCTTGGGAAGTCCATGCTATGTCCCAGATGAAGTCAATAATTATCCATTTCACACTGGATGATGTTTTGAGATAAATAACCAGTGTTTACAAAGTGCAATGAATTGTGGATGGCAGGAAGTCCAAAACATTGCTACCTGAAACTTCTGTTGACACATCAACGTGTGCACATGTGATCCTTAGATTAGGAGAGAATCAGTAAGTATGTGTGAGGCGGTGGATATAGAATTAGGAAGATTATTACTGAAATAGGATGTCCATTTCTGGTGTTCACAATTAAAAAAATATGAGGCTGACAAATTACAGAAGATTTATGGGGGAAAAGGGCTACGTAAATGATGGGACATCTGGAAAACCTGCCTCACTACGAGGGATTTCAGAAACTCTATGTATCTTATCAAAAATGGTGGACTTAAATGAGGGGACTTAAATATGTTTTACAAATACCTACATGCAGCAGAGATTTCTGATAGCAATGACTCTTTAATGAGAGGATCTGAAGCAAGACAAATGCATAGGAGAAGTTAAAGTTTTAGCAATGTGAGTTATAAACCATTAGAACAATTTATGTACCAATAGAAGGGAGGTATTTGTCATTTCTTGACATGCCTATCAGAGATTAAGTATATTTTGAAATATGCTGTTACTCAAGAAAAAGTTACTGAATGATGCTCTTTACCTTATTTAATTGTTTGTCCAGTTACAAATGAAAAATTCAGATTAGATGATCACAATGGCTTCAATTTGCCTCAATAACTGTAAGAATATAGGAATCTGAAAGCCAAAGTGCAAATTGGGGCCACATCCAGATTAGTTCTGTAGACATGTAAAAAGGACCGAAATGGAATTTAGTGGAATGATCCAAATTGGTCTTGATCAGCAAGATACAAAATACAGTATTGGAGTATGCACCGAGGAAGTGGAAGACTTGTTTTGGCTTTTCTTAGCCTGAGGGGATTCAAACTCACATCTTCCTCTTTGAAGAGTGTTCTGGCCAGAAGGCTAGGGAACAGTGCAAGACAACTCTTGAAGATGGGCCAGCAGTCAACCAAGGACAAAAGACTCATAAGGCAGAGCAAGAGGAAATATGACCTTAAAGCTTAGGGACAGAAATAGGAGGATCTGGCTTATATGCAGTAACTGTCTAATACAACATGGATCTGGCATCTCCCTGAGGTAGCCAAGAGTAAAATGCTGAACAGGGTGGTGAAGAATGAAGAAAGACTTAGATGCACAAATGGAGGCTTTTGTGCAGTGGGCTAAGGGGCAAGGGCAGGGGCAGGAATTAGTCAATTTAGGCATATTCTGAGGACTCTTCCAGGACTGGACTCCTGTTGGGGGTAGAGGGGCTGGGGGGAGGAAAGGGAAGGGGGAGTGCTTAGCCAGTCAGTCCCTACCCTACACCACTGCATGGAATTGTTCTGTCCTAAGTGCAGGACTTTGCACTTCTCCTTACTGAACCACATGAGATTTATTTTGGTCCAATCCTCCAATTTGTCATGGTCTCTCTGAATCCTAGCCCTACCCTTCAACGTATCTACTACTTGCCCTAGATCAGTGTCATGCGCAAACTTGCTGAGAGTGCACTCTATCCCATCTTTAGATCTTTGATGAGGATATTGAACAAAACTGGACCCAGGACCAATCTCTGGGGCACTGCACTTGATACCGTTTGCCAAGTAGACACTGAGACATTGTTTACTACTCTTTGAGACGGACGATACAGTTAGTTTTCTATCCACCTTACAATCCATTCTTCCAACTAGATTTCCTTAGCTTGCTTGCAAGGATGTTGTGGGAAAGCATATGAAAAGCCTTGGTAAACTCAAGGCATATCTCATCCACTGCTCCCCCAGCATCTCAACATAGATGGCAAGCAGGTTGGTCAGGCATGACTTGCCCTTGGCGAATAAATATTTTGGAGCCCACAAGGGTTTCTCTGCCACCTTGAGAAGGCCAGGCCCATCTGCAACTTTGAACTCACAACCTTTTAAAGGTCAGTACACCACTCGGAGCCCTGATCCTCTTTAAGAAGTTCTTTGGTGCTCCTCTCTCCCAATTCACCTATCCATTAAATCCATCCTGTCTCTTTTTATATCTTGTGTTCATAGGTAAAATCTTCCAGCAACTCTATATTCCATGCATTACTTCTGCTGTGATTTATTAAATACTGTGATAGGGTGAACTGATTATCACCATGGTTAAGGAGCACAAGATGACACTTTTCAAACGATGCCATATGCCTCTAACCCAGGAGTTCAGCTTTTCAAGTTAATGTAAACTTTTTGTGGGCTGAGACTGTCACATACATGTCTGCACAGCACCCAACACAATGGGCCCAACCCTGTCACAGATGTTAGGAGCTACCAAAATGTAAACATTAAAAATGCAAACATTTATTCTTGCAACTACTTATCCTAATTATCTGCTCATCAACCATCACTGTCTTAAAACACACTGGAGATGAATGAAAAAGAAAGACTTGTATGCAACAAGTAGCTAAAGCTATCAATGGTGTGCTGGCCATTTAAGAAAAGCGCTATTTCAGCTCTTACTGACACTGTTAGTGAGCTGTCTGACTGAATGGATCAGCTATTAGCGTAATGTAATTTCATTTTGTGCATTTTTACATTTGAGATACACTTCTCTTTCATGGCTGCCTGCTGCTGTGCTAGATAATGGAGTGTCTCCATGGTAAAAGCCAACTGCCACCGGTAAAGAGACATTTGTCTTTAAACGGAGCAGTGAAGCTCATATGTTTTGACTGTAAGCAGCAGTAAATTCAAATTCAAGAAACCAAATCTGACAGAAATAAGTAACAACAGGAACTATCTACATTGATCAAAATAAAAACATCCATAATTACAACTCTCAGCAAAGGCACCTTGTACTTTAGGTCTTGCCTCAGGATTGTACCTTTACAGATTACTTGAGTATGTAATCACTGCTCCCTTACTCACAGATGCACAGGATTCCTTGGTCATGAAGTCCAATCTTTTGACATTACAGGCAACCATGACATATTATTACTTCCGTAAAATTCATTGAGTTCCGTATTAAACCAATTACTTTTGGCTCTGTTATTCAAATTCATAATAAAAGAAACCTATTTTTTGGGAATTGCATATTGTCAGGAATATTAATTGTATTTTGCAATTGCAGATTGACAATGACAAGACACTTGGGGAATTCATGTTATATGCCTCTGCATCTTATTTACAATACATACATTTTTTCACTTCTGTTTGCATGTCTCACACCAACCTATTAAAGGTACAGGAACATTTAGGTATACATTTGCAGCATGTGTGTATTTTCCATCACACTATCCTGTGACTCAGTACAGATAAGACCACAGAAGCTTTCTGGTTACCTGGAGTTTCTTCTTACCAGAGGTTTTGCAGCTTCATGCTGCTTCAACATTTTCTCCCTATTCTATTTCAGGAAGAATTTGGTGAATTACAGCACATGAAAACAAGAACAAACCAAAAAGGAACTGATGCATCCCAGTTTTCTGGTGTGGATGCACTGTGATATTGTAGAAATGTTTAGCTTATAACTAAAGGAGCATCTTCAAGCTACCTCTGTTGTCTGATCTTTGATATGGCAAGCAAGTCACAATGTGCCATTTCAGTGGCCAGAAACTTGCCCATCTGTTACAGGAAGAGTCCAACAATTAGAAGAGCATTAAACAAAAATCAATTCTCAATAGTAATGTGGCTAACTAAGGAGAGAAAATGTTCTTGGCAGTTGTATTTCTCATCAAAATTTGGAAAATGAGCCCTACTCTTCCTTAAATGTGTCCTGAGGGATTAATAAAGCGAGAGCATTGCTTTAAATCTTGTGCAATCCACAACTTCAGCCAGACATGTCTCCACTGATTTAGGCTTGTTTGCTCTTTTTCTAAAAATTAAGTATTAAATCAGGCCCATGAATTCAAGGAGGCCTGTTTTCAGGGGTCAGGAGAAGAGTCACTAAAAACTGCATTCATCTGGTTTCCCAACCAAAGGAACAGAACAGGAACATGAGAGAGAGAGAGACAGAGAGAGAGAGAGATTAAGATCCAGATGCTGCCAAGAGTCAAATGAACATAACCAAATGCTTTCAAATGATCAGAAACAAAGATCTCTCTCTTGCAAGTCCCGTACACAGTAATTATAACAGAACTCTTTACTTTAGACATCTCTTAGGATATACTAAATCAGATAATGGAGATAATCACAGATACATTCCTTAATGCATGCTATAAACGTAACCATATATGATGTCATCACTGATTGAATCCAAGTTTTCTTCAGTTCTAACAGTTCATTTATGAAGGTGCATGTGAATTCAATAGCCTTGTTGCAATTGAGAGAGTACTGAGTCATCAGGTTTCAAGACTACTTGCAACAGGTAAAAACAAAGTATTAATACAAAGAGGTGTACATATGTATTTTCCTTAACATCAGATCCCTGGGGAAGGTTTAACAATAAGAGAAGCAATTGATTCTGACAGCAAATAAATAAGTTGCAAGGAGCATTTCTGAGCAAGATAATTAGTCTCGCCCCCTAGAAAGCATATGAACTATTGTAATAGCAATTTCTGATTTGTTGATTGTCTGATTGTTCTGATTTGTCTGATTTCCATTTAATAGTAGTTCTAATGCAGACATCATTTAAACAATATATGTGAATCCAAGCTTTCTTCCATCTTCATTTTTAATTACAGGGTTATTCATTTAATGAAGTTTTGATTTAGCTTGCCAGTATTTAGGAACTGAGTGTTTAAGATGAAAGGTTTCAATTTGGTATTATTGTGCTGTCTTTCAAAAGTTTGGCCACTTGACTTCAGAAAATAATTTATTTCTGGGCATAAAAGTTAACAGGCATTATGTTTCAAAAAAGGGAAAAAGAAAACTCAACTAACTAAATCCAAACACGTCTCTCAAAAAAATGCCAAACTCAAAATGAAAAAACCACACCTACAAATGGACATAAAAATATGCATCTTGGGAAAATATTACTTTAAAACAACAGATTTAAAATAAGTTTGAATTCAACCTGTTTTCCCTAACATTCTGACATATCACTGTGTCTTGCCAAAAGTAAATCAGCAGGGATCCTGGTTTTCTCTGATAAAAAAGAAAAAAAAATCCCAATTTTCAGATGAAAAAAGGAACCCAAAACCCACATTTTTCCATGATTAAAATGAAACACCACTACATATAGATGCATGTATATATTAGTGGTGTTTCATTTTAATCATGGAAAAATGTGGATTTTGGGTCACTTATTTTCCATCCAAAAACTGGGGATTTTTTTCTTTAATCAGAGAAAACCATGATCGTTGGTAATCAGTCAGAATACAGAGGACAACAGATAGTTGCCAGGAGAGAAAGGGTTATGAAAGTACACTGCCTTGACACACAAAGTTGACAGTTGTGCAAGCATGGGTTGTATAGTAGTTAAACAAAGGCCTTATTCAACCAGAAGGCCCCGATCCTGCAGACTGTCTGCACTATGAATGCTTCCATTGAAATTCATGGGGAAATATGCATATATAAAGGACCTCCATTTCATATTAGCATTCTTGGTTATAGTCTATGCAGTAACTTTTTACCCCATCTAGAAGACAAAAGATTTGACCCTTTTGAAAAAAAGTTTCTTACTTTAGATAGGTAATTAACGACAGATCTAAAAGTAAATAAATAAAAGAACTGCCCTTAGTTGCTCTAAGTAAGGGTCTACTTAAATTGCAGAGAAACTAAACAATTTTTATGGGTTGGCTGTGGCATAAATAGCAAATTCTGCAGATGTTTCTTGGATGTGCTTCAGTGGCCTTGCCCCTTCGTACTGATTGGCAGAAAGGCCCCAGCAGGGGTAGAAGTGATGAAGGGGCAGCTGCCATTTTGTCTGCTGCCCTTTGTGCCACCCCACCAGCTGGCACCTTCTCCCTCACTAAGGTGGGCTGTGAGGCTTGGCCACAGCTGCAGCTAGAGCCACTGGCTCCCACTGGGGAGCCAGCATTATATTTTTTATCAAGTTTTTAAGTTGATTTAATGGACAATCCCAAATTTTCCAGTTTCTGCAAAATCATGAACTGAGTAGACCTTTAGTTTAGGTGGTATGAGAAGCAGGTAAGTTTTTCCTCCTAAACCAGGCAACTTGTTTTGAAGACACCATCAGCTTTATATCTGAATCTCCACTCAGACTGAGATTAAAATACTAGGACTGGCTGTTGGTACTGTGATGAATCTGCCAGGCTGAGTTTCAGCATGTATATACCTATATATGTGTATTTGTATATGCATGTATTTACATGTCATACACGCACACACCCATGCTGTCACTCAATAAAACAGATATATAAAAGGGACTCAAGAATATGACCTAAAAAAGTGCAATGCATACACTGTTATAGTTGCTAACGCACTGTAAGAGGTAAAACCTTCCCAGTAATCTAACAGTGGAGAAAGTGACAACTCGTGACAGAAGGGTCCAGTGTTGTGGTGACTAATAATAAGAACTCTTACAGTGAATAAGAACAAGAACTTCTTGCTAATGAGAGCTCCAAGAACTTGAATAAAATTTTTCCATGGAAAAGGTGGAAGAATAATAATATGGGACATTAAGAACTAGAGTAGACAGAACATTAGAAAATACACCACAGGGATAATAACAAGAGGAACATGGCCTAGAATTGATTACTTTATTTTCCTTTTAAGTTTCTATTACTCTACAAGCAGTGGTTAATTTGTAGAAAGCAAGAGAGAGTCCAGATAGATGAAGGATGAGACTTAATCACATTAATATAGAATACTGTACAGGAGAGATCTTTTTCAAAGGACCTCAAGCTAATCCCTCCTGTTAAGCAGCAATATAAGTCATTGTGCCCCTAAGTAGGAATTGAAAGAAATCAGAAGCGACAGGCATTTCCCTAAAGGAGAGGAATTACATTTTAAATTCTTGTGCACAAGTAACCTGTTTTTATGGATTAAAAGTGGTTCTCCCCTTTCCCAAGAGTACTAAGGACAGTTTAGTTTTAAGACCCTTCCCCTTTTACCAGATGCCAGCTTCAGCAGTGATTACGTATTATATCATGACTGACTGGTAACTTTCAAAAGTTGTGCCCTTCAGGCCCATCCCTCTGAGAAGAGTTTATAGTCCTGATGAATGGCTCCTAATCATGTATCAGCCTGTGCAAGTGTGTGACAGTGCTGAAAGGGACCTATCAGGTTTCTAAAAACTACATTTGTCCCTGGGCAAGTCAAGTATAAAAAAGGCACTTACGTGAATGAACACATCAGGTGTACTCAGCTGTGAC
Source organism: Crocodylus porosus (assembly GCF_001723895.1). Classification (NCBI taxonomy): domain Eukaryota; kingdom Metazoa; phylum Chordata; order Crocodylia; family Crocodylidae; genus Crocodylus; species Crocodylus porosus. Next base: position 29,989,059 of record NW_017728909.1, on the reverse strand, counting down.
ACTATAAACAAATGGTAGACAGTAAGCTATACAAAATCTTTCATAGCAAATGATAACTGAAAGAAAATAAGCAATAAACACCCAAATAAAAAGCAACTTTCACCTGCCGTGGCTCATAAAGTGTTAAAATTAGGATTGCCAATTGTCTATAAATTTACAGACTGCCAGGACTAAATAAATAAAATCAGGCTAAAAATGGCTATCAGTAAAATCTGTAAAATCAAATCAAAACAGAACAAAACAAAACTATTAACCACAGTAAAAACACTAATCAGCTGCAGCCTGGTTGAAGCTCTGACAGCGGACAATAGTGCTACCTGCTATCTGAGTGGCAGCAGAGCATCCTGAAGGGATTACCCCATCAGCCATGTGCTGCTGTTGCTGCTGCACCTCAGGCTGCCTGTAATAATGCTGGATCACAGGTATGTTTCTTTGGGGGTCTGTCCCAGAGTGTGGTAAGCGAGGCCAGTATGGTGCAAGATGCAGAGGCATCAGGGTGTGCAGTTGAGTAGGAGGCCTCTGATGGCAGAGAGGGGGCAGCATAGTGTAAAACTATTGCTGCAGTCAAGCAGGGCTGCCAACCTAAGAAAAAAAGAATTACTGCAAACTATTTACTGACGACCATACTTTTTTTATTAGGGTTGATGTTAAACCCCTAAATTTGAACCCAGCCCTTCTAACTGGGGCCTGGCAGCATGGCAGTGCCTGGCAAAAGAGTTACATTTACATTCTGCAAAACATACATTGATATAAAAGGCTGGCTGTCAGTAAAAAGTTTGCAAATTGTCAGTAAAAAAAAAAATCCCAGTTTGGCAATCCTGGTTAAAACATAAGTAAGAACAAGTAAAACTGCAGCTCTAGCAGACCTATAATTGATTGTTCACAGGATGTAAAGAGTCATGGAGGGAAAACAAGGTAGCAAGGTACAGTTACAGGAAACAACTGAGGTATCCAAGAAAGCACCGGTAGGACCAAACAGGGAAGAATTCTAGACTGGTTTAGGAGTCTTGAGTGTAAGAGGCCCAAAGCAGCTTTGAAAGAGACTGGGCTGAAATAAATTGACTGAAGGAGGAGGAGCTGAACAGAAGGTGAATTGGCATGGACATTTAGGTGCTAAGAAGAGTACACAGTGAAGACCAGAGGCATAGCTAAGAACAGAAAGAAAAACCTAGTAGGAAAGAGGTAACTGAGAAAGGACACTGAAGAGGCTGTATGAGAGTTCCAAACATCATCAGGAGGTAGGACTTATTAGAGAGTCTACATGCAGTAAAGGGTTCAAAATAATCAAAAGGAGCTCCGGATAAGAACAACCCTGAGAGGAGGAAAAAGTAAATTGTTTTAACCCTTTTACTCTCTCTTGATCCTCACATAGCTGAGGACAAAAGGTCCTGCCATCCACCAATCAGTGGTAAATCTCTCCCAATGGAAACACTGACTGAAATGATAACGCATTTTCATATAAAATAATGGATGCAGATTTACTGATCTCAGCACAGAGCACAGCCACGGGAGACCTCCAAGTATCTGGATGGGCTTTGGGGACTGTAGGCAGAGCTTGAAGACCATAATGAGATCACTGAATACTCTTGTTTTTCACGTTTGATGTGCTAAAGGTTTGAGCTATTTCAAGAGACAGATCCAGGAAATGACAGGTAATTATAGGTCACACCAATCTGCTGTGTACCACAGGATTTCAAAAGAGCACAGATAAGGAGGCTGCAACATTGCATAAGAGAGCTTCTTTAAATTGAAAAATAAAATTCTGAGTTCAAGGTTCTCAAGAGGCCTCTTTCAATGCAAGCCTAAGATCAGTAGTTGAGGTAATTCTCTGACATGTTCTTCCTTTTGCCTGCTTTTATTTTGAAGGGAGATAAATGCTGAAGTCTCTTAGCTTGTACTCTTGAGCAGTCCTACAACAACATGGCATGGGCAAAAAGTGTCTCATCTGCTCTTTTTAGCTCCTGGTAATTGAAAGCTGTTCACAATCTTTCCAGGAGTGTTCTTTCTCCAGTTCCATTTTAGACCTTCCCCCATATGGCTCCAGTCTCTTGCACTTCATGGCAATGGTTCTTAAGTCTCTAATGACCTTCCTCTTCCTAGCTAAAGCTCAGAATGAGCACTCCCATTCTCCTCCTCCTCCATCACCCATCAGGTTTGATTGTTCCCTTCTTGAATTCTTGTTCTTTCCTGTGGTAGCTAGAAAATGATACTTGGAGATTTGCTTTTTAGAACTGGCTTGTCAGTAAAGTAGATACTGAATTAGAACAGCTGTCCAGGGGAACGGCAAGGGATAATTGATTTCAAAAAGCCTGCTTGTGACAAAACTTCCTTCAAGACCCACTGTGTCTGGAGTGGGCAGACACAGGCTGGGGAATTGAAGATATGTACCAGGCTGTTCCTTGAAGCTGCATAGCATAAACAGCATGCCCAAAATAGAGATAAGGGACTCCGCAGCATTGATGCTAAGTCATAGAACACAACTGCAGACCACTTGGGACTTCCAGTTTTGGTGGACAGACCAAATTAAGACAACAGTAAATAACCAAATTAAGATGTGTGCATGCAATGGGTTTATTGGATCAAAGGAATATGCTGATAGTATAGAACAGGATACGATGTGGACAATATGATGACCACAGGGAGACCAATCAACAGTACCCAGGAATGAAGAATCATCGAAAGAGAAAAAGAATATAAAAGGAGGAATTTCAGAGCAGCATAGGTCCCCCAAGAGGGGAACCCAAGGCCACCATGAACAGAGGGCACACCACCAGCCCATCTCATCCATCCCACTGGGAGGGGAAGGAGGAGGAGGAGACATCAGCCCTTGACCTCCAAGCTGCTGATATTGGACATTCAAGAGAGAACCACAGGGTAAAGCTCGCGTACTGGCCAGACGTACCTTCCCTCTGTGACAGCCTCACAGATGCACAAAAATATTAGAAGAATTAAGTCACTTTTAAACATGACTGAGGTGGAGATCATTTGAATGTTTTCACTCCTGTGACTCCAAAGTTAGAACATTAACCCTATCTTGTGTCACCCTGAGGCAAAAGTCAAGACAATTAGGTAAAACAGTCTTTAACCAGAAAGCAGTATTCAGCCTCAGTTGTACAAAACTTCCCTTCCATTATGACAAATCTACTGTTCTCTTGCCCAAGTACTAGCAAGTGTCCAGGGCTTTGTTGGTCCATTCCCCAGTGAAGAAAATTCAGCAACATGGAGTCTATAAGTATCTTGAGTATAACTTGCTTTGTATACATACATGTACATGGCAGTCCTGACACAGAGGTGTTAGAAACAGCATGCAGCAATCCTTTTTTTCTGGAGTCTCGGAGGCAATGGTGATATAAGTTTCCAGGGTTCCTCAATAACCAACTCCAACCAGAGTTCATGGCAAAACCAAACTCCATCTATCCAGAGCCTTGCACAACTAATCTAACAACATATTGTTCCAAGACTGAACACTTGCATGAATGCTAATGGAATTTGGAAAACTGTGAGAGAGCACCACCTGGTGTTACCTGTCTTTACACCACATGCCAGGTGAGAGCAACCCTTTAAAAACATTTGGCAGGATTCATTCATCCTACATGCCAACTTAAGTATTTTTACCATGAACTGTGAGAATATATAGTTCTATGATAAATGTGGATCTCCTTCAGAGCTGTAATGTTTACGATTAGTTTAAAATAGTAGATCTACTTATATCAACTGTTGTCTTAATGAATCTAAGGTTAATATATTGGAGGCATTTGTGTTATTAAAAGACAATGAAAACCATGTAAAATGTTGTAGTTACCTAGTTAATTCAGTAATAGTGTCAAAATAATCTCTATTAAAAGAAATATAATCATCAAATGTCTGACCCACCTGTTATTAACAGAGCTGGGTGAGCCTTCTTGAGCAAAGAATTTATTTACTAGAAGATGCAGATTGGGTTAACTGAGCCTATTGCCAAATTTCAGTTAAATCTGGCAACTAGCATTGGTTGAAAAAAGTTTAAAAATGAAATGTCAGCATGTTTCAATGTGAAAATGTTCTTACTCTTAATTTTGCAGCAACGTTTCATTTTTAAACTGAGCCAAATTTAACTTAAAAGGGATAAATAAAATATCCCAAAAGAAAGTGTTTGGTTCAAGGTGTACAGAATAGCAAGCCTGACCTAATACATTTTGTTGTTGTTGTTGTTCTTATTTTTGCAAAGAACATCTGAAATGCTTTGGTTTCAGGTTGGTCCAAAATACTTTGTTGTTGTTATTGTTATTAACATTTCAGTCCCTGGACTGAAACATCAATTATTTCCATTACTTCCATCATTAAAATCAATGGAAAGCCTCCCATTAAGTTTAAAAGGCATAAGTTCAATGGCAGCCTTTATGTTCCCTGGGGCAGAAGACGGAAATAGCATTTCCACCTGAAATAAAGAACCACATATATACCATATTTACTTTATTCAGATTCCTTTCTAAAATTAATCTCTGCTCTTGGATTACAAAGACCACTGCTTATCACAAGGGTAACTAACACCAGTAATGGTTTTAAACAAGATGGTTCTTGTCTCTATTAAAATGACAAAAATGTATTTAGCACCAAGTTAGTTAAAACAGATTAGTGAATATATTTCCTAACATAATATTTTTTACTGTGGCCGAGTTCCAGTCATTTCGGGAGCTGTTACTTTGAATTTCCATTTGTCAGTGTAAAAGCTCAGTCCAATGTTGTTTGAACAGGGATTTATGTATTTTTTTCTATGATGAGGATGAAAATATTTCCTTACTTCACGTTGATTCCAGATCATATTCCAACTATCTTCTCACAAAAAAAAAAAAAAAAATCACCTCTATTTTCAGTCACCTACAGCCAACAGCCAGCTTCATTCCTTCTTTCCCTAGGGAACAATGGGGATGAAAAGAGCTATTCAGCTGGACCTCTGAAAAGTTACAGGGAAAATCTTGTTTACAAATACAGAACAACCCAACGTATTCTTCTTGGATAGTTAAACATATTATTAAATTACCTTCTTAGCAATAGGCAAATGGAGAGGGTGGAAAAGAAAACACAGCCTATACTTCATTACTGTGGAGCACAGCATTGCTTCATTACTGTGGAGCAGGAAAGCAAGTGAAGCTTTCATTATCATACAATCATAGTCCACAGCAGCTTCAGAGAGAGATATCACTAAGAGAGAGATCACAGACTGTCAGGGGTAGGTTATGAATTAAATACCAATTGACTACAGACACCCTCCCAGCATTTCTGCCAGAGGCTCTAACCATGTTGTGAGTACAGTAGGATGAACTTCATTCCAGAGCTAACCTGGAGCAGCATTACTAGATGTTATAATTTTAATTACAAGCTCTAATGCTTGTTGCTTTTCTTAAAGTATCAGCCCCTGAACTTTAATGCTCAGGTTGGAATATCAGCTTTCTGGCCCTCAGAAAAAAAACTTGAAAATGTAATCCAAGAGCACTCTAAAGGCTCTGAAATTGGGAGACATAAAAGCCTGAATTTAAAAAAAAAAAAATCATGTTGGCTTAAAACCTATTTTGCGATTTAAAAAAAAAACAAAACAGGCAATGTCGTACACACAAGTCTATGGGAACGGTTTGCCCCTTCCCCAGTTAACTGGAGGGGGTTTGGTGGCAGAGAGGTTAGGGTGTTTGGCTGCAGCACCAGCATGGGAGTTAAAGTTATGGATTCAGGCCAAAGGTCACAAGAGCCAATCCAGCTACAATTATTCAGACTGAGGAGTGAAAGGCAGTTTAGCCACCATCAGCAGCAAAAAATGGTATGCCTTAGCCACACTAGCCCAATGGGCCACTAGGCTTGAACCTCAGACTATCTGGGATGAAGGCCAGTGAGATTAGTAAGAATCTGAGGGAAACAAAGTAAAAGAAAATAGTTTTCTTAGTGGCCAGGTCTTGGGGAGACATTGATAGACCTTTCTTTTAAAGACTGTTACACTGTTGGATTAGAAGGAATATTATATTTAAAGACAGTGGGTGCATATACGTGGGTTATTAAGGCAACATGATAAACTCTGGCGAACTTTACATTGGGGTCAGCTGCTCCTGGGCACAACATGTAAACATGTGCCTGGGACCACAGCACTGAGCCAAGGTGGAGCAGCTCTAGGCTGTTGGGCTCCAGGTGGTGGAGGGGCCAGCTGGGTCACAAGGGTGCTAAAGTGTGGGGCTAGGTAGCAGGCACCCCAACACTATAGCACCTTTGTGCCCCAGCCAGCCCATCACCATCTACACATGCATTTCAGTGGAGTTAAGTACTCCACTGTAAGACAGTATTGTCTCTAACAGTACTATCTTACAGTGGAGTTAATTAAGTTTACTGTGCCCTAATACCAATGTAAGATGTAGAAGGCGATGCTTACTGTGCAGCTAATTAGTCAACTCAGCAGTAAAGTACATATGTGGACCCAGTATGTGACATCCTGGCCATATTTAAGTCATATTTTGAATTCAATGGGACCAGGGTTGGGACTAGCTCCTGGGCATGGTATCATTGAGGGTGTCAAAGGGTTCTCCTTGGGAATGCTGCAATGAAGCTGGTACTTCTATCTATGAAAAATGAGACCCCTACAGGATATAATGTGTCCACCCCAAGTGTAGGATTGATGCATGTAAAATGCCACAATTGGATGTGGCCCAAAATTGGTCTTTTGTTGTCTCTAAGTGCCAGGGCTACTACTGTAACAAAACTGCAAAGAACCTACTTGTTCTGGTAGCACATGCAACTAATGCACATCCTTCGCATCAGCCAGGAATGCTCTCCATGCTCTCCTAAAACGCTCCTTCAAAACACTTCCTTTTAGTCACAATCTACAGCTGCTCTTAGAGCCCCTTCTGCTTCTGCTGCCATTGCCCTGTGTTAAACAGTGAGAGCTGATAAATTCAGCACAAAGGAGAGTCAGTGAAGCACTTTATATGAAGGAGTTCAAGCAAAAAGCCATAATCCCCAGGTAGCATGACATATTTGTGAGACAGGGACACACTTATAACTTAAAAAATCATATTTACCATGATGGTACAGAAAGTTGTAACAGTTATAGGATCCTATAGGACAAAGGTAGGTAGGAGAAGACAGTAGGGGTTTTCTCTCTGCCTTGCATGACATTACTAACCCAATAAATGCCTTGCATTTCAGTCACAGTAAAATGGAAATTTGTTTATAGCAATAATACTTACAGGACACTTTATGCTTCTGGAGCACTGTGTAAATATTAACCGATTTGTTTTTACAAACATCCCTATAGTTTGGGTATCTGGGTGTTAAACAGCCTCATCTTACAAGGTGTAAAAATTGTGGCAGGAAGGCCACGTGATTTATTACAGCTAGATACTAAGCTTGGTGTAGACCCAAGAATGACTTCAAGACTTCCCTACACTGAATCCTGTCCTTACTCCCTTAGAGCAGGAAGCCTCTAAATTCTGCTATGCTAATTCAGACAGAATAAATGGGCGATAGAGTCAGCACTGCAAACAAGAGACCAAGTAATTATACAACGTTACACTATTAAACAAGGCTTAGGGTTCCAAGGACAGAGGCCTTGGCTTGCTTAGTCCCCGGCAAATAATCACCATTAATATCTTTGTAGTCTTTCTTAGAAATACAGAAAAAAGGAGGAAACTCAGTTAAAAACTTTTGAAACTTAAAATAGTAGGGTAAATCTTCATTTTAACAGCATCCGTTTCCCTGTACAAAACTTTTATAAGGAAACCCCTCTGCTTGGCAGCCATGTAAATGGTAGTAATTGTCTTTTTCAGAGACGAGAGAGAAAAACGTTAGTTCAGATGGGGTGAAACTTTTGTTCCTGCTGTTGTTGTTGGAGTCTGATTCTGCCTGCCTGAAAGCAAAACAAGACAAAATGCAAACAAATGGGAAGAGGAAAGAACAGCTAAGAAAAATGCAGCTCCATTTGGCTCTAACTCTTAGCAACCTGACTATTAGAGAAAGAAAGAAACAGCAGATGGTCTTATCAGTCATTCCAAAAGCTTGCAAACTTGCATTATTGTTGAGCTGTTTCAGATCTTGCTCTCAGCTGCCTTTTCAGCCATGGGTATTGCAGCAGTGTTGCAAGATCCAATCTTGGTTGTCTAAGCTAGACTGGTCTTTAACAAATTTAAACAAACAAACAAAAAAGCATGGGAAAGGTATGTCTTTCAGAATTAGATTAAGGAGGCCCAAGTGCTTCAGAACCTCATATACCAGAAACTGGTGGAAATGGCAGCCATGGAACTAAAAATCACTCCTTTCTGTCCGCCATTTTCACGGCTTCAGTGTTAATGACCATAAAAAGTGATGGACAGTTGAGCCCATTCTCTTATTATTTTGTCCACCAATTATGCCCTAATTTCCAGCACAATCTTGGTTCACTGACTGAGCAAGGTCATATCTCAACCCAGCCCTTGGTGGTATCAGGAGGTTTTCTTCTTTGGACAGATCCAGACGTTCTATCTTTAACTTTGGCTGACTTTTCTAAACAATTTTATGTAACAGGCTGAGCTGCACTTCTGTAACCTTGGAAAACCTAGAGCTTAGGCCTTTGCACAATAGTTCATAGCATTATCTTGCTTGAATTGTGTTATAAAAGTCAGGGTTTGTTACAGTTTTGTACAGAAAAGTCTGGAGGCACCATGGCACTTTGGTTTACATGAGGAAGCCACTAGGTCAGCATTTTCAGCTGCCAGGTCTTTCCTTTCACAATCGCTGTTTTGTAAGAAAAAAAATCGATTCATTATTACTGATTTGTAATACATGTCCACAATTCCCAGTAATGGTTTGCTAGGTTATAAGCAAACAGAGATTGAAAGGGTTTCTCCCCACAGCAGCCTGCTGTCTAGGTGTACATATAAATGCATTTTCCTCCATTTCTTCCACATTCCTGCATCAATATACTCACTGCAACCTATCAGAATGTTCCTTCATATCAAAGGATGCTCCTCCAGCAAAAATCAAAGCCATTCAAAACCACCCTTTTTCTCAGAGAACAGTGATTTTAAAATGCAAATTTGAAACTTCTGGGTCCCCAAATCACACACATCCTAAAATCAATTGCATCACCTGAAAATTCAACCCATGCTTGTACAGTTCAGTACAGCAGATACGTACTCCACTCATATCATTCTCAGTAGAACAATTAAGTCACGTAATCTGAGTTTATGCTATACTTGTGGCTTGTATATGTTGTCATTTCCTGTACTGTAATATCCTTTAGGGAGAAAAAAACTTGGTAAAGAACAGAAAAAAGCAACAAGCTCCTGAATTCAATGGCCAAATTGAGATATCAAGTGATAAGCACTCCATAATAGTTATTTCACACAGGAACGTGAGAAGACATTAGGGACATTTTACTCATGATGCCTCTAGTGGTCCATTCTTATTAAACCCAGTCCTGGAAGGAAGCTGGAAAGAAAGAAGGAAGGAACCTCCTTCCCTCCCATTTCCCCCAACCAACACTACAATATTTCACATTTCAGTTGCCAATTCCTTATTGCATGGCTGTTTAAGTAATGTTCCCAGGGCCCACGGGACAGTAATTAATCTCCTTATCTGCAATTATGTCTGTTGCCAAGTACAATTCTAACTAGTACAGGTGCTTTCTCTTCCAGAGCTTTGTTGCCATTTCTAATGTCAGCCAGAAGGAACTTTGACATGGTCTCTCCTTTCCACTTTTTTAACTTTTCTAGCTCAGGAGTTGGCAATGGGTGGACTGCAGATCCAGGGTGGTGGGGAGGGGGGATACTTTGGCAGCATTTCAGCAGCATTCCAGCACAAGGCCTTTGCCTCCGGTGGCATGGAGAGGCACCAGCTGCTGTGTCACAAGCACCGGTCCAACACAGAGCTGAGATTGTTTCAGCCCGCTGCCCTAAAGCACTGCTGACTGCTGCGAAATCTAACTAGGACAGTAATGTCAACAAATTAAGTCTGCATTACTGATGGTTGTCTTGGATGTATAGAACTCCAGTAGACACCACAGTGCTCTTATGCCCCAAGATCACTCACAGAGAGAGAGAGAGATGGGAAAGCTCTAATTTTAGGGGTGCACAAATAAAGATTTTCTTGGCTGATACCAATGGCCAATTATTAACCAGCCATACCAGCCGATACCAATCTGATAGGTGATTAACAGGAATGCAGCTGGACAAGTTGGAAAGCAGCATCCTGCCAGTTATTCTTTGGGTGTGGGGAGGAAGGCCATAGGAGAGGAAGAGGTGTATGGTGGGGAGCAGATTGAGGCCCCTGTGGTGAGGGAGGGAGCGAGACAAGGGTAGGCACTACTCAGCCAGGGCAGTGCATGCTGCCCTGGGGTGAAGAGTGGGACAGAGCCGTGGGCAGCTCGTCCAGGGGGTGCATGGAGGGCGGCGGGGGGGGAGAAAGGGGAGGCTCCCCACCACTGTCTGCACCCCCAGGGAGGCATGGGGGGGCATGTGCCCCCCTGGATTTGTGTGAGGGGCAGAAGCAGGTTGACCGCTGTGGGCTCAGAGCCAGGGGCTGTGCCAATCTCTTTCCGGAGGGGGCGCTGGGCTTAGAGCGTGCAGGTATGGGGCAGAATCAGTTGCACAGGGCAGGTGCTGGTGGTGGTGCTGCGAAGGGTGGCCAGTCAGGGTATAAAGGCATCCATTGCTTTCCACCTCATCCACAAAATGCATTACCTTGTCCCGGAAGAAAACTGGGTTGGTTAGGCAAGGCTTGCTCTTGACAAATCCATGCTGGCTGTTACTTATCCTCTATGGTGTTAGAAACTGATTGCTCGATGACCTGCTCCAGTATCTTTCCAGAGAGTTTATCTGTGTTAAGAGTAGAGAAAAGTTCAGAATTCTAATGTTATTTGGCTGCACATCTATAGCACACAATCCTTTTCAGAATCACAGAGTTTGAAAAAAGCTTCATTAAGTACCAATTATCTATGTAGTAGTTAGCTCTAATTAATAATTCTTACAAAGACAGTGGATCCACTCCTGAACCGACAAAAATGACAACTAAGAGAGTTCTATACTGCCTCCATTCTGCAGAATGGAACTATAAAGGAGAATGACAAGTTTACAATATAACTGGTTCATATTCTACTCTTCAAAAACAGAGGCTGGGGCCTGAAAAGAGTCCTATACTCTTCAACCAATAGAATCCAATATTCCTCCAAAAACCTCTACCCATACCCATATGTACCCTTCATTAATCAATTATTTACCACTATTGCTTTTAGTGTTGCTCTGGCTTCAGAGAGACATCACAATGCTTTGTGAAGGGCACAAAGCACTGTAGAAGTTTTTTAAGAGTAATTATCATATAAGTCATGGTCATGCATGTGATACAGCAACAAGTAGGCTTAAAACTAAGGATAATATGGAGCTCGTGTACATGAACAAAGAATAAAAGAATATCAAGATTAAACAAGAAAGCACATGTGAGGAGCTATAAAACACCACGTACTGAAAAGTAAGAACAGAAATGTGAAGATTATATGCAAAATTAACGTAAATGGAGATATAGATTGAACAAAACATTAAGGCAAATAACAAAACTGCATTTCAAACATGGAAGGTCAGGAAAAGAAGGCAGATTTTCTAAGAGATGAAAAGGCAGTTTATTGGCATAAGCAGATATTGATTAGAAATTAGTTCTCTGTCTCTGTGTTTATTAAAAGACAAGAGCAGGAAGCATAAATAGCCTTAGAATTGGCAAAATCCAACATGGAAAATCAGAACCTCAAAACAATCACCGTTACATATAGTCAAATGGATCCTGATCCTAAAAAGACCTGCTCATGTACTTAACTTGGCACCTGGTGATTGTCCTAAAGTCAATGCAATCATTCAACATACATAAATTTAAGTGGGCTCATAAGTCTTGTAGAACTGGGTCTCATGATACACACATATTACTTGCTAGGCCTGTGCAAAGCAGCTAGTATTCGCTTCGGTTTTGGTTGTTTCGGGGGACAGTGATTCGATTCGCTGATTTGAATCACTATCCTGAATTGGTTCCGCTGAACCTGAATTGAAGATATGGCCACTGCTGAATTGGCCGAATCAAAGGCCCTCATCCCGTGCCTGCTCTCCCAGCCTCAACAATGACTGCTCCACCTGGCCCCAGCGTCCCGGGCACATTTAAAAAAAAAGTCCTGCACTCACTGGTTGCTGCCAGGCCGGGGGGGGAGGGGGGAATCTGCTATGAGCCCCCAGAGGCCCCGACGGCTGCTGCAGTAGCCAGTGAGCGCAGGGCTTTTAACATTTTTTTTTAAGGCGCTAGAATGCTGGGGCTGGGTGGGGCAGCCACTGAAAGTGCTGGGAGAGCAGGCAGGGGTTGGGGGCACTCACGGGGACTGGGGGAGCAGGCAGGGGATGGGACCTCGTGGGGATCCCCCATGGTCTCCTCCCCCTCCCTTCCTCCAGCTCCCCACCCCCCACTTACCGGAGAGCTTTGAATTCAGAGAGCTTTGAATTGAATTTATTGGATTTGGAGATTTGGCCATGAAATTGGGCCGAATCTCCTCTGAACTGAATCAGCACCTGAAGCTTCGCACAGCCCTGTTGCTTAGTACTGATATCTTATATCATAGTGCGACTAATACTATTACAACTACAATGTATATTTTCTCTGGAGTCATCTATGTACCCCTTGCATCATCTTTGTGCCTGGCTTCTTGCAAATTAAACTTCATTCTTAATTATTATAAGATTCTTTGTTCTTTCCCTGTGGTAATATAGGCTGAGAATCACAAACTTATTTAGGCACCTAATTAGCTATTTATGTCAATGATAAAATAGGCTCATAAATCTTCATGAGAATCAGGTTCAGTATCAGTGGAAAGACTCCTGCAGGTATCAATGGGCATTGGCCAGATCCTATAAAATGAACACCCTTTCCCTGCCCACACTTTATTTGCAAGACACACACTGACTGAACTTTGCCAACAGCAGAATTAAGAGTTGGCATTATAGTGCAGTGAATATTTATGGACTAACAAGCACTGGTAAAAAGTTTTTTGTGATTAATGGGCACCTACACATGTGCCCGGTGCCTGCTCCAATGAGTACTAATTAGCGCATGTTGAAGCAGACTCGATTAACTGAGTCTGCTGTAGCATGCTAATTAACATGCTCCAGCAGCCTCAGTGTCATGTGCATTCAGCAGCCCCATGCTTCAAAGTGGCATCAGGAGTGCTTTAACTAAAGCTCGCTCAATGGGACACTGAATACAACTTTGCAAGTCAGCCATGGAGCTGGCTTTTCCAATCATTCAAATTCCATTAACCGGAAGGTTTCCAGTTTCTGCTCAAGGATTTGGGGTATATTGTACTATACCACAACAAAGTAACAGGGTAATACAGCACAAGACTTTCCTTTTTCATAGGACCACTCTAAGATGCTTGCATTCAAAGCTTTTACCATGTTAGGGGGCATAATTTCATCTGCATTGCAAATCATAACTGTAGCCTGTTTAAATTAAGGGATAAGTACGTTGTAACAAGATCTCCTGACTTAGTTATATTTATAGTGTAGACAAGCTGCTACTGGTAAAGGATCAACAAGCCCATGTTATTTCTGTACGGAATATTGATTTCCTTTAACCACTCTGTACACACTCTATATTAAAAATTCCCTCTAAACTCTGAAAGTTTTATGCTATTTAATTAAAAGACAAATGGAAAATGAATGACGATTCCATGATTCAGGAGAGGTTTTAAGCTGGACAACTTGCTTTACTGGTTCTTAACAAACAAAACTTATATTAATTGTACTCCCATCTCTGGGAGAAAATGTTGGTATGGTCTGCTGCACAGGACTTCTATTTCCTCTACAATAAGACATTTTAATTTACTAATAGACTGTACTATACATTTACACAAAATTTAATGATACATCCTGAGTTTATTACAGTTTTTCAGACAGTTAGGATGTCTACAACTAGTTTTGGTAATGGAGAGGGAAAGCCAAAAGTGGGAGACTTCTGTAACGCACTTGGAATTATCTGCTCACTGCTTATTAGCAATATTATGCAACAGCTCTTTGTTAAACTATGCAACAACACCAAAAAAAAATCAGAATGGCTAAGTGGCAAGAATCACATGATCATGTATGTAGTGTCAAGGTTGTAATAAGATAAAAGACAAAAACAAAAAAACAAAACAAAAGACCCAGTGGCAGAAGCACAAAATGCAATTAGCAGGTCTCTGTAGATGCAATGACCTTTAAAAATCTCTCACAGAAAAAAGAAAAGCTACTGACTATATGCATAGAGTCAAATTTAAGAGCCTATCTTCATGGACAAAGTACAAGTGAACCAAACCAAATTGACTGTAATGAGGTTTAAAATAAACCACTGTATAATCAATCCCTTCATAGTTTCATAGTTGTTTCATAGTTAGTAGGGTCGGAAGGGACCTGAGAAGATCATCAAGTCCGACCCCCTGCCATGGCAGGAAAAAGTACGGGGGTCAAACGAGCCCAGCAAGGTATTTCATTTGAATCCATTTTCCCCAATTTCCCTGTGTTGAGAAACTCTTGAATTTTTTAAAATCAAGTTTGGTCCTCATAAAAGGCAATGGCCTATTTGATGACACAAAATGGTGAGCAGAAACCTCAAAAGCAATACAACATCCAACTCCCTGCATGAAAGAAAAGGACCACAGAACCTACACATCAAATATGGAAGACAAAAACTGAACAAGCAGGTGCTGGACTTGCAGCCCTAAACACTCCCATTCTTGAATTACCATATTCAAAGAACAAGGATAGGAAGGAGAACATCAGCTTTTATATACTACCACGGCCTCTGCTCTGGTTGTGAGTGGGCAAATCATTCTCCAGATCCACTCAGTTCTTCATGCTGCCCTGAGAGAAATGTATTCAGGTAGAGGCATCTTTATATAAGATGCCTCTGAGTCCAGATTGTCTGAAAACATAAAGGTGGGTTATACTGCTGTTTTGGGCTTCTACCACCTCAATCTATTATGAGCAGGCCATGTTTTCAGCTCATCAAATAAGCTCATTCTGATTTAAGCTGTTCTTAAGGTCTACTTCTTTACATGGTAAATTCCAAAATCTATTATGTTCTACTTTTTTCAGTTAGATCTTGATAACAATCAACGTGTAACTTAACGCAAGCAGTCTAGCAATGGTTTAGACAAGAGGTAGGCAACATACTGTCCAAGGACAGATCTGGTCACAAAGAGATTGTATCCTGCCTGCCAAGTCAAGATGGTGATAGCTGCTGGCAGCAATTAGTGATAGGAAGTGGCACCAATGGTCAGATTACAGGCAGTAGCCCATTTTCCGACTGAGCTGTGTTAATTTAGCCTGCCACTGCTAAAAGGCTGCCAAATGCTGACTTAGATGGAAAACTATCAGAGGATAGATTATTTTTGCTAACCTGATTGTATTTATTATTGGTATATAACTATTAATAAATTTAGCAGATAAGTACTGACTGATTATAAAATCCAGAGCATACAAACACTGGCACTATAGAAAAAGGTGCAATTAAAAGGTAACAATTTTAGTAATTGATGGAATATAACAGTTGAATTAATATAAGGAGCTGACACATTGACAATTTTGCCTTAATTGCTAAGGAAAAGTCAAGCAATGAAGTAAAAGCAAGCTGGGGCCTTGTATTTTTAACTGAAACTGATAATAATTATCAGAACTTCTTAACAAATGGTAGAATTGTAATAATAAAAGTGACACTTTGATTCAACTATTATATTTAAAATATTAAAAGTATAAATAAATACTTAAGTATCTAGCTACTTCCAAGTAGCACTTTTAAATAGTGTAAAAGCGATAAGTTGCTCCATGAGTATATCTTAAAGGGATTCAGTCACTAAGAGGGGAAATTAAAGGAAATCTGCTTTGGTAAAGGTTTTCTGCCAGAGCATATTTTGACTTTTAGAGTGTAATATTTTTTCACCCACCCTAGACTACCCTTCAGCAGAAAACTTCTTTTTCAGTGCTTCCTAATTGTTGTACATTAAACATCACAATTATCCAACTCAGAACAGAACTCTTTTTGGTAATCATGTTTTCCATCTCTCTGGGAGGTAGCTAAGTGGACGTGAGCTTCTTTGCCCTATGCATGTCAAATGAGTCTTTGCTTTAGATTTCAAAGAATCACACAGCGCTATTTTACAACTACAATTAACAAAGAAAACAAAGCAAAACAGAAACAAAACCAAGCCACCCTTGAAAGTATATTTAGATTTCTACATTTTCACTTTCTACTTCAGAGATCATGATCACTTTTATTTTTCCTTTTAGAAACAGAATAATTTAACCTAGTTTTCACATATTCATAGAGTGAAATCCCAGTGGATTTTAAGTGCTAAAGCACCATTATGGCCATCTGTTCTGACCTCCTGAAAAACAACAGGCAAAGAACCACATGCAGGAGTTTTCCTCTCAAAGCCATAACTTCCGCTAGAGCTATGGATTGGCAACCCCTGGCATGCGTAGCAATTTGTGACACACAGAGACATTTTCTCCAGCATGGCAGGAGTGTGTGAGGAAATTGTTTAAAATTTTTTTTTTAAGTTGCTGCAGGCGCCAGCGCCACTGAGGTGGGGCCCGGTCCAGCCCATGCAGCTCCGCAGGGATGGGGCACAGCTGCCCTGCCCGTGAGTGGATGCTGCCCGGCTGGGGCAAGATGCTGGCCTGGGGGGGCATCCAGCTCTAGGCTCAGCCTCCTTGCATGCCAGGCATAGTGCGAGCTGGGCGGAGCTGCACCCAGTCCAAGGGCCTGGCCACACGACCTCCTGGGAACAGCCACCACAGCGGCCCTGGCCTGCCCACCGCTCTACTCAAGAGGCCAGGACTGGCGCTGTGCAGGGACAGTGCTGCAGCCTCCTGGCCAGCTTGGCCCCGAGCACCATCTACAGCAGTTGTTCCCAGCACCCAGGGGGCTCCTGCAGTTCAGGGGACTACTGCCGTGGCCTGGGGTGCTTTGCCTGGTGCACACAGAGGCTGAGCCTGAGCCAGAACCGCCCCTGCCGCCCCCCCACCCCCCCATGCCCAGCACCCTGACCTGGCCAGGCGACATCCCCTTGCAGGCAGGGCAGCTGAACCCCATCCCTCCAGAGCTGCGCAGGCTCAGTCAGCCCCACCTCAGGTGCCACTGGGGGTGCCCACCACAGCCTGTGGAGCCCCCACTCCCAGCCTGTGGAGCCGTTGCAGCTCCCACTCCCTGCCCGACACCTGCTCTTCTCCTGCTGCTGCCTTCACCAAACCGACCTTCCTGCAGTGCCTGCCCCCACACCTGCTTCTCCCTGCACCTCCTGGACCCTGCCCCGAGTGCCTAGCCCCGGCGCTCAGTGCTCCGGTGCTACCCCAACCCAGGAGGGACAGGGCATCTATCTATTCAAGCCCTGGCTGGGCCCTCCTTTCCAGCCCTGAGTCCAGGCTCCCCCCACTCTGGGACCACCAGGGAGGCCTGAGTATCTTGGCCCTGGCAGCTGTTGCTAGGATGTCACTGCCCCCCCGCCCCACCAGAGACTGCCCTGGACCAGCAAGCCCGAGCCACAGCCGGTAGCAGTGGGAGACATTGGTGGCAAGAGACATACTCTCTTTTTCCCTTTTTTTTTTCTCCGCTCATTTTTGTCCCTTCTTTTTTTCTTTCTTTACCTCTTTCTCTTTCTTTTTTCTCTTATCCTTTTTTCTCTCTCTATTTTTTCTCTTCTTTTTTCCTTTCTATCTCTCTTTTTCTCTCTCTCCTTTTGGTCTCGTCCTTCTCTCTTTCTCTTTTTTCCCTCTCTCACCACTACATGCTTAACAAAAAAGAATACACACAAACAAAGGTAGTATATTAAGTTTTTTTTTTAGAAAACCTGGTATGTACTGTAAAAAAGAGCAACATTTATGATTAACTATATTAATATGCAGTGCATATGCATACATATGCCCCCCACCCCAGTTTTGTTTTTCTGGCATGCTGGCACTCCAGCACCTTACAAGGTAGACACTGAAATTTTTTTGGCACTCCAGCCAAAAATGTTGCCTAGCCCTGGTATAGCCTATCCTTTAAAAAGGTTTCTAGGCTGGATTTTAAAAAAAGTGAATATGATAGAGAATCAAACATTATCCTAAATAGCTGTTCCAGGGGTTAATTATCCTTATTGCTAAAAACATACACGCTATTTCAGGTCTAAATTTGTCTAACTTTAGCTTCCAGTCAGTGGATCATAGTGTAGCTTTGTCTCTAAACAAAACATTAAAACTACTAAAAAGAGAGAGAGAGAATGCTAGAGACATTGATTACAACATTTCTGAAAAAATGTATTTATACTCAACTTCAGAAAATCATAAGGTTTTTACATAGCACTACAGCACTATGTAAGGTGCATAGTACAGAGTTTTTACATCGCGCTATCTGTATGCTATCGAATACAGAGAGTTTTTGGACTAGGTCCTACCACAGAGGTATAAATATGTCTGGCTCTTGGAAAGGATGGTAATTACAGGGTTCAAGAGGCACCTCATTCCTACCCATACTTCCAGGACAAAAAGACTGCTATAGCATGCTCTGTGAGTACACCTAAAAGCAAGCAGGGCTCTGCAACTGCTGCCAGGAATGATGTGTAATCTAAAGAAGGGGTAGGAGGGTGGGAGAGACTCTTAACTGGGTGTGCCAGGAACCAGGGCAGTTCCCACCCAGAAAACAAGATAGCATGGCACCAAGGACACATACCATATAATCAGCATTTATTGAATTTTACCGAGGAGGAATTTTCCTTGCTGGTTAAACCTTTCTTTGCAGGATGTCATTGAAGATTTACCAGGGACTTCAGCAGTCGAATAGCTAAGCCACCTGCTGCTTTGATAAAGCTTAACCACTGGTACTGTATGCTCTACAAAACAGAGTAAACCATCCCCTGAGGAGACTGTACCTAGACAGACTGCCTGGAGGCAGAAGAATAGGAAAAAGTGGCCCTTGGAGCAATAAAAGCTCAACCCAAAGAAAGGTAAATACCTGAGCTTAACACAACAGGAATGGAAAGAGGTATTATGCATATGGAACCAAATGCTGTTTGCCAGCTCATCTCCTGCCCTTTCTCTTTCACTCAGCAGCATTTCACTTGCTTTAAAATCTACATTAAGATCTCATTTGTAAGATAATAAGGAACATGAATAATGGACTTGTTGATGTAATTCATATTAGTTAAAATTGGGGTTGCTGCTCCCAGGCAACAGCACAATTAATTCAAAATTAAATGAAATAAATCTAATGCACTGTAAGAGGAAAACTCAGAAAGCAAAGAACAATCTTAGTAGAAGTCTCAGCAGTCCTTATTTATAATAAAAGTTAACCTTCATTCCATTTTCATATCAAATTTCAGACATGAAATCAAATGCTACCCAAGGTAATTCTAAAAGTGCATTAGAATAATACAGCAAGTCATTAAAAAAAAAGTCAGTCAAGCCAAATAGCTCATCACATGCCAGTCTGTACAGCTAACCACACAGAAGGGAGCCATTTGCCTGGCATGGAAGCTGACCTCTGACTTCCCAACCTGAATGACTAGGTAACCAGTTACATTTAAGTTGTTTGGGGGGCAGACTTTGGTACAAGTCCATAGTAAAGCTCAAACTCGTGCTTCCGACTCTTCACCTTTGATGACACTTAGATTCATGCAAGTGACAATACAGTCAAAACAAAATATATATGATCCTCCCACTGAGTATAATACATACATTAAGCTTTTACTTTTTGGAGTCTGGTAAATAATGCCATAAAATACTATTTTACATTAAAAATACACACTGTAGATCGGGGCTGACAATGTTTTTGACCACAGTGCCAAAAACACCTGCAACCTCAACTTGCAAAATGTTGACATACCAGGCGCAGATGGGAGAGCTGTGAGGGGCCCCGATCCTTGTTGTGACAGTGTAGCACTGGCCCCCTCCCCATTGTCTGCCCTGAGCTGTGTGCACCAAGCAAAATGCTTTTGTGAGCCATGCTGTAGCACCAGTGCCAGGGGTTACCTACCCTAGCCCATTCACTGGCACAAAATAGACTGCAATACGAGGGGCGTGTAAACAACTAAAGAATATAAATAAACTTCAAAATCAAAATGCTGCTCCACACACAATAGGATGGTAAAATGGATAGGACCGACACTCTAACCCTGTCTCATCCATTAACCCTTGATGTGACCTGGAACTAAATCATTTCCCTCTCAAGGCCTCTGCTTCCTCTTCTCTCCTGAATTGCTTGTTGAAGCAACTCTACATTTGCCTAACTAATCTATTTTCCCCTTTGCATTTGGAAAACAGCATTTGTTATCTTTACTAGGAAGGACAAAACAGGAAGCTGAAGTTTCATTCCTAGAATGCTTTTATTCCAGCTCTGACTGAAATCAGAACCCAAATTTCCATCAAACAAGAACTGGATTGGGCCATAATGGAGCAAGTTGTACCTTGGTCAAATCTTGTTCTTCTGAGGTATAATGACCTGGAAGATGGCATAGAGTGCACTGTCAGCAAGTCTGCAGATGACACCAGCCTCATCAGAATAGTAGATATGCTGGAGGGTAGGGCTAAGATTCGGAATTCTCCTTGGGCCATTCCAGTATACATGCTCTGGCCCTTTTTCAAAAGTCAGAATAAAATATTAAGAGGATGACAGCTAATTGTACCACATTTATAGAAGTTGTAGTCCTCAGCCACCTGCTAATTACAAAAGAACTCCCCCCGCATTGGGCAAAGTTGTTTCATGTGGAAGAGAAGAAGGATGATCTGCTGTTAAGGTTTAACTTGAGACTTGAGACAATCCCTGGAGCTACCACAGATTTCCTGTGTGGTCTCTGATTCCCATCCAAAATATAGGACGAAAGCTACAGTACTACCCCACATCTCAGGGGTAATAAATACTTTAAGGAGTGTGAGGTGACCACATGCATGTTGATCTGGTTATGTAGGTATCTATGATGAAGAGATAAGTGCAAAAGGACTATTGTGCTCTTGATGAAGAGCAGTAAAGTAGGAGTTGGATCCATATAGCACTTCATCACTTCCAGGTTTTGTTCCTCCTTTATATCAGCATGGAAAGCTTCTCTTCAGTGTCAAGGAGTAGGAATTAGGCTTCTAGAGAAGTGACCGACAGGAACATCTCTCTGCAATGATGGGTAGCATACGCTGACTTTGAGCTTTTGCTATAACTGCATTTCAGATGGCTAACCAACATGTGCCTGTAACACTTGAGATGTCACCATCACATAGGCTCAGGTACAACATAATATAGTAGGTCAGCAATAAATATTTCAAGACTTACATTCAGTGTTATTTTGCTATCTCTTCCCCCTTAATAGATTGACAGCTGCACCACTGACAAATATTTTAGACAAGCAATAATTTATTCTCAATTATTTGTTCCCTATCAAGCCCCGCCCCCCAAAAATATACAATAGTCCATTATTATAATACAAATTAGTTTCTCCCATCAAGACAAGCCTTCTTGTCACAGGCCATCCCATGTGAAGAATTACGTGGCATTGCCTAATCCAGATCGAATAACCCCTTCACAAATAATTGCATAATCCAGGGGTTTTCAACCTTTTTTAGTAAATGTACCCCTGGTGGCCGGATGTGGAGCGAGGAGGAGTGGGGGTTGCGTGTGCCTGGATGCAGAGCAGTGGCAGCATGGGGTGGTGGGAAGCAGAAGCCACCACCGCGTGCAAGCTTCCCCTCTTTCCACCCCCACTCCACCCCCACACTGCATTCAGCTGGCTGGGTGGTGCCTGCACGGCCTGCAGAGGGACACCGCTGCCCTTCCCCCTCCTCCCGCCCCTGCTGGCCCTGCTCCAGGGAGGTGGAGGCATGGGATGGTGGGTGACAATGCTCTGTCCCCGCCCACCCACACATATCCCTTAGGGCCTTCCTAAGTATCCCTGGGGGTACGCGTACACATGGTTGACACCCGCTAGCATAATCTTTTAACATTAACTTGCAATTCAATAGAACCAAGAAAAGCTTTTTTACGCAAATGAGTAACTGTTCATCTACAGCTCTTCAGTGCTAAGTAATTCAAAGCTTTCATACCCATGCTATTTCTTTTGTAAGATTATCTCTCAGTATGCTATAGTATTCCCCTAAAGGGAAAACTATAACATAGTAGCAGACTATCAATTTATGAAGCTTGAAAGACATTAAGGAGCTCTTAAAAGATACATAAAGTGAAGATTTTTGGTGACTGACTCTCCAAATCAGTTAGGGTAAATATATTCAGTATGGATGGCTAAGTTAACACAGATCATGGATAGAAGTGTTCCACCATTCACATAAAATCAGTCCTTTGAAAACCTCCTGATGAACCTAACATTCATTTCTAACTTTCAGGATTTTGATAAGTTGCTAAATGCACTCACCAGCACATCAAAAAATGTGCAGTTCTCTACATGCAACCACTGCCCAAACATTATGGGGTCGATGGGCAGAAATTAGTCAACAAAAGATATATACTGCGATAAAGCTCTTAGAGTATAAGCCCATTAGTGAATTACAGGTATCATCAAAGTTGCCCTATTGCCTTTAAATAGGAGATGTCATAAGAGCAGTCACCCTAAGACTGAATTTTAACTGCTGGGAATTTAATATGTTATTTAGAATGATTCTCTCTAACAGTTCTATGCTGCCAGAAATCAATGGTACAATACAGTACAACATAATTAGAAGATAATAACATTCATGGGATGATGCATTTATTAAAATGTCATAAAAGAATAAAAAAACATTGCTTGGCTACTGCTCTATTAAGCAAAGTTTGTGCCTTGGTTATAGAGCTGCAAGCAGTCAAGAAAGAAGTAGGAATACTTGGGATGGCATCACACTCTGCAAACATCCTGTGAAGAAAAACATGCCCCAACTAACATATCAGCATTAAAGAAAAGTACATGTGAAGCAGTATGATTGTTTTGAGAAGATCTTAAGAGACTGTGAAGTCCATGTCAGAGCTGTGCCTGGGAGTGGGTGGGGATGGAGTGGGGAAAAGTGCTACACTCCAGATGTTCTTTTAAGTCTTTGCTCAGAGAAGCACTGTGGTTGAGGAGAGAGGGCCACCTATAGGTGGTTGGATTTAGAAAATCTGAGGACCCATTCATTGTTCCAATATGTTGGAGGACATTTCTGTGATGGGTTTTTGTTTCTCTGCTGGCTTGAAGTACACTGGGGAAGGGTCTTTCACTCTGGGGTTTCTGCAGCACATTATACAAGGAGCACAGAATTCCACTTGTGGTTTTGGATTGCTACTGCAACTAAAGACCCAGCACTAAGTGCTCTGCTTTGTCACTGATTTTTGGAGCTATTATTGGTAGCATCTATTATCACTGCATAACTAGAGCATAGCCTTGGAAGATCACAGGAACTAGCTTCCATAAACTTTATCTACATGGTAAGATGAGCTTCAAGTATTTGCAATGAACTGGCAAATAGGTTCAAAGTATTGCCATAGGACCTGAAGCCTCAAAGACAAGGCTCCTCTTGTAGCAGATGAGCTACGTACATATAAGAGAAAGTCACTACAATCTAACTAACCAAAGCAAAGGTGGAAGATAGGAAGTACTGGTGGGAAACCCACCATCAGTGACTTAATTCAGGAAGGCTGGAGCAAGTCTTCAGAACCCCACTCAATCACTGCCTTCTGAAAAACTCTCAAAATGTAAATTAAATCTGTTGGAGACTGTAACAAAGTGCATGGCTCAGGGGCAGAAGCCCAGCTGCAGAGGGTTAGAAGGTGACATCCTGCCTAGAAGCACTGGGCCAGCTGACAGTGGTGACTAGCTGGCCCTAGAGGAGTTAAAACACCCACAAAGGGTAGCAAGGGAAGACTGTGGTGCTGAGGGGGAAGCACCAAACTGGGGCTGTGCTCTCAGAGTCTGAGGAAGGACCAGACTGTGGTTTATCCATGTTATTGTCTGTATAAGTTAACAACTTTAACTTATAAAATCACATCTCCAGAAAACTGCTTTAAAAATCAAAACAAGGAATAACCTACCTGCCAAACTTGCAGACTCCACTTGGGTTGCCAATGCTTCTATGCTACGTTCATCTGTTCTTGCACTGTTTTATTCAGTTGGAGAATACTGTGCCCCTGTATGGGCTCAATCATCACACAGCTAACTGGTGGACTCCCAACTTCATGCTACAATGCATCTTGTGTCAGGCACATTGTGCCCAACTCCACTCTCATGGTTACCAGTCCTCAATAACATTGCTCTCCTTCATCTGCACTGCACAAATGCTGAAGTAAACTTAGTAGCCAGACACCATGATAATCCTACACTGCCAGTGCACTTGGCATATTCCACTCGCCAAGAGCTCGGCTCACCTCAAGACGTCCAATACAGTCCACTTTTTCAAAATCCTTTCACTTTTCCTTACTTATTCAATGGCTCAAAGAATGGTCAGCACAAGCACCAGTTAATCACCACATCATCTCTCACGCCATAGTTAGTCAACCAGGATTTAACTGGCCATGCCATTATTGGGCACTTCTGAACTGTTTTTGAATTGGACAGAGCCACTGTGCCTCAAAGCTATACCAATGGGGTCTTTACAATGACAACAAATGCTCTTGTGGACTAGTTCAAACCACATCCCACACTGTTGTCCATTTACTGTACTACCTGGTGGCCTTCAGGCTCTTCACACTGGTGATGACATCACCTTAAGATGGCTGAAAAAATATGTCAAAACCACATACACTAAATAAACAAATACAAAAAAAATAATCTGTATAGTTGGTTTTTTTATTATTATTTCTATTGTTTTTGGTGGGGACAAGTTTGCCCCAGGAAAAGAAACTGCCTGGTGAAAGGAGTGATGATATGTTACAGAGATTTAGTTACTTTCTATGCCTCATCCCTACTGATAAAAAGCAAGATCTTTCAACCAAAGGTTGGGCTCCTGTTATGTGGCAAGATGTGGGGTTTTGTTGTTTTTAATAAGAGGCCCAGTATGCAAGTTGGTGTGTTAGGCAAGTGTGCACTGACAAGTCTGTTTCCAATTATAAATCCTCAATGTGCTTTCTGACTGCATGGATGAAGTGTCGCTCTCCATATGCACCAAATGGTAATTGTTTATTCACTTCCATTGCAATTGCACTTAAGGATGATTCTAATCACAGGTCAGGACCTTACTGGATTAGGCACTTTAACCACAGTGAGTGAAAAGCGGTCCCTGCTCCAAAGATCTCACAGACTACAGTTTAGACCAGTGATTTTCAACTAGGGTGCCACAGCACCCTGGGGCACTGGAAGCTCCTTTATGGTGCCACACAATATTAACACTGTTAGATATATACACAGCTACAAATGACTCACAAAATGAACACATGATTCCAAATAGGAATCCACAGTGTTAAAAACATTCTGACTTTCAGTGATCTTCCTGAGATGGTTGCAACAAAAAAAGTGCTCTATTATTTTTTCATAGTTAAGGTGGTTATAGGCCTCCTGAGGCCTGTGAAACTAGAGAGAGAGTGTCAGAAACCAAATAAAAGCTAAGAGCTGGCATTTTCCAAGAGCCTTGAGTCTAAAAATGGTGAGAACCATTGATTTGGACAATTTTACAAATTCAATAAAAAAACAAATGGGGTGATGATAGGGGTTCAGACAACATACTAGCAGCAGAAATAGGTGTGCCTATCAATTAACAATCATAGTGTTTACAGACAATTACTTCCTTATCTATTTGAAATAGGCTACAATTTCTTCCACCTTCTCCAGCCACGTAGAGTCCCTCACTTTTGTTTGTCTTTTGCTTGGTCTTTTGCTTGGTCTTCTGCTGGTGTTGCCTGAGTTAGGGCTGTTCAGACTGCAGCCCTAGCCATGAATAATGGGAGTATAGGACAAGGCTGCTCTGCGGACAAGTGAGCCAGGAGATAGCAGAAGTGCAAGGAGTCCTGTCAACCATAATAGACAGCTGGGTGAGCAGCTGAAAACGGGTGCTGTGGTTATCACCCAACCACAGACTTAAGAAATAACAGGTTGAATGAGATTGATAGGCCTCTGCTGAGTTCATGAAGGTGCAAATGCCACTGTCAAGGAGCAACTGAAAGACAGCGCTGCAAATTAGCATGAAGAAATTTCACAGCTTCCCTTATGCATTAACTCAGTAACCCTGTGGGTGGATATGGGCAAATGATCCTCTATCTCCAAAGCCCTCAGCTGCAGAGTATCACAAACTCATATCCTGGTGTTATTCAATATGTACATTAAGTTATCAGCAGGGCTGCTGGTAAAACAGGGTAAATTGCTAGCAGTTTGCAAAAGCAGCCTAGCATACCTCCCTTCCTTATCATCTTCCCATGTACAGAGCATCATTTCCAGTGGATCAGTTTCTTAGATGGGATATATATATATATTTGCTCATGATAAGGGCTGGAAAATAAATACAATTATTATTTTTGCACTACAGTGGATTTCAGTAGAGAGTTACTAGGTAATGCAATTCGTTATGTACATATTTAGACCACATATACCAAAGTGAGATATTTACTCTCAAGATTAAACATTACCCCAATGTAAAGAACCCAATACATGCAGAATTGTTTCATTGTATTATTTGTCCCCTGGTGTATTTACAATTACATGCTTTTCCATTTTATTTGAATTAGGATATAGTTACAGCATAATGGGGCACTATGCTCCTAATTTTCAGATCAAGGGATTTTTTTCTGTACTAAGAATGACAAAGGTTATTCCAAGAAGCGAATAACAAATTAACAGTAGCAGTAAAGGAAGGCTTAGGGCCAGACTGTGACCTGCACAAGCAGATACATGTAGTAAAGATCAGGGGACATGTACTAGCCACTGGGGAAGTATCCACAGCTCCTAGAAGGACCTGAGAAATTTTAAATCTAGTTAATTAAAATAAACAAACAAACAAATTATTAACAGGTTGCTGTCACAGCTCCAAGGATAAATTTAGTGCTTACACAAATGCTTTCCTTGTTTTTCAAAGGGATATTCTGCTCCCCCCACCTCCCCTCTTGTGTTTCATAGAAAATTTCACATGAAACCAGGTAAAAACTGACTATAGACGAGAAACAATAACACTGACTGTGCAAGGTGCAGCCATAGGCAGAAATCTCTTCACTAATCTTCAGCAAGAGTCATTTGTTCGTTCCTTGTCACCAACCCCAGCCTTTTGTACAGCACAGAGCCTGACAAGGTCCTGGCTCATAACAGGGCACTAAGAACTGCCACAAGAAATCAAGCAAGAAAAAAGGTTAAAAATCTCCCTTTAAGCTTCTGCTTCTCAGCAATACGGAACTCATTCCAGATGCACAATATTAAGAAATCAACTATTAAGAAATGACACCTCCCTCATAAGGCAAATACTGTACCTGGATGATTTTATAGCTAATCTTTGTTGTGTTATACTCTCCAATAAACCCAAGTAAATCAAGCCTCTGCCCTTTAGATGGATATTCTTTGCAGGAATGATCAGGCTGAATCTGAGTCCCTCGCTTACACTACAAAAGGAGCTTCTTGGGTAATCATTGGCTAGGGATTAATTTCTTGTTATTTGCATAATACTGTGACAATATAAAGTACTGATATTTGTTATACAGGGAAGGGAAATGTTTCTTTCTGAACAATCTGCCACATGGGGGCCAGAACATTAACAACATTAACCTTACCATTAAATCCCATTTTCCTTACTTATGCAACAATTATTACTCTTGCAGTACAATGGGTGGGTAATGTAAGTAAGTAAGGAAAAGTCTCTAATGTATCAGTGACCAAAACAGCAAAGTCTATGCTCCTATTTTAGATCAGCTTGAGAAATGCAGAGCCTGAACAAAATCGGAAGAAGGAGCTGTCCTTTAGCATTATTATTGAATCATTATTATTATTAAATATGAGATATTATGGTAGTTTCAGAGGTCTGCCTGCTTGAGCTCTACCTGTGTAGGTGTTTTACAAATGCAAAAATAAACAAGGGATCGTGCAAGCTCCCTCATCATGACATCTTATGAAATAAAATATTTAAATATAGATATATATCAAAACCAACCCTGTGGTTTTTTGCAATGAACCAACTACAGTAATCAATAAAAAAGCTTCAAAGAACTCCTTTGGTAAAAGCCATGTCTATCCAGTAGGTATGGCATTAATGTTATTATCAGTCCAAACTCACTGGAAAGAGAGTTTATTTACATAGTAAGAGGTTCAGGGAATTCATTTGTGGATAGTAAAAAAAAGCCTGTCTATAGATAGTTCTAAAAGGTTGCTCTTGAAAATAAATGCTGTTTCATTAAATACTGTGCAGCAGCATTACCAAAAGGCTGGAGAAAAATTTCTAATACTTCTAGGGAACTCACTGTCATTAGTATGAATGATTGCATGTTAGCAACAACATTAGAAAACAAAGAAAGTGCTGTGCTTGTTCATTTTCTCCCTGTTTTTCAAGTTACAGGGCAAAGTGAAGTGGAGGATTTGATTGGTTGTAGAGCCATCTGCCTGCCTCTCTCAGACAGGTATCAAACCTTGGTAACTGTGTACTGGTCTAAAAATTAGAAAATGAATGATTGACAGAAGGAGGTTTAAAAACAGTGGACACAGCTGCTCCTGGGGCCCTTTGATTGGGGGGGATGGGCAACCCACATGAAGCCGCCAGCTGGGATGGAGGGAGCACCTAATTACTTAACTGATGAGTCCTTAGGACCCTGCTGTTTTCCACCCTCAGGCTATGGTTACTAGTCCCCCTTGCCCCTCCCTGCCCTGCCACCTTCTGGGGCACCACACCACAGGCCTTTCCTACCCCACCTTCCCTGCTAGGCAGCCCCAGGACAGAGCTAAACAATAACTGGTAAACTAACTAGTTATCACTGGGCTTATCAGTTGAAGGAGAAATCCTTCAGCCTTTCACATCCCTACTACTAATCATAAAAAAGGTGTACATTTATTAAACCAAGTAGAGACTTCCGAGACAGATAGGCTTCTGTAATATTTCTTCCCTTCCACTACAAAACCGAACAATTTTTAACAAATCACAGAACTATTCCTGTACCTCACCTGTCTCAAAGCAATACGAGCAACCAATGCAGGTTGTCTGTCACACGCAGGCTGCATCAACAGTCACTGAGGACATACATAAAGACCCAATCCCATATTTTGGGGATGCACAATTTGCCCAGAGGATATACTGATTTTCAGTGAAGCCTGACATTGCCCTTGTCTGACATGTAACTAAACTGTCCTGTTTACTTTTCTTGTTATGCTGACCTGCTGCTATGTTAACAGTTGCAGTATTTAATCACTGTCCAGTTGGAAGAGATGCAAAGGGGAAAAAACTCAGTATCAAAGAAGGACAAAAGTTTATGTAATACAATTAAAACCAGGCAAAAGGGAATACTGCAGTTGATTAAACAGATCAGTCTTTTAATACAAACCATGTATTAGTACCTTCAGGGGTACTGCTAAATTACAAAAGGAAACTCTTCCTATCAGCTTCCTGGTCATATCTTTTGCATAGATAAAGTACCATATTTACCTGAATACAAAAAGAGGTTTTTGCTCAGTAGTGGCATGGGGAAAAAAACCCTTTGCCTTTTAAATTGCATGCAAGGAAATCTCACTAAATACTTTGTCTATCATTAAACTGCTGTCAAAAGCAACATGTGCTCAGCAATAAAAACCAACTATGAAGTTGATTAAATGCAGCCAACACTGACCATGGCAAACATGCTTAATTTTTTAATTATTATGTTTTTAAGGAAAATTTTTCACGTTCCAAGCCAAATCAGCCAAACTGATTCCAAATCTATGAGGTAGTCAAGAACCATAGATGGCCCTACTACTTGCAAACATCCTCCACCCCCACCTGGGGCTTCAGATGCTTCCAAATCATTTGGCAGGCATCAAACATGCAGTTCTGGAGGCTTAGGGTTAGGATACCCCCAAGTTTTACTTGCCCTCAGCAGTATAGCCGCAGGAACAAGCTACGGAGGAGTCTCCCATTTCCACAAGTGGATGTAAAGCCAAGGTCTTCCTACTGGAAATAAAAGTGGGAGGTTAACTATACATTACCTCCAGCTGGGTACTACTCCATGCCACAAAAGCAGTTATCCCCAGTAACTAAGAAAACTGCCTTAGTAGTTACTGTATTTCCCCTGCCCCTGTAGGTTCCCATCAGGTAAGTTGTTTTTTTTTTTTTTTTTTTTAT
>NW_017728909.1:29926643-29958774 GCF_001723895.1 Crocodylus porosus | reverse complement strand
CCAGCAGTTTAATCATGGAAAACAGTTGGGAAGCTTTGCAATCTTCTAATAATGTCTCATTAACCAAAAATACACTCTTTGTTAACATAACACTTACTGAGAAAATGATAGTACACCAGTGTAATTAGCATTTAACAACAACCCTCAACATATAAGAGGTCTTATAACTCAACTATTCACAGTACAACCTTTGCCACTGTACCCCTCTCTATCCTGCATGGTGAAATTGCATGCAAGAGCATTTCCATGACAAAAATGTGCCCTCTAGCTCTTCTTTCATTCCTGTCTGATCAGTCACACAGCCTCACTCAGGCAGATTGCACAAAACTCTTGAGCCAGAGACAATATATTTTTATTAGAGCAACTAAATAGCAGCAAAAAAATCTTCTTTGCAAACTTCTGGGCACATACACCCTTCTTCAGGCTGAGGAGAATTCAAAGTGCTCCTAGGTAGAAAAGAAACTCCATTCTGCATCAGGAATGTAGAGGGTAGAAGTTTTCAGGCAGACTATGCACTCCTCGGGACCCCCACTGACATCAATGCAGGGGCTGCCCACACCACAGAATCAAGGCCGTACTCACTGCCTACGTATAACCCTCCCACTCAAGCCCAAGCCCAGCTCTCCCTACCACAGGCTAAAAAGAGTCCCTTAATTGTTCTTTCTGTTTGATTACTGAGAAGCATTCAACTATTACACAGAGGGAGATCATATTTATTAATTTCTGTATCTCCAACTCTGGGCACCAAAGAAAAAAAAATGTATACAAGTGACAAGGACCCTCAATGAGAGTAGTTTAAAATGAGGAGATTCAAAGCAATTATCTCTGGGTTATTTTTCTGTGCCTTTCAGAATCATATTTTCCTGCACAACCAGGGGTACCAGAGACTTCAGTTAGTTTTTAAACACGTAAATTCAAATCCTCAGAAAATAAAGTGACCCCAGGGCTGGGATTGTAAAAAGAATCCAGAACAAATATTGCAAGACTGACAATGCCATGAAATAGGTAATATCGTGATATAGTTGGACAAAGGATTGCACATAGAGTTTTAGGGGAAGTGGGGGTGGAATTGGACTCCAAAAGATTTGTTTATCTCAGCTATTCATGAGACCACTCTACGCATAAAAGTATTTCCATACCACAACTTATATTTAAAAAAGGCCACTGGAAATTTAAAACTGATTTTAATGTAGGTAAATTTCCCAAAATCCAGGCTGGCAGTGTTTTTCCCAAATGTCAACTCCTTTGTACAGTCAATTGAACCAAACATTAATGTAGCAGAAAAACTCAGACACAAGGCAGCTGACACCATCTGAAATAGATGCCCGGCTTTCCTTGCTTAGACAGAATGTAAAACGGCAGCTCAGCTTTTATGCACACATTTGCTTGCTGCCTGGTTCAGGAATGTTTAATTAAGTATAAACACAGTGTTGACATCCACCATATGATTCATTTAGCAAGCAAACGGCTTTGCTTTAATATATGGTGCTTGAACAAGTAGACCACAATGCAAAATAATTACAGCAGCATGGCTGCAGTGGAAATGAATTTAAATGAACAGTGATTAATGCTGCACAAATAATAACAGCACGTATGGCTCACAGCAGCTTGCATCTTCAAAGTGCTCTGCAAACCAGTCCTTTATATATGAGACATCACTTTCCTCAAACACAGACAGCCACGTCAGTTTGAAGATTAGGCTTTTAAGATAAGATAATGCTACACTTGGATTTGGAAGCCTACCTTGTAGCAAGTGAAAAAAACTGGATTACTCCGGGAGCACTCACCTGCTGCTCCAGTGTTCAGCACGTGCAGCTGGGCTCCAGGGTCAACTTTTGTAGGAAAGACGAGGCATGATACATGGAGAAAAAGAGACACACTGGAAAGAAAGCCTTCGTGGCTCAGAGGCAAACTGCACAACAGACAATGGGCGAAGGTCAAAGGACGTCATTCTCTAATGGCAAAGGTTCTCAAGCCAAGCCCCTCCTTTCAGCCACCAGGCTGTCATACATGCGACACTGACAAGCAACCCCAAACTCGAGTGTCACACCCACCTCCCAGCTGCCCAGCCTTGCCTCCTTCCTCATGAACAGGTCCCTGTCAAGCCATACCTTCCCCGTTAGGCCAAACTTTCCCCTCCCAAATGGCACAAGTCATGCCATTTAGCATTTCTGTAACCCTTTCCAGGGAAAGGTTCCAGAGCAGTCTCTCAGCCCAACTGGGAAAATTTCTGATTTCCAGGAACAAGCTCTCTAACAGAACAGGGACTAAAACAAGAAAATGTGTACAGAGATCATCTGGAAGCTTAAAGGCGAAAAAGAGCAATGATCCCATGTACCCAAAAGTCAACAATTAGATTCCAAGTATTTTAGAAACTGAACTCAGTATTACTTTGGTTAACAACGAAATCTCACTGGGTGCCAGAGACAAAGAGAACATTTTCATTTTGCAATAAACCTTAGGGAGGGCAAAAACTGTTACCAAGGGCCTTCCCTGGGTCCAAAACAAATTAGCTTGTCCATTTATTATCTACCTTTGCAAAGTCTTATAAGTAGCAGTTAGGATCAAAATAGAAACTATACTGGAAGAAAGTTCAGATAAGTAATTCAGATACTGCAGGTGCATCTACATGAGATGTTTACTGCAGAGTAGACTGTTTAGCTCCACAGTAAATGTTGTGTATCTACACGTGAGTTTCTATCATGCTGGAGTAAATTAATTAACTCCATAGCAAGGAAGTACTTGTAAATACAAGTACTTATACATACAAGTACTATCCTGTTGTTGAGTTTTTTCATTCTGCAGCATGACACATGTAGACGCTGCTCCACCTGGCTGGGGCACGAGGGTGTGTCAGTACAGAGGGCTGCCTGATTGCTAGTCCTGTGCTGGAGCGCCCTCATGCCCAAGACAGCTTCCTTGCAGCACAATGAGGTGGGGTGGGGTGGGGATGGGGAAAGCAGCCCCAGGTTGGCAGACTGACCCCCCTGCACCTCATACCAGCCAGAACTGCTCCGACCTGGCTCAACATACTGCAGTCCTGAACACACATTCGAACGGTACATGCAGGAGCAATAAGCCGCAGAGTTTATTGACTCGTGTCATGCAATTAGCACTCTAAGCCTTGGAAAAGTGTTGCTGGGATCCTTACTGATTACAGGCCAAATGGGGCCTTGTTTAAACATTTAATTTGAAACATGACAGTGCTGGAGGCAGCATTTCAGTGTTATGCTAAATGTAGCTGATGGAACCTGTCCAGATTTCTCAGCTAATGCTTTCCAGCATTTCACCGGCTAGTCTAAAGATAAAGATGGACTTTAGTCTCTCTTTTGATAAAGCTGGTTTCAATCCAAGGCTTTTTCTTTAAAAAATTAAATAAAATAAATGTTTGTGTGGATGGTAAAAAGTAGAAAAGAAAGAAAAAAAAAATCTATCCTTTTAATCACAGAAGCATGAACTCAAGTATGTATGTTTAGGGAGAAGCAGGCTTTGGTTGGTAATAACTTTTACTGGATGTGCTATGTAGTTGGCACAAATATTGGACCACTTTTGGGCAAAAAATGCTCTTCCTCAGGTCTTTTTCTTATAAGAAAAAGATTCCATTAATTTTCGCTAAGGAAAATGTCCCTTCCACAAATTTCTGTCAGAGATGATCTAGTTACCTCAGTACAGGGAAGGGGACTGGATCATATTTGACAACCAATCATCCTCCCTCTCTCCATTCCTCCAGATTGTGAGCTCCTCAGGAACAGTCTCTCAGAGTATCTATGTGCATGCATGTGTTTAGAACAATGCAACGTATATCTCTTTGGGACTTCTCAAGGTTATCTTAATATAAACATTATAAAATACTCAAAATCAAAAAAGGAAAAAGCTGAGAACAAGGGATGGAGAAAATGCATACAATTTTTAGAGTCCATGTGCAAAGCTTAGGCCCTTGATGATGAAATGTCTTTAAGAGTTAAATTTAAAGTTTGTCAGGGTACCTTAGAAATAAATCTGTTGGGACAAGTGAGTGATCAAAGTGTATTTTGTGGTTAGATATGACAGTGATGGATACTATATAAATATCATTAGTAAATAAGCAGGAGATTGGACTAAATGACCTCCTGAGGTCTCTTTTACCCTACTATTTGATAAACCTCATGTAGTAGTCAACCTGCTGCTACTTCTTTCTATTTCTTATTATCCTGAAATATAACATGCACTGAGTTTGGAAGCTGTGATCAGGAGCTGTTGAAGTTGTATTCATTGTAAAAAAATTATCATCTTTCATCTGTGATGCTCAACAGAGGCACCAAGCTGACATATCCTTTGTACAACAGTTCATAAGAGATACCTGCCAGTAATTTTCACAGGAGACTATTAACATCTCTTCCTTGTGCAGAGGGGAAGACCCATCCAAAACAATTCCATTTTTCAGCCTCTTTACTACTGTTATTTGCTAAACTATAAAACACAAGAGACTTCTTAATCACCTGAAACACCTATATTGGATTCCAAAAAGACAGTCAACATGTCCAGATTTCCAGTCCATTTTTTTCAGCTGAATCCATTCATGTAATTTGACCCAAAGTCAAAACAGTTTTAGTGTCACTGAGCATCCATTTTTTAGTGAATTTACTACTATTGAAATAAATCTGTTGACTCTAATCACATGCATATGAAATACATATGCATACACACAGATATATACACAATATACAGAAACACTGTTCTACATAAATTGATGTATTATACATACACACAACTCCCAAATAGTAAATCCATAACTTTTCTAGCTTTGCTTTAATCAAGCATTGTTTAATTCTAGCAGCCCTACATATCACACTGCATTCAAGATTTCCTTTAAATCGCTTATTTTAGGCAGTTGACTCAGCAACAAAGATTAAAAGCCACCCAGCCTTCTGCCTCAGTGCCAAGCCTTCCTAAAATTGGAGATTTTTTTGCAATAATGATAATAAAATACCAACATAAAGCCAACATAGGTCAATTCAGATGTTGTTCTGCTCTCCAACAACAAAAATTACTAGAAAACCCCAAACAACATGCAGCTCATTCACATGCAACCGTGTTTTTTCATATCCTATTGTAATCTGTCCTACTAGACCTGCACATGCCTCCCAGTTCCCCAGAGCAGGGATCTTTTTATTTGTCAGGCACACTTTACCAACTACAAGGTATATTTACGGCACTATGGGAGTAATAAGCCTGTGGAACCTGGGGCAAATTCTCGTACAGATGCCAGGTGAATTTAATCCACAGTTCAGTGTAGATCAAAATAGTTTTAACTTTAAACACCATCTCAATCTTTTGAAAAAGTCTGCAGGAGTTGTGGATGTTTACTCAAATCACAGTGCTCAGCCATGTGGATTTATTTGTCTAACTTTGAGCAACTCACATTTTAAAATGCTGGCTTCAGTAACTGGCCAGCAGGCATTTGCAGTACCTTTTAAAAGGACAAAATTTCTCCCAGGAGTGCAGTGGCTGTGGAAAGCACCCCACATACAATTTCCTCCTCCAACAGAGGGCTTTGTATCACCTGACAGGTCACTTAGGGCTAGATCTACAAAAGGAGACTTAGGTCCCTAAGTGGGGCTTCAACAGAGTTTAGTCACTGCAAATTCCTGCCTAGGCCAGAGGTTCCTATGTTTTTGCCCAAAAGGTTCATTAAGCACCTACAGTTCTGCTTCTACACATGCTGAAATTTATTTTCATGTTATTATTGCAATAAAGATACAAGTTAATTATTTCACTGATGTTTACCAAACCTGACTCTAGATGCATCTACACACATGCTTTACTGAAGTTGAATAATTAGATCTGCAATAAAGTGTCACCATCTACACATAGGCTGGTATTAACCACACAGTAAACTAATTAACTCCACTTTAAGACAAGTTACTGTCAGGGACATTACTATCTTATGTGATCAAATGCACATGTAGATGGTGACCTCTCAGCGCATTTTGTATTTGGTCAGCCCAGCCAACCAGGGACCAGATCCCAGGCTGCTGCTAGCCCCTCTGCCACCCAATATCACCACCTGGAGCCCAGGGCTGACGACACCCCCCGCCATGTCTTCTGCCAGCCCAGGGCTCTGCCATGGCTCAAAGTGCTGCGGTCCAGGATGCTACACTGAACAGCAGTGTACTCCAGCTCAAAAAGCTCTGGAGTCTGTCATGTCACATTAATTGCTTGTGTAGATATATCCTCTAAGTTATCACTTATATTTTTCCTGGCAGAGTTCATGGTAGTGGTAACCACCCAATGTGTACAAGAAAAATGTAGAATCATAAAATATCTCTAGGCTAAAAAACAAATATTTCCTTTTAAGTCAAAATTAGTATCAAAACCAGAAGAGGCAGTAAAAATCCTGCAACTTAATATAGAGAGATGGGGATTATCACCAGCCTCTACTAGATAATATCACCCCAATCTGCATTTAGTTAGCTGTGCACTATAATAAATATCTGATGGAGATTTGGGCTTTGATGCTTTGGTTGGCTTTATTTGGTCAGAATCTTTTGAATGCATGTCTAAAAATATCCAAACTAAAACATGATATTTCAATATATTTGTTATCAACGGTCTCTGATAGGTGCCACAATTGACAAGGTTTATCTTCAGCTTCAGACTTATTTGTTCTCAGAAGACACCATGGTTTGTTGCATTTCAAATATACAAAAGCAGCTGGTTCATGGCATTTTAAAGAGATAACATGTAAAATATCATAACTGGAAGAAAGTGCTGGTTGGTAACTACTCAACCCCAGAATCACTTTGGTCATCTGTCTTGAACAACAGGGCAATTCCACAGGCTTTAACAGAGTTACTTTAGTCTCACATTTGTGTAAATCAGGCATGAGGTCCAGCATGCGTATGCATGTGTAAAATCATAAATGAAAATACCATACTTTTTTTAAGTTTTAATAATATTGATAATAGTCTATGCCTTATAAACAGGTGGAATATATTCAAAGCAAATCAGATATGGTGTTTACTTTGTCTTCTGAAAAACAAAACTGTTTGGTGACTAAATTTCAGCTACAAAAATCTAAAAATCTTATTCTTTGACAGCCTTATCTCAGACAATGGCAAGTTGCATCATTTACTTTCCAAGACAACAACAAGTTAAACTGTTTCTTCCAATATTTCGCCACCTTTGCAGAACTTAAATAATTTAACTAAAATTATCAAGGAAAAAAAATCAAATCTATTTTCCTGCCTATGGAGACCCCAAGCATATGCCAGAATGTAGTTAGATATAATATGCATAAATGACACTTGAACTGAAAATTTTCAGGGTTCAGTCTGAAAGAGAATATACTAACAGATACTGGAAATTTTTGTTCCAAATACTTTATCTACAATTGGCATGACTAATTCAAAAAAGATAAAAGAAAAACATGTTCCAACCTACTATAGAAACCAAGTTCAGACAACCAAGAAGTTGAAATATGAGAAAGAAAACCCTCTTTCACCAGCCATGCAAGGTACCTCCACAGACTCTACAGGAAATGAATTACATTGCTGAATCCAGCAGACAGTTTCTATGAGGAAACCTCAATTCTGGTATTTGCTTCCTCACTTGACCTGCAGGTCCTGGATTTTTTTAACCTTCTTGGACTGCTGTAGTGTCCATCTCGTCTTGAAGATACTTTGTGGGATGACTGCAAAAGGAGACACCTGGGCTAAGCACACACCGTTATAAAGCCCAAGGCTGAATTGATTTAATTTTTGCAGGTTTGTCTAAGCTGCATAGATTGAACTGATAGGCAAGTGAAGACATTTACTTTTGACTCCAGAAATGCAGCTACATGCCTGCAGTGGCCCAGGCTAGAAGCTGCGGGGCACTAGAGTATGTTTCCATGCTCTGGTGGAGCAGACAGCTTGGGCAAAGGCTAGTCTGCTTGCCCTGTGAGCAGGCGATTTGTAGGGTAGGAGCAAAGCATTGTGGGATGCTGGGGGACTATGAGTTAACTTGAATTTGGAGGGAATATGGGACAGAAATTCAAGAAATGGATTTAACCTAAATCAGTTAAGTCTGATACTACATCTATCCAGGTTTAACTTAAACCCAAATCAGCCACTTTGAAAGTGGCTTATGTGAACTGAACTTTTGTGGTGTTATAGATTTGAATCAGTTTCCAAACACTTATACCGAGTGAGGTGTCATTTCTGTTCCTAGCCCTGGAGAGTATGTCCACCAGCATGACTGTGTTGAGTTTAATTCGATGTAATGGAAGTGACAATTTCCTACGTATTTGGAGTGGTAAATCCAATTTGATTTTCTAGGAATAAGGCTGAATGCATACAAGATCCACGGAGTCCTAGTCACATGCCAGAATTCTCAAAATAAATGAATGCTTGTGGTGGCCAATACAAGGTGTTGAGTGCTGTCTTGACTTTGGAACTCACAATCTCCACAATGTCAAATCTCATGGGTGCAAGTTTTCTTCAGGCTCAGTTTGCCAATGGACGATGGGGTGGGATAGTTGTGAAGGATACAGCTGCTTTATGTACAAGAAGGACCTTCTGCCAGCTGGAATGCACAATAATCAATAAACCAATTCTAATGGGGATACGTTGTCTTTTAGACCCCTTGTAGCATCTGCCACTGATACAATTAAATACATTAAGTTAACAGTTTTCTCCTGATAGATTTTTCACTGCTTCATTAGCAAGAGCACTCAGGGAGGATCAGGTTAGTGATAAAGTAACATTAATGGTCTGCCTTGTTAGGCGATTATCCCTACTTCACAAGAATCTTTAATTCATGTTTCACTTTCAGCTGGCTCACACTAACAGCAGAGAGAAGAGCTTCAGTTAAGGAAGTAATTTAGTCTCTTTAGAAAGCTGTTGGATTCACTCCGCTACCTTTAAGTAGAAAGCAAAATGTAGCTATTAAGGCAACTTGGCACAATATTAAATTCCAATGTTGTGCAAAAAGGAACAGTTCAAGTAAACTTAATGCCAGCCAGTTTCTTATCAGGACTTCTGACCATGCTGCTGCCCTAGAGACAGACAAGGAACTCCAGCAGGAGGACAGCTGACAGATTTATAGTTTGGAAGCCAGTACAGAACTGAGGGGAATGCCAGAGCTGTAAGCATCATTTAACTGCCCCAGAGGATGAACACATGGGATAGGATATATACGACCAAAGACCGTGTATGCAGCTGACATCTTCAGATGTCTGCATGGAACATGTCTTATATTTACTATGCAGCACTGACAAGGCAGATGATGAGCTTGCTCCAGCCCCATAATGCTTCTAGTGACTGCCACCTAGATCTCACCCCTGCTTCCCCCATCCATAATACAGCCAACTCCACAACCATATTAAATCCGCATGTATGAGATGCAAGAGAGTGTGTGCTACAGTTTCAATCAGGAGTGTGCTCTATGTTACATCAGAAGCTATGGATGGGAATTTGGAGGTAAGACCTACGGTGGATATATTTTGATGGTGGCAGCGTGATCGACAGATGCATTAACTCCTGCAGTTCCCTGCTGCTGCTGGAGGTGGTCTGGATCCAGCCTGTAAGGAGCTCATTGGTCCGGATCTAGCTTGGGGGACCAAGTGAGCTTGAAACCCCGGTACAGATACTATGCTGAGAAACATTTTATAGAGCTAATGTTTTCACTCGATCTGAGCCTTCAAGAGGCTGAGAAGTAATACATCCCTTCAGGTCCTCTCTCTCAATGTTCATGGGGACTGTTTTGGATCGCTGTTTTCCATCATCTCAATGCCTAACTAAATAGATGAGCCAGGGCAAAACAATGCTTTTCTGTCTCTCCAGGCTCCTCAATTATTCTATCTAATGCACTGTAGCATTTGCCTATTCTGTTTCCACTTTACTGAATACTAAATAGTCAGTTTTTAACAGTCTGTATGCCATGCCACTCCACAGAAGCCATTGAGACGACAATGAAATAGAGGTAACAAGACAAGACAATCAGACAATCTAAAGCCAGCCACGAGAGGTACATCCATGAGTCACCCCATTATAAAACACAAAAGGTGACTACTGGTGGTTCTCTGCATTATCATGCATAAAGCAAAAATCCAGTCTTTAAATCTCCGGGACAACAGAGACTGAGAGGACTTTCAATGTATCAACTTTGCTTTTCGGGAGGGGGAAAAAAGGGATGCAGCATGGCAGATCACTATATAACTACTCTCTGGGATGGAAAAGAACATGTGTGGGCTCTGTACTGAGTTCCATTTAGTCCTCTTCAGCTAAAGAATGAGACCATAAATGAAGAGTGTTGCAATAGCTGGGGGAAAGGAAAACATTGCAGAGTCAGAAGTCAGTGCACAAAGGCAAATGCCTATGAGCAAATATTTACACTGTGGTAGATATGAAACAACCATTCTTGCTCATTTGGGAAATTCACACTTTTCCCTTGATCCCTGCCCTATTTCAGGGCTGCATGCTTCTCTATTTATGCTGACTCTCTTTAAAGAATTCGTTCCCAACCTTCTTTTCTACTGGGGATTGGAAAACTCAAAGAATTTTGGTGGGCCGGGTGTAGAAACAATCTAATTTACATATTTAAACATAATTTTTACAAGGGGTGGGGGGGTTGTGAGGATCGGAGGCGGTTCTCTTCCGTGTTGTTCAGAACCTCATTGCCCCTTTTCACGGAAGCACTCTTTCAAAAATAACAATCCAATGAAGTTTGCTTGATCATCTCTTAGCCACTGCGTTTGATACAGAAGTGACTAGCCACAGTTAGCACAGTCCAAGTTCAAAAGCTAAAGTCACAGTCACTGGCCAGATGAGGACATTCTTGCTCAGCTAGTCAGCAAGGTGTGGGCATGGCCTGGGCTCAGAACTGTTGCTAGCAGTGGTTAAAGCTTGTGCCATGACCCGGCAGCCAACACTTCTCGGCCTAATGCTGGGCCGCAGCACAGTGGTTGGGAATCTCTGTTTTAAATTATCTCAAAGGCCTGCAACTCCCTGCCCCCCCCCCCCCCCCCCCCCCCCCCCCCCCCCCAAAAAAAAAAAAAATTGATAATCATCTAAAAGGGAGTGTGTTGGTTTGGCAAGCAATTTATCATAGTTTCAGTGCCGTGAGCAAACCTGAAAATGTATATCTGTAAGCAGTTCTCATGGTTTCCCCAGGACAAGGGAAATCTGTGGGGCACATGCCAAACACAGATTATTTTTGGAGAGAGCTAACTGAAACTGCTCTCCATTTCCTTTGAGCATCATTATTATGAATTGTCTCTATTATACTAGCACTTGTGAGGCCTTCTCATCAGCCAGGACCTCACTGTGTTGGATGCACAGAAGAGAAAAATGGATTAGCATTAATCTCTTCAAGAGTTGTATTACCCTTTTCCAGCACCTTTCTTAGAGCTGCTAGAGGAACAGTAACACAGGAAAAATAATGAGGCAAAGTGAAAATCTGACATCACTTCAATGTGAGTGCAACATAAAGGCTGTGGCTACTTGTTTATACCTGATCTTACTCTCTATCAGTAAGTTTCCAAATGTCCAGGTCCAGGAATTTATCGTTGTTAGTACCAAATGTTGGCACCCCTGTAGCTTCATTCTCTGCAGGTGACTTTGTATTTTAGTTCTGTTGTCCTGGGCATTTGCTGCCCCTCCAGATTTGGTATCACCAGAAAGCCAGAGAATGACTGAATTCATTATTTTACATTCCCCAAAACTGAACAGAGGTCTCATTAAGAGACTTCCATTTATATGCAGCAGTCTACACAATCAGAAGTAATGAAGGAGCTCTGAGATGAATACAAGTGAGCTGTGCTTGAGGACCAATGAATGAACAATTGAACCCTGCTGCTAAGGCAAAGAGGCTGCCTTTTTTTCCCCCAACTGTGCATGCCTCATCATTGTGATAGAGTTGGTG
Source organism: Crocodylus porosus (assembly GCF_001723895.1). Taxonomy (NCBI): domain Eukaryota; kingdom Metazoa; phylum Chordata; order Crocodylia; family Crocodylidae; genus Crocodylus; species Crocodylus porosus. The sequence continues at coordinate 29,946,891 of NW_017728909.1, read as the reverse complement.
TCTCTGAATTACTTGGAAGGGTTCCATGGACGACAGACAGTGTGAGAACAATCATGCTACTTTAGTCAGAGAATTTTAATTACATTTTCAGAAGTGCTTATCAGTATCAGTGAGATGAAAGACTACCCAAACCAGTGATTTATTCCAACAGTTCCAAACAATAAAATACCACATAATACTGCTAACATACAGTACTTTACCATTGCTACAAGACCTACCCTGCCAAGGCACAGTGGCGTGCTGAAAGATCTATGCATCACTCAAGAGCTACAGGTTATCATTTTGGGCTGTTGAACTAATATGCTGGCTTCTAAGACTAAAGCTATTTCTTGAGAGGGAGAGAGAGAGAGGAAAGAAACTAAAAAACTTGTTGGTTACAAAACTATAGAGGGCTTGCATGCCAAGCTTGCAACAGGACTTAGAGAAACAGAAATGCCCACTGGTCTTTTAAACAAAGCTCTAAGCATCTGGCTTCACTTAGGTTCAAATGCCTTTTTATCATATGTGAACTGTATGTTTGACTTGCCTAGTATTGTATCATTTGACTTTGCATATTCAATTAGTCCCTAATCAAATGCTAATATATAGCTTTGGTCAATTATTTAATGAAGATTCACAGTCAGAGGATAACCACAGTTTCTCCGTATGCTGTGGGGGCAGGTAAATTATCCTCTTTTTTCTCATACCCAGTAGTGATGCTGATGCTAAATTGGTCATGGAGAAGATTATGACAGTTTTCTGTTCACATCCACTCCTACTTACATTGCTTCAGGATGAGCTTATATCAATTTTCCTCTAAAACAAGAATTTGTGAACTAGAACCAGGCAGAAGAAATCTCAGACTGTCAAACTGTTTATATGGAATGAAAAAAATTAAAGGAATTAGAAATAGAACCACTACTGGTTGAGAAGTATCTGTAAAACTACTATTACATCTCTGCAATACTGCTGTCTCTGGGAAGGAGCAAACGTGATTTTCATGCTGACTTCCCAGGTATCTGATCAATGGAGGCAGGTGTCCAACAACTTTAGGAGCAAGACTCTTCCATGCCCTAGAAAGTGTGCACTTCTGCTTCCCAGAAACAAACCTACATACTCAGAATTCCAATTACCACATTGCAGGCTCTGTCAGATAAGGCTCCATGGTGGCAAAATGCCATTTCAAAGTCCTAAGCTATTTAAATTTTGTTTAACAAGTTTGAGATGTAAACAGCTAGTAAGATATGCCTCTTGTGTTTCAGCCTTAAGAACAAAAACAGTGGGTCATTTCTATTGTTTTCCCAACCCAGCATTACACACTTTAGTATCAGGAGATAGGGAAAATGAAATCTGCAATACAACTAAATAAGATACTTCACGATGTATCTGCATGTGCCATCAGCTGGGGAGAGGTATCATTTGTTCTTAAGGCAGAAAGGCCTATCTTCAGTTAGGGGCTGCTGGATTTCATCATCACTACAAAATGCTACAGTCGAAATGCTGCAGGGAAATGATCTTGAAGGGAATGCTCAGAGATAGCACCTTAGAGATTCTACATTACTGAGAGCATTTCAGTAACCAGAGCGGATCCATATGAATGTGGCCATTGCTGTTATATTTAAAACTTTTGCAAAGTAACATTTTAAGAGTTAGGCTGTATGCCTCAGCCACTGGACAAATTCAGGGGTTGGGTAGCAGTACAGTAACTGGGGAGGGGGTGGAGGGAAGGGGAGGTTAGGGTAGCAGCCCCAGTTGCTGCCTTTATGGGGGCAGAGGAATGGGGAGAGGGCAAGCAAAAATAGCAACCACTGCAGAGACGGCTGGATGTACCGTTGCCATGAGCACTATGGTGGCTGGCACTGTCCAATGAGCCACAGTTTCTCTGGCTGCAGAGCTGGTCCTGCTACACTTCCATTGGGTAGGCTATGAACCATTCCACAAAACTGAATGGCAAATGTTCAGTCTACCTTCCCCTGAGCCCCACCCAATACACCCCATATATCTGGGAGGTAAAAGGACAAGGCTCATTTCTAACTCTACAATCAACAAGACTATTCAGACTGTATTGCAGTTAGCTGCATAGATTTTCACTCTTTTGCTTTTCTTAACTGTTATTCTCGGACAGGCATCCAAGATGCCAGCAATGGATTTGAAAATATCTTTGCTTAGTTTAATATTTTATTATTTCTTAATAAATTAATTTGGTTATACAATGCACATGCTTAAGAAAGGAGGCAAAGACAGAAAGTTGCATCCAGAGAGATTAATAAAATACTGAACTTTCTTCTAAACTCACAGCAAACAACCAATAGATGTGTACAAGGAAAAAAAAAACAGCATCACATCCCTGTATCACATTATTTTACATGTCACTATGCAATTCAAAGATGTGACTGCACAAAGTATTAGTTATTTTCTTTGTTCTCCTGGATCATTGGTGACATGTAAGTGCTGCCAGTGTGGGGAGAAGAGAGGGACGCAACTCTGTGCCACCACTGCAGTAGAAGGGGTGGGGGGGGGCACAACTATGCCACTGTCCCCACTGCTGTTGGCCGTTGGGCACAGCCAGGCTGGAACCTTATGTCCCATGGTTGGGGCAGAAATCGTGCTGCCACCCCCACTGCTGCTGGGCCGTAGCTCCAGCCAGGTTGCAGCCCCATGCCCTTCTGTCAGTGCAGAAATCAGGTTGCAGCCCCATGCCACCCAAAGTGCTCCCCTGACATCTTGGCAATGCTCTGGATACTTTCTTAGTGATGATGTGGATGCTGCTTGCCTTCCAACAGTGTCCAGTGCTCTCCCCATGCAAAAATGTTGCCCTCCTTTTCACCCATGGTGTGCAGGACAGCATAAATTATAATAACGTGAATTATACTGGCAAAAGTGGAATTCAACTGATTTTTTAGACAACACAATCTTGCCTGTTGCTTGCCCATCATACACTCTACCATCATTGTCATGCAAATGTGAAGTATATATATTTAGACTTTCTTTTGTCAGGCGCTCTAATGTCAGGACATAGTTTAATTAGCCATAGCAGCAGATGACAGGAAAAGTCCCTTAACAGTGGTCAGAGACAAAGTGCTGACAACTTTATTAGGAAAGAAGCAGGTTCTTGCTTGTCCAAACAGGGAAATATTAGCTCACCTCTGTACCTTAGCAACATGAACTTGTCTTTTCAGTCAACCAAGGCCTGCAGGACAATCAATGCTAATGTGCTTCTTGTGGCAAACAAACTACAGGCACACAAGTGCTATTGATGGGCCAAGCAGTTGAAGCCTGTGGTCTCTCAATACCAGCTGAGGTCAGCCACATTAGTTATACCGATCACCTCAGGATACACCACAGCATTAATCATCTCCCAAACCTCTACCACTATACTATCAGCAGATTACTTGTCAACAGCAAACTGGATAGTCATGAACCTATGGCAGACTAGCGTAGCCAACTTCCAGATGGCAATAGCAACTGGGTCTCAAAGTGGAATGGCTTTCCTCATTTGTGTGTCCTGGTCCTGGTCGGGTTTGTGCCTTCTCACAAACTCCAAGGAGAAGTTCCAGAGCAAGTGATGCTCACCAGAACCTACCAGATGATGCAAGCCATGCCCTGCACTAGAAGAGAGTTTACATACGGAGAAGCAGTGCTTGCATCATGCAACAGGTATGTCCACTCTGCCACATCAACATCAAACATAAATAAACTTCTCCCAGACTCAGGACTTCCCTCGAAGGGTAAGAAAAAGCCACCGAAGTGTCCCCCACTGCTTCTTCTAAACTTTGTCTGTAACTCATTGATGTAACAGGGTAGCCACAAACAAGAGCAGCCTATCTACCTGTTCCAGATCCACTGTGTGGCACAGGCTGAACCAGACAGAAGAAAAGAGCTTGCTGAACTGGACATGCCTCAGTTGCATGCGTTAGTGGGATAATTATGCTTCTGGCACAGGGGTTTAAGAAGAACAATCAGGTTCTCCCAATACACTGCAAACCAATTTTAAGAGCAGCTTGAGTGAATGAGGCACCTGGAGCTCTGGGATATGTCCCCCAGCATTTCAACCAAAGCTAACTGAAACATAGTTGCAACTGTCCAGACAACTGGAATACAGCTCTGCAGTGTGCATAATCACAGGAGAATGTGGGAAGTCAGTGTGTGTATGCTCAGGAGTCTGAAACAAGGTATACTATGGAGTGCAGACTTGCTTTATGACCCAACCCCAGATTTGAGGCATATTTAAGTACAAACTGCTCCAGCAATTTCAAAATTTATAGCTTTCCTGCAAGTTTCTTTGCAACCATGTGTATCCTAACCTGTCATTAGAATTCCTGGGATGTGTTTTACTCTGTTACTACTGCATTTAATTATATAGGCATTGCCTCATGGTGTCAAACGAACAATGAATATGCATACTTTCATTAAACGCAGCAGGCAAAATCACCTGTAGAAAGCTATCCCAACTCATCACTTCTTCCTTCCTTCTCCTCCTTCCTTATTCATATCTTTCATACACAAGGAAAAACAGATTACAGTAAAAGCTCCATTATCTGGCATCCATGAAGAATGGTGGATGCCGGTTAATCTAATATGCTGCGTCCGGTGCACCAAGGCTTTCACTCCCTGGCATCAGTGTGCCAGGGGACAGGGAGGGGGCCCTCATGCAGGCTGCTTTGCTCCAGGCCGTGGTCCACAAGGAAGAAGTGGGACTCGACTTGCGGTGGCAAAAACAGAAGTGGGACTTCCGGTTTTGCTTTTGCCGCGTCCCTCGGAAGGAAGATTTGCATTGACAGAAGCTGGCTAATGGAGCATTCCAGACGGTAAAGTGCCGGATAACATGGCTTTTGCTTTACCTGGAGATAATCAGAGCAGTGTCTGCTAGGGACCTGAGGTAGGGTGGGAGTCAAATATACTCATTCTCTAAGAATAAGCTGCCATCAGGACCCATTTCTTTTCTCATCCATCAGCTAATCTTAACGGTTGCAGCAAGCAAGGGGAGGAGTGGTTACACAGGCAGTCCAGACACCTAACAAGATCAGATCTTTCTAGAACCAACCCACCAGCCTGAACTTGACCCTAAATTCAACTGGCAGCCAGTACAGAGCAAGAAGCAGAGGCAGAACGTGCTCCTTGACCGAGCACATTTTGATAAGCATTTGGTGCAAGCGTCAAATTGAATTTCCAAATCATCTGGTGACATAAAGCTCATTGCAACAATCCACTCTCAGGGGGATTCAGGCATGAATCATTGTGGTAAGATCTGCATGAAAAAGACGGAAAAGTGTTAAAAAGGCCTTTGGCAGTTACACGAACACCCAGAAGCAACAAGACAACCCAGTTGCAAACTGCAGTAAGGAATAGCAGGCACACTCCTTCAACAGACAGAGCTGTTATACAAAATTCACTAGTTCTTTTGGTTGCTTCCCTCAACTGTAATTATTACCTCAGCTTTACCTGGACTTAACCTGAACCAGGCAGTCCACATACGATTTATGGTCTCCATTAGACAGATATATTCTATTGGTAGATACCCAGGGTTATATTATAGTGGTGCACCGGAACATGGATTCAACTCACAAGGCTAGGAGAAGCCCAGGGTTCAGCAGATTTAGCAGTTTTAAAATATGACATCAAATTTATATTCCTTTTTTCTGTTTTAAAAAGAGGATTTGAACAAGTTGAATGGGGAATATCAAGAGAAGATGGTGCCCAGGATTACTGATTAATTTGGTTGCTTGTATACTTTCCACTAAGGCCAGAGACAGACATAAACTGGTTTGAGATCAGAAACCAGTTTAAACTTGTAACAGAACAGACATTCAGTGCACATAAACCAGCTTCAAAATGGCCAAAACTGGTTTGTGATAAACCTGGCTGAATGTAGTATCAGACTTAACTGATTTGGGTCAAACTGGTTTATGCAATGTCTGTTCTAGACCCCTTGCTGGTTTAAGTAAAACCAGGCTTCCCCAGCATCCCAGCATGCTCTCTGGGCAGGGTGTGCTCTGCTACAGAGCTGGGGTAGTCCTGTTCCTCTGCTCTCTAACCAGAGCAGGGACAGGACATGGCAGGACACAGGCCAGCATGGTACCATTAAGGCAAAGTGGGCAGGGAGGGGATTAATTCTTCCCTCCTTCCCCTTCTTCCCAGCTGCAGCTGGGGTCTGCATGTCAGCCAGGAAGCAGACGGGAGGGGGCTGCAGTGGTGGCCCCTGGGGCTGGCAGACCCTGGCTGCAGGGCAGAAGGGACCAGAAGGGATCTTCTCCCTGCCCCCTTCACCTTAACAGGGCCATGCCAGGATGGTTATCTTGTGGTGCAGGGAGGGGGACTCTGGTCTGTGCTGCGGTGGACTCTTCCCCCTCCTCTTCTTCCCCCCAGGGCAGGGAAGAGGAGCTCTGTGGGGTACTGGAGGGGCACTACTCCTCCTCCTCCCCTCCCCCCTTCCACTGCCACCGCAGGGCTGCTCTATGTGAGGCTACCCGGCCCAGGAGTGGGACTCTTCCTGTAGCAAAACCCCCAGTTTTTTTTTAAATGCATTCCCTCCCCTACCCCAACCATTTCTGACTTTCTCTCTGCCCTCCCTATCCCTTATAAGTGATTACAAGTAGTACTAGGTAAGCTAAGTTCTTGTATACTATTATTATAATAAGCCCCTTTTTTAATATATTGTAAATAGTGTTCTGTTATGTTCGTATTGATTTTTACTGTTTTATATTGTATTATATTGTATTCCTATCATTTGTGCATTGATTTTTATTATTTCATATTAATATTGTATAGTTTAGGCCTGTGTCTGTAAAGTGATGTCAAGTATCCAGTCCCATCTTGTCCCCATGCCCTGTTGTGTAAGTATGTTGCAATTCTGTAACCTCTCCCATGTAAACTGGTTTTCCTTGAATGCCTGAAACAAAAGAGTGAATGGATGGGTGAAACACAATGATAGCAGGACCCCCTACTAAATCACCCCGCCGTCAAAACCAATACCTGGACCAACGACCCAGCCACTGGAACCACCCTCAGCCTTCAAGAAACAAAAGATGAGGCAACCCAGCACTGTGCCAAGGCTGCATATGCTCAGTATGAACATCTGGAACCTCTGGAACAGGACTGACATTGCCTGGACAGGCCCTCCCCATAGGAGATCACAGGTCGTCTGCCCCATAAGAAGGGGTAGTGAAGACTGACTCCTTGGGGCACCATCTTCACCTGGACCAGACCCGCTCCACGTCAACCCCCTCTGGACAACACCTGCTGGAGAAAGACCCCGACTGACCATCAAGGACCCCCTCTTAGCCTGGGTAGGTAGCGATCACCCCCTCACCCTCTCTTCAACCAAGGACTTGGACTCTGTTTCTCTTCCCCACCTGGACTCCAGCCTTTCCGCTGAGTCTCCTTCTGCTGCCATTGTGTGAGCGCTTGTGTGAGTGTGTGGGGGAACTAAGCTGTACAGTACAGTGTTCGTTTAACAAAACTGTTATTTGGACCCCTGAGTTGGGTTTTGCTTTACTATGGTTCGGCCTGCTCCAATCTCTGCTCCTCGCCCCTCTAACTTCTGTCTCTTTTCTCCTTCTCCTGCTTCTGGCTCACCGCCACCTCCAACACCTGTCCCATGCTCCTGTGGCTCCAGCTGTCCTGAGCTCGTCTCTGCCTGCAAACCCCTGTTTCTTTGCTATTGCCCCATCCCCACTGCCTTTTCCCCTGATCTCTGTTGCTGCTACTGCCCCATCCCCACTGCCTTTTCCCCTGATCTCTGTTGCTGCTACTGCCCCATCCCCACTGCCTTTTCCTCTGATCTCTGCCACTTTCTCTTTAGCTACCAAGCACCCCAAGCATAAGTACCACAGGCACCAACACACACACACACTGTCACCTGAGTCAGTGTTTAACCTGTGTGTATATGTGTATATATGTGTGTATTGTGTATGATTTCATGTCATTACCATTACAGCATGTATGTGCTTGAATTGGTGCATGTGCCTAGACTGGTAATCTTGGATGTGTATGTGCCTGAGGCGGTAGTGTGCGTGTATGCACCTAACTGATTTATGTTTGTATACATACAATTGTGTCACGCCCTCCCATCTAACAGCATGATATTGAGATCCTGAGGATTGGCCTGACCCACAGGGTAGCATTCCCATGCGCTTCACCCCCTGCAGCTACACTCAGCTCCCCATGCCCTGGCTGGGCAGTGCTGCACAGAGACCCACTCTCACCCCCCCAACTCACCCCATGAGGAGGAAGGCTCTTGCAGTGCTCGCTGGCCCGGACCAGCCAGGGCAAAGGAAGCAGCCGTAATGGAGCTGCAGCTGCCAAGGGTGACCCCGGCCTTGAGGCCCAGCCCAGCCTGGCCTGGCCTTGGTCAGCCCCGACTAAGGCAGCTGCTTGGTGAGCCATGGGGGCAGGACCATCCCTGGTGGGTGCAGCTCAGTGACAGGGACACCAGCACAGCCGGGCAGCTGCTTCCCCTGTCAGTGAGTGCAACCTGGTGTGTGCAGCCAGCAGCTTACCTGGACCGGCTTGGGAGCAATGCAGGCCCAGAGCCCAGCAGCTGCCTACCCCACGAGTCCCTCACAGTGCCTCCGAGTGGGCTCAGATAAGCCCTGCCCAGCTGGCCGCTAGCTGCACAGGCCGGGCTGCCCCTGTCACTGACCCGCACCCACTGGGGGTGGCCCTGGCTCCATGAAGCAGCTGCCTTATCTGGGGCTGAGCAAGGCCAGGCCAAAGGGCCAGGGCCACCCCCGGCAGGTGCAGCTCTGTTCTGGCTGGGCCAGGCCGGGGAGCACGGCAAGAGCCTCCCCTCTCCGTCACGCAGCCGTGGGGGGAGGAGGAGGAGTGGGAAGAGTTCCCCCCATCACTGAACAGCGCCCCCCCTCCCTGGGCGTTAGGGCCGGGCAGCATGCACAGAGACACCTCGGTGGAGGGGGAAGAGTACCTCTCAGCATGGAACACAGCCCCCTCCCCGCCCCTTGTGGGGGGAATTGGGGTAGCGTTCCCATCTGGGCACCGCTGCAGAGCCCCCTCCCTCAATGGTGGGGGAGAAGAAGGGGAAGAGTCCCCCTCCAGGGCCTTGCAGCGCCCCCCTCCCCAACCCATGCCGGGGGGAAGGAGGAGGAGGGGGAAGAGCCCCCCCCAGCACCAAACAGAGTCCCCTTCCCTGCTCCACAGTGGTGGGGGAGAGGGAGAAAGGGGAAGAGGGCAGCCGGGTGTGCCGGGACTGCTCTCAGCTGTCAGGAAGGCGCTGGGATGGCAGAGCTCTCCCCTCCTCCTTCCCCCACCCACCCCCACAGCAGACACTCCCTCTTCCCCCACCCTCCAAACCCTGCAGGCCCAGGTGGGGGTTTAAACCTGTCTTCAATCTTACTCAGGCTTGCCGGGGCCTGGCCACAGCCCCCCTTAGCTCAGCTTCCCTGTTGGAAGGGAAGGGCTACTTTAGCGCCCCTGGGCTTCTGGTCTGAGCTACTGCAGGCATGTGCTGAATGTCTATCCACTTGCAAACTGCTTTATTCTCTGCAGGTTGGACTAACCGGCAAAGATTAAAACAATTCAAGCTCGGCACAGACATTTAAATGTTTGTCCTTAACCTGAAGGACCAAATTTCTCCAGTCTCTCTTTTTATTGATGCAATGAAAGTGAACCCAGCTCTGGCACTTAAGTGATACAGCTTGGTTGCTGGCATTACCTATATATTAACGTCTTCTTCTTGGACTATTAGCCCTCACTGTTGCTGTATGTTAAATGCAGACAAGCTGCATCAAATTGTTTGTAGTTTAACAGGCATGCATAGGGAAGAATTTGTCCTGAGCAATCAAAGCAGAATATTTTACATAATCTGAGCTTTCCTCTAATTTTTGTTCACTATCCAAGAATAAATTACAAGTTCCAGTCAGGATAGTCACTGAGTATCAAATGATAACTTATCATAACTCTATTAAGGCCCAACACTAAGCAAAGCTGTAAAATTAATTTATCTCACAAGAATGTAATATTCTTCTTCACTATCTTTGACTTAAAGAACTTAACATAGAGATCTGATGCTGTGTATCCACAGTAATTTTCATTCTGCAGGAAATTGGTATGGGCCTGGTCTGAAGTCTTTACGCTGGTCACCATGCCCTCCAAAGTAGGAACAATCACACAAAGAACCACCAAGAAAAACTACAGAATTTTACCCTCAGATTTCCTTGAAATACAGAGAAGCAACACAGTTGTTGATACTCTTTCCTGATGTATACATAAAAAGTACCACATCCTCATCACCTGTGGCCCTAGCCAGACCTGAAGGGAGATGTCACAGGTCTCTAGGCCTGTTCATTGCAACCAAATCTCTGTGTCAACTCTGTGTCAGCTTATCAAGACTCATCTATGACTGTATGGCTCCAACAGGACACAGTGTACAGAGTGAAGGCACAGAAGAGGGGGAAGAATAAAGGACACTGCAAATGCACTCAGATACACAGATCTCACAATTTGTCTACTCTGCGAGAAAGAAGATGCTGTATAAAAGACAGGAGAATAAGAGCCTGATCCAAAACCCTTCAAAATCTATGGATAAACTCCAATTGGCTCCATATCACCCTACATTAAAATTTCTAACGTCAGTGTTTAGTGCAGGGGTGGGCAAAATGTGGGCTGTGGGCCAGATGTGGCCCACCAGGCTATTTTATCCAGCCCATGGGGCACCTAAAAATTTAGAAAATTAACATTTATTTATCTGCCGCTGGCTGCCTGTCATGCAGCCCTCGATGGCTTGCCAGAACTCAGTAAGTGGCCCTCTGCCCAAAATAATCGCCCACTCCAGTTTAGTGTTTACTAGGTAGAACAAGCTGAAAACTAAACTGCAGTCAGCTTTAACTACCAATTTCAGAAACCGAATAAAATCCTAGGAGAACAAGAAATCCAAACTCTTTGTACATTTAGATTTCTAACACTTTCAGCAAGAAGACTTCCTCAGCAGCTCAAGAGCAGAAATTGAATTACAGCTTACAGAACATCATACAACAGCTCCCCTTTCTTGGGGCTTACTCCACAAAGCTCAACTCCTAGTACTTTTTCACAGCAACATAATTTTATCACAGTCATTATGGTTATTAGCAGACTCAAATATGGATTCTTCTTTTGCATAAAAACAGCAGCAGGCTCTGTCTTCTCATTTCATCCACTTCTGCAGAAAAAGTGGTTTTTAAGGGAGGGAGGGATAAAGATGATTGCCTACCCAAACACTCCAAGAAAATCATTTTCTAAGATTGTGAAAGGGATTTCTTCTTGTCTCCATGATTTGTATACTAACAGAAATTCAGAGTTTAACACAGGAGCTCCAATGAAATCTGTACCCACTGTTCTTGGTTCACCTACACAAAGTTTCCCAATACAGAAGATTTCAGAGAAGCTGAAAAAAATAGTTACTTTACATTTTTCTGTTACATTTTTTTTCAACCTTTCATCATGTTCTCAAAATTGCAAATGATTTAGGCTAAGTTTCCTGATTTTAATGAAAACTCAACATTTTCCGTTACATAAAAAGCCTTGCTTAGGCAACGATGCAAATTCTCTAAACTACATTCAATTCATTTTTTTCAACAAGTCCCAAGAACACCTGTACAAGCAGAAGAGTAAAGTCACAGTAATTATTTCATGAAAAGATTTCTTAGTAACTTTTTGATTGATTTGCCAGGTCTAAAATAAAGGGGAAATTTGAAAAGGGGAACATTGATAAGGTCAGTCAAGTAGCTTGGGTTCTATCCTGCTTTCCTTAAAACAGAGTTCTGGTTTAAATGAATAAAATCTTGGCAGGAGTGAAGAACACAAGGTTGGGCCCTTTTGGATTAAAATCTATGTTCATATAGCAAAATCTACTAAATCAGGTCAAAATGCATGGGCAATGATGGTTAATCACATAAACTGTCAAATTACTTGGGTTGTCAAAGAATGGTTTTGCTTTCCCTGAATGATGGTATTTTACCCCTAGAGACAGAGTTTATAATCCTCCAGTTATATCACAATTCAAATGTTGTTGTTCAATTTAAAGACAGTGGTTCCTTTCAACTTGTCACTGATTTTTCTTGAAGACTGGCTGAGTTTGTAGACTGTAAAATTGTATTTAGAGAAATAGTTAACTTGGATTTTAATTAAAAATCTTAAATATAGATTTCTATCAGTATTGTTCCCCAAACTATGTGGGATAGCTGAAAGCATTCCGATTGCTCTCCATGACAGCATTAGTTCATAGGTAATCTTTGTCCCTGAATCATTACCTGAAAACCATGACAGTAAGTAACTGGAAACTGAGACCTTTGATCTTAGCTTGAATGTAAAGCTGATGTAGGATCTCTCTACCCTGCTACAGATATTTTAGATCACGTATCCCACTGATTTGCACCTTACATTTAAGCTTATGCAAAGTAGGTGCAAAGTCTAACAGTCATGATTACTGTGTTCTTTCCCCTCACTTTATACACTTCTAAATAACTACATAGGACATAAAGCAGTGGAGAAAGGCACTTCCCATGCCTTAAATGCAAGTCTTTGTACTAGGTAGGAGATGGAAATAGGTGCCACAGTAGCTCCTTCATTCTGGAAACAATAAGTTATGTGCTTACACACAAATATTTTAATTCTTCTATAACAGGGGCGGGTAAAGTGCAGCCCACAGGCTGGATGCGGCCCGCCAGGCCATTCCATCTGGCCTGTGGGACCCTAAAAAATTTAGAAAATTAAAATTTATCTGCCCTTGGCTGCCTGTCATGCGGCCCTCGATGGCTTGCCAAAACTCAGTAAGTGGCCCTCTGCCCAAAATAATTGCCCGCCCCCATTCTATAAGCACGTAACCTAGGTTTAACTTCACCTCACTTAGAACTCCCATTCAAAACTGCACCCCACTCTCATATCCTCCAAGTCCTCCACATACTGTTCCCTTCTCCCACGCGTGACCCATGCATGACACTAAAAACTTCCCTCAAAAGTATTCCCAAGTCCCTGCTGCTAGCCTTTCTCTCCCTCCAAGTAGAACTGCATAGGCTATATACCATTACACACATATAGGGAACAAATTTAATATCTTAATTCTGGGTTAAAATTGTAAATCTGAATAAATCCAGATAGAGGATCAGTATGCCTGGACCGTGCTTGGTTATATATATCAGAGGAGCAAAGGAGTCTGTTATGAGTGACATTGAAGAGCATAGTGAGGGGTTTTAAAGGCATATGAATTAAGAGCATCTTAACTAGTTTTCTTGATGATTCATTGATTGGAAATGAACACAAACACAAACACAAACAATGTTACTCTGAAACAGTAACCCTGTACTGGGGTTTGCACACATACATTCTCTTTAGTACCAAATTTAATAAATGGGGTTCTGTTTAAATGAAAAGCCCTGGGAGTGAAAAAGAGAGCGTTATGCACCTCCCCAGAGTATGTGCTTACCATGTGCTCCCCAGGTCAATATAAATAATGCTCATTAATTACAGGAACAGCCTGCCCTAAGCTTTTCATACCTCATTAACTCTAGTTTGCTTGTTTTGTGAAAGCCTTGCATCTCTAATATCAACCTGATATTGACAGGACTAAGTCAGGTCAGAGCTGCTTCAGAAGCCTTGAAATGGATGACTTCTATCTACCCTTCTTAATCAATTATGCAGTTAAACAAAGTGCAATTAGGTTACAAAGTACAGAGTGGGGCTGAGAGATGCCAGATACTTACGCAGTCTCCGCAATATGAGGAATAGGTAACAAATTGGGATCCACACTGTTATGCAGTCAAGCGAAGCATGCAGTAATCAGTATACACATATATGTATTATGTAGGTACACCAAGTATTCTTATTAGCCCTTTAAGATTTAACAATTTGGAGGCAAAATAGATTAGCCAGCATTTGGTAGGTGTTCATACAACTTGTGGGATGCAGGAATTCACACAACTGCTTTCCAGTCTCACCAGAGATATATCCCAAGAACATTATTTCATTTGGGTTAAATGTTAAAAGCTTAAAAAAAAAGGTCTCACCTGATTATACAGCCCATCAGCTCTGTTAAGCATTTTTTAAAGTTTATATTATCTAAGGCACTTGTTAAAAATAAAGTTACTATTGATAACATAAGTAATTTTTCTTTTAAACAGTGACTCATTTGTAGAAGGTCAACAAAATGTCACGTTAAAATGTATTTAGCATTTCATAAACTGTAGCGGATATGATATGGAAAACATCTGTCTCTGTGTGAGGATGGCCTCTGATTTACGGAGAGAATTCTTTTCTCATATACAGAGGAACATTCCCTCAGAAATAAGTTGTTTTCTACATATCACACATGTCAAAATGACCTGTAAATAAGCAGCCTTTGCATGCAGAGAACTTCGCTTGGGATTCATATACACTAAATGAAGATATTGCCTGTGGTAAACAAGCTGAGCACAAAATGTTCCTTCAAGCCTCGCCATAAATCTTTTCCTGCCAAGCAAGTATCTTATTGCATCAGCCTCTCTGTCTTTACCACTATCTGTGGTGGCTGCCTCAGTGCCTCTTTGCCTGCTTTTCTCACATTTCCCTCTCCCTTGGAACACTATCCCAACTCTACTCTTCACTCAAATCTCTTCTAATATCTTCAGTGACAGCCAGCAAAAAGGGAGCCTATAAAAAAAGATACTCATAACAAAAAGGAAAACCAAACTTGTATTGACCTGTCATGATATGAAGTGCTTAACTGAGCGCAACACAAGTAAATTGTGGTAACCTGTCCCCTTGCCAATCCCAGCAGTAGCAGAACTAGGGGTAGGTGAGTGGGGTACCAGACCAAGTACCAACCTCGAGGGGGCACAGGATTATTGGCTGCCGTTGCTGTTTGCCTGGCCACTGCCACTGCTCTGGCTGCTGCTGCCATCTAAGGCAGGGGTTGTCAATCAGGGCTACGCATACCCCAGGGCTATTTGAGAAGACCCTAGGGGATAGGCATGGGCGAGCAGGGACGGAGTGCTGCCACGCACCATCCCACACTGCCGTGCAGGTGCCACCCACCCAGTCAGACGCAGGGGCTGAGGGAGGCTTGCACGGGGCGACTGCTGCTGCTACACATTCGGCCACGGGTCACCCCACGTCCAGCCGTCGGGAGTACACTGCTCCGCATCCAGTTGCGGGGGGTACACTGATCCAAAAAAGTTGAAAACCCCTGATCTAAGGTACAAAAATGGGTTGTCAGGCCTCTGCACCCTGGCATCAATACTGGTTTTTCTCCTCTCTTCACATTATTTTTGGTAGCAAAATATCTAGCAGCCCTAAAATTAAATTTCAAACTCGTTGCAAGATTTCATAGATTTCATAGACATTAGGGCTGGAAGGGACCTTGGAAGATCATTGAGTCCAGCCCCCTGGCCCAAGGGCCGGAAGTCACTGGGTTCAAAGGATCCCAGCAAGATAAACGTCCAAACATCTCTTTAAAGGAGTCCAGAGTAGGTGCTTGCACCACCTCTGGTGGCAGTCTTTTCCAGGCCTTAGGGGCTCAGACTGTAAATAAGTTCTTCCTTATGTCCAGCCTGAAACGATCTTGGAGGAGTTTGTGACTGTTTGACCCTGTCATCCCCTAGGGCGCTCT
Organism: Crocodylus porosus; assembly: GCF_001723895.1. Classification (NCBI taxonomy): domain Eukaryota; kingdom Metazoa; phylum Chordata; order Crocodylia; family Crocodylidae; genus Crocodylus; species Crocodylus porosus. Next base: position 29,931,338 of record NW_017728909.1, on the reverse strand, counting down.
GGTGAACAATCGTTCCCCCTGATCCTGATGTACACCTCTTATATACTTGTAGGTAGCCACCAGGTCCTGCCTGAGCCTGTGCTTTTTCAGGCTGAAGAATCCCATGGCTCTCAGCCTCTCATCATAAGCCCCGTTTTCCTGCCCTTTGATTATTCATGTGGCTCTCCTCTGGACTCTCTCAAGCTTCTCCACATCCTTTTTGAATTGCGGAGCCCAGAATTGGATGCAGTACTCCAGCTGCGGCCTCAACAAGCTCTTTGAGCTTTCTTCTGACTAATAAAAGGTAGTAGAGCTGTAAGAGTTGAAGTAATACTGCTCAATTTGCTCTCTCAGTAAGCCATCTTCTTAACTTCCATTCCAGCCATGTCAAATAACAGTGATATTCCAAATACCAAAGCCTGACTCCCTGTTTAATATTCTAAATGTAACATACAGATCAACAACAGGCAACTTTTGCAGTAATGAAAAGCTTCACAGTCAATTTGACAGATGTTGGACCCGCAGTTAATTAGTATATTTACTTATATAAATTTATCTTGGAAGTAAAAAAAAAAATCTCACCTGCCCCTCCCCTTCAACCTAGGACACCAAATTCTCCAATTACACCTCTTTTTCAAAGACAGGATTTTGCCACTTTTACTGATGTTTAAATCAATAGGGTTATTTGCAGAGTACTGTAAAGGCATGGACAAATATACATTTTAGCTACTTAAAAAAAGAAGGAAGGAACAGGTTTTGGAATTGAGCTGTTATGTCTGCACGATCCTCTAGTCACAGAACTAGCTAAACTGACCCAGCCTTGACTATGAATGAAGCTACAGTTGTATTGTTACTAGGGATGTACAGATAAAGATTTTCTTGGCCAATACCAATAGCTGATTATTAACCAGCCACAGAGGCTGATACTCATCTGATAACCAATATTTAGTAATAAAGCTGGTCGAATGAGCTTCAGTTCAAGTGCCCCCACCACCATTTCTAAGCGTGGGGATGCTAATACAGGAGACAGGGCAGCATTTTAATCAGAGCAGCTATTGGAGACACTATAATTAAAGTACCCCCATCCTCCCCCCAGAGGCTTCCTTTCCACCGGGGGAAGGACCCTGCTGTACACAGTGAAGGGGAGCAGCTGCCACATCCCCTGGGGCGCAGATCCCCAGGCACTGTGGGTCAAGTCATGCTGGGCCACGCCAGGCTGGGCTGCTCAGCTCTGCCTGCTCCTCCCCGCCCCAGTCACGTCTGCAGTTTTCAGTGCCTTTTACGGAACCTACCCCTGCCCCAGCCCACACCACACTGCACCAGAGCCCAGGACATCGCAACAGCTGGTCCACTCCAGCCCAACCTGGCCCACTGGTGAGGGGATGGGGGTGTATCTGGGGTTACCCCGGCTCACGGGAGGGAACACAGGTGTCTGGGGGTCCCAGCTCCATGGGCAAGAAAGAATACAGGCATCTGGGGGCCCTGGCATAATTAGTTATCAAAGAACATTATTGGGTACAACAGCCAAAAAAAAGAGGCAATAATATTAATTTTACTTTTATCTGTGCCAATCTGATATGCAGCTGATATATTGGTGTGCCTCTAATTGTTACAGTAGCATGCAGAGATAATGTTTGTACCTTATTAACTTGAATTGGTATCCTTCAATACCAATATAATTGTTACATCTGTCTATACATTAAATTGCTGTTAGCATAAGAATTAGTGGAAGCATCTAACCTAAGTTTATAGTTTTCTCACCCTGTCACTATAGGAATTTCTGGTAGCCAGACTCACTAACTTTCTCCTTTAAAAGAGAAAAATGTGGGAAAGGATGGGCTTCCCTTTGCAGGCTGGCAGAGTTCCAGCCTGCAAGGGGCTGGTAATAGTTTGAGGGTGATCCAGCAGGGGGCACCACTTGCACATGCATGCACACTCATTCAAGTGGTAGGCAGGCAGCATTGAGAGCAGCTCCTGCAGCTCCCCACAGGTAAGTGTGTGTGTGGGGGGGAAATTGAGGCCCCCATAGTTGTGGGGGGAGGAAGCTGGTCAGGGCTGGGGGTGAAGCTGGGCCACCGTGTAGGGCCCAGGGCAGAAATGCATGGCCACAGGTCCTGGAACGGGACAGAGCCACGGCAGCTCAGTATATCCAGGCGGGTTGGGGCCACAATGCACAGCTGCAGGGCCTTGCTGGCTCATTCCGGGGGTGGGGAAACAGGGCTGGCTCCCTGCCACTGCATGCACTCCCAGGTGTGGGGATGCAGCAGGCACATGTCCCCCAGATTTGTGTGTGGGGCAGTGGCAGATGTGGGCTGGCGGCTGCGATATCAGGGTTACCCCTCTCCCTGAGGCCTCCATGACCTTGGCATGGCATGGCAGAGTGGGGCAGGGAGGCTCTGTACCACTTCTGGGAGCCCTGTGCTGCCATGGCGAGGCACCCCCTGGCCTGCCCTGCAGTAGTGGGTGTGATGTTGCAAACCTGTGCCCCCCCACTGCTGCCAGGCAGGCAGGAGGCCTCACCACGGCGGCACAGGTATTCCAGCTGTGGCACTGAGACGCCCTGCCCCGCTCTGCCCCACCATGTTGGGTCCTGCCTGCTGTGCTGCAGAGGTCGCGGGGGTAGGGCAGCACGGTGGGGAGCCCTGAGCCTGCAGCCACCCCCCCACAGGCTCCACTCCAGCCGTGCCACCTGTGGGGGAGAGAAAGCCTGGCTCCACACTCCACTCTGGCAGCAGTAACTGCTGCCTCCCACAGGTGGCAGCTCAGGAGCTACTGTGGGCCTGGCTCCGCAGCCCTTGCAGCTGGGGGCCCCTTCCAGCAGGGCTGTGGGGACAGGGGGCTGTAGGGGGGAATGACAGGCACCAGCAGGGCCAGAAGACTGTGTGTTAGGAGTGAGGGGCACCAGCAGGGCTGGGGAGCTGTGGGTCCTGAGTGAGTGGCACTAGCAGGGCCAGGGGGCTGTGGCTTGGGAGTGAAGGGCAATGGCATGAGCAGGGTATTGTCATATCAGGGCTGCTCAGTGCCACACAGTAGCTGTGGATGGACAGCCACAGCTGGATCCACATCCTAGTGAGTGAAGGGGGCTGGGGGAGCTCTGATTTTCCATGAGAGAAAATCTAAAATCAAATGTCAAAATGTATAGGTATTTAGAATTTCTTTTTATTATAGTGACTGAGGCACTGATAAGCTTTAAAACTGGAAATATATCAATAAAACACTGTGTTAAACTGATACCTATATACAGTGGTATTTCATTTTAATTGCGGAAAAATATGGATTTGTGGTTTTTCAATCAGAGAATTTGCAAGAAGTTTAAAAAAAAAATCAGATAATTTGCTATTTTTAAACAGAGAAAACCAGGATCCTTGATAATTACAGCTATTTTAAAATAGTGTGTCTGATGATTGCCAAAAACAAAACATACAAACAAAAAAGTCCAGCAAGTTTCAACGGCAGGCTTCTCAGAAAACATCTTATGAACAGCTTTGTTTGTACACCCTTTATAATTAAAATGTACATGGCATCTCTTATTGGCCAACGGGTTGCAATTCTTGTTATTCAAGGCTTAGATGAGGTAGAGGAGATGACAGACATTACATTCCTGTTTAAATGTTTCTGTGCCATTCTGTAAAGATTTCAGTAATACTGCTGTACTTTAAAGAAACTCAACAACACAATGTAATCCCAATCCACTTGGCTCTTATTATTTTAAGGACTGTCTTTTAAAAAGATCTTTACCGTCTCAAACAAATATCTTTAATAAAGCACAGAACTTTAATAAAAACACATCTGCTATAGCCAGCAGAGATTTAATCACAGATGAGCATGCTGATCGGCTGTTCCAGTATCTTTTAAACAGCTTTTAAAAAATGAATTCAAGTTAAACACCTATCCACTATACATACTGAATAATTGGTCTACTCTGTCTTTTAAGAATTGCTTGCTGGCAGGCTGACAGGGTGATTTATCATCAAGTGGGACCAAGGCTGGGCACGAGGCCACACTCCGCGTGCAAAGAGACTGGCATCAGTGTAGCTATTTCACACTTACACCAGTGCAACTAAAAGCAGAAATCTGGCCCTTGTGGGCCGCTCCTTGCAGCGATGCCTGGAACCAACCCCAGCTCTTACCGAGCAGTTCATAAACACGAGACTCCAGAGGAGACGCTCGGGGACTGTCCCAGAGAAGCAATTGCAGTAAACATCTGCTCGCTTGGGCCCTAGCCTTCGGGCTGAGTCTGTGCAGGGACCGCGCGGTTCAGACTCCTGGCAGCCCACGCCAAGACTTTAACACAGCCCAGCATACTTGGGCTTGTGGTGGTTGTTTCAAAAGCAGCCCCTGCTCCCTTGCGGCTCACGTGCCAGACTCCCAGCGAGTCACGCCTGGAAATCCGACCGCAATTAGGGAAAGCGGAGCCGTGCAGAGCTGGAGGCGAACAGCCCGTCCCGGGGGCCGGACACGGCTGCTCCAGGCAGCAAGAGCTCGGCAGCAGACTTTAAAACACACCCCCCCCATTTGAAAGCTGCGAGGCCTGGGGATTAACGCACCCCCTGGAGCAAAGTAGAGGGTTTCGCCACGGCAAAGACCGGCGACAGCTTCCAGGGCGCCGCTCCGCCTGCCCACCGGCGCCGGTGCGGGTGCGGGTGCCGCCCCGCGCACGGAGCGCCCGGGCCCGCACCCGCCTCCTCTTCGGGCCCAGAAGTGCGGACTGCCCCC
>NW_017728909.1:29904549-29926218 GCF_001723895.1 Crocodylus porosus | reverse complement strand
CCGCTCCGGGGAGCGCTGCGCCCGCCGCCACCGCTGCCCAGATGCGGCGCTGGAGGCGAGCGGGAGCGCGTCGTCCCGGCCGTCCTGCCCGGGCCCCGAGCCCGCCTCCTCCCGGCAGCCGCGGCAGGGGCCACCAGGGTTCCCCAACCCAAGGCGGGCAGTGAAGCCGACTGGGTCGAGAACAGCCGAGCCAGGAGCTGTGCTCGCCATGCGGGGCTGGTCTGTTTGAAAGCCGAGTGCCCTGGAGCTGTTTAAGGAAGAAGGATATGGGGAAAGTCCCCAACAGCTGTATTTCGAAGGGAGCTAGGTCACAACAACAGAGAGGAACAGCAAAGAGCCATCAGGCTTTTCAGGACAGCGCCACGGTTGCTTTCTTATGGAGCACCTTAGGGAAGGGAGAGATGCAATAAATAATAGTAGTGATGATAAGAATAAAAGGCAGAGGTGCATTTTAATTCAGGGGCTTTTCTCTCATTCAGTTTACTTTCGGGATGGGAGAGAGAGAGGGAAGGCCACAGAGGAACATGGGCACCTTGGAGTCCCTGAGTATTGCACCATGTAGCTGCTTCGCACCTTGCTCGCCTGGCAGAGCCCACAGTGCCCAGGTCTCCTGCACAGTGTATGAGGATGATTAGGGGGGTTTGTCTGTATTACACCTCTGAGGTCCTCAGCCACGTGCTCCTGCACACATGCTCTCAACCCAAGGAGGAAGGCAGGGATTCCTCCAACCTGGGTGATGGTTCACAAAGCAAGGGGTGGGGGGGGGGGAGTTACTTTCTTTCAGGAGGAGGTGGTGCTTTGTTCTCCTTCATATAATGTCATACAATAGGTCAGTAGTTTAAAACAGTTGTGAGAGACCTGTGTTCATTCAGTTCCTTCCCTTGCTTAAAGGATTCAAACATGCTTCTACCTCCTAGGAGAATGGCCTAAGCACCAAACTACAGGCTGCTCCTGGGTCGTAGGGATGCTGTCCATCCCTCTCCTTCCTGAAGCTGTTCTCCCTTGCATGGAATAAGCAAAGGTTCATTGGCCCAGACACCAAGGGCAAGACTGAGCATAGCTCTGTAGCTCAGTAGTCAGCGCCCTCACAGACCAGGGTTCCAGTCCTAGATCCAAAGCCTGCTTTTGAGTTTTATCCAATGCCTATTTAAAACACCTAATAATTTTGAGCTTTAATTACAAAAATGTTTTATAAGGAATTAGTAACAGCAACTGTCCAACATCTAAAGAACTATCAGTGAAAATGCGTATTTCCCACGTTTGAATAAGCACTACTAACAACAGGCTGGTATATATTTCCCTGGAGCTGTTGCTAATTCTCTTTAAATGTTTTTTTTTTAGGCCCTGTTATTGCTTGTGGCCCTGCTTTGCTGGAGGTGAATACAAATCCCTGTGCCTTCAATAGCCTTTGGATCAGGCCCTTTGGTCTCTGTCTTGCAAACACATGACATTATGACGTGTGCATTGTGCATGTGCCTGTGTAGGTTCTGGTTCTCAATTTCTCTTCCCTGTTCCAGTCCAAACAGCATAGTCCATAAGCAATGCCCATTTCTTCCCCATTTGCCTTCTCTTGCAATAAGAAAGAACTGTTTTCAAACATCCTTGGTTTTATGAAAGGGGAGGAAGGGAAGGAAGGAGCTAAAGAGATTCCTCTGGGTATTGTGTGTCGCTAGCATTTGCTACTACTGTTTGTATGTCAGTGGTAAAGTAATTTCTCTTTCTTTGAACTGCATTAAAACAGTAATCTGAAAAATTAATTTTCATATGTTGTAAGGATAATGTAACCTCAAGACAGCCTTAATTTCTCCAAACCATAGACCTCATGCCTAATAGATGTAAACTATCACTGGACACTTACAGTAAGGGTGCTTGGATGGGGAGAAATGAACTAAGGTGACAGGACATTTTCGTGACCATTGGTGAAATGATCATACTTCAGTTTGGGATTTTTGCTATATTCAGCATCCTGTTAAGGCCAAATGTATCAGAGTCTCCCCTCCCCCCGCACACCTGCCCGCAGAAATTAATTGCATCACTTGTTATAAGTTCATATGGCATGTATTTTATATATATGTATATAGTCATATAATTCATTTTTCCATTTTCTGTGTAAAATATCCAACAAGAGCAAAATTGGATTACGTTCAACATATTCCCTTTTCTACAAATATGATTTTCTTCTCATATTCATTTGTAACTTGTCAGAACTGGGGGCTGTTTCTTCTCCCAGTTGATGTGATAGCAGATAACAAGATAACTGAATGTATTTATCATGCAATATACTTGCTGCATCTGAGAAGTATAGCAACATCAAACCTGAGGTTCTGACACCCTTATTCATCATAGTCTTTCACTCCACAAGTAGTTCTACTCAAAAGGATATTGCAAGCAGGTCCATAGTAACTAATGGAACCACTAGTGATTGGCAGTATTCTTAAAGCTGATATCCGAATGTTTTTAAAAACAGTGAATCCTGGTCTCCACTTCAGAGCTATACTGCCTAGCCATGTCAGTCAGAAGGATGATTGTTATTGATGCTGGTATGCTAGTAAAAGCTCTAAAGACTGTTCTCTGAAATAGTTAGTGAACCAGGTGAACCAGGATTGATTCAGCAGAACTGTGCCCTCACTCTTGGGCTTTGCCAGTGCATCTATACTGAGAGATCTGCACTAGCAACCCACTGGTGAAGCTAAAGTGCCAGAAGTGTTTACCTTTCTTGATAGAGCTTACACCAGTTTCCCAGACATAATAAGCAATGTTATAACTTTTTGCTGGTATAATTGTGCCTACCCTGGGCAAAGCTGTACAGCAGCATAACTAAGGCAAGGTGACTGGGCAGCAGCTCTGGGCATTGACTTGCAGGGGGTGGAGAGTGTGGGTTGGGAAACTAACAGCTGCTGCCACTGCTAGCGAGCCACGTTGGCAGGCAGGTACCCCTACTGATCCGTGCTGCTGCTGCTCTGGGTGCTGAGCTGTCCTGCCCTATTATGCCTCTGCAACTATGTTCCTTATAAATGTAGATTTCTCCCTGCTCTAACTGACCCAGAAGTTCCAGATTTGCCAGAAGGCTTTGGGGACTGTGGGCTAGTTTTGATCTTGCATTGGTTCAAAGATTTCACACTGGTTTAACTCCATTGAATTCAGTGGAGTTTAACTTTAAATAAAGTCAGGTTCAGAACCAGGATAGTTTTGTTTTTCTTGAGTGAGGATGTGCTGGTGCAAGAAGTCATGACAATTTCCATCACACTAAACAGAAACCACATGAATAAATCAGGCACACACTCCTGTATGACCCCTCACTGTTTACAGTCCATATTCCTTTCCGTGAGTTCGGATATTCTTTTTGTGGTATGTTTACCAGAAAGTTTATGCACCCTTAATGTCATGTTCTTCACTGTGCGTTTCATACTAGCAGGACACCTACCTCCAGTTGGTCTGTATTAACAACTTTGGGGCCCCTGTAGATGTATGGTAGACAGTAATGAAAAAGGGAAGAGTTCAAAGGAAAGGTGGGGTACCCTTAAGCACTGTGGCACTCAGATTCACAGAAGTTTTGGGCTGGAAGGGTCCTCGTGAGATCTGCTTAAGGCATCTCACCACCATTCCAGAGGTTGAGTATGAGGCTCGCTATGGACACAATAACTGACCCAGCTGTAAACAATCACTTGGTCATGGGGAGGGAAGGAAGAGAAGTGGCCAATCTTTGTAAGCCACTGGCTCTGGAAGCTAGTGTGCCCTATCTGCACTGCTATGATTTGCCATCTAAGCCCAGCTGGATGATTCATGACTGACCAAAATTAAGGAAAAAAATAGTCCTGTGGTTGGGGAACATGCATGGGGCTTAGGGGCAGAGGAAGCTATGCCACAAACTTCTTAGGAAACCCAAAACAAATTATTCAGCTTCACAATGTCTCAGCTTCCCAAGCTTATAGGAATAGCTTATGTGGAAGAAAGCCACAGAAAAAAAATCTCTCACCCATTTTCACATACTGCACGTTCTATTTACTTGGTATGGCAAGAGCGAGTGCAAACTTTTTGTTGTGTGCATAGGGTTAATCATCTTAATTAGGCAGCTGGGAGGGAGCACCCATGTGGGCACTGCAGGGGCTACAGCCCCTGACTCTGGGGGGTGGGCAGAGCTCCACTGCCCCCCCCAGGCACAGGCCACAAGGCCTTGGAGACGGGCACTGTCCTGACCCCCAGGGCAAGAGCAGGGATCTCTAGTTGCATCCTAGCCCCATCTCCCTGTCCCTTCCCTGCGGGATGTTCTGGGACTGCACACATTGATCACAGGGCCCTGATGGCACAGTCAAGTCCAGGAGGAGACCATGTACTCGAAGAGTCCAGAGAAGAGCCACCTGTGTGATCAGAGACTTGCAAGGCAAGCCGTACAACAAAAGGCAGAGGGACTTGGGCCTCTTCAGCCTTAAAAAGAGAAGGCTGAGAGAGGACATGGTAGCAGCTTACCACTACATCAGGGGAATATATCAAGGGCTCAGCAAGCAACTGTTCACCAAGGCACCATTGGGGATAAGCAGGAGTAATGGCCACAAACTCCTGGAAGACTCTTTTCAGGCTTAACACTGGAAAGAACATCTTCACAGTCAGGGTGTCCAGACTGTGGAATAAACTCCCTCTAGAGGTGGTGCAACCGTCTACCCTGGAAATCTTCAAGAGGAGACTGGACGGTCACCTCGCTGGGGTCACTTGACCTCAGTTGTCTTCCTGCCTAGTGCAGGGGGGCTGGAGCCGATGATTTGCAGAGGTCCCTTCCATCCCTTACAATCTATGAATCTATGAATAATTGCTGCATCTTCACAGTTAATGTTTCCTATTCAGTCTAACATATGAGAATATCCACAAAAGAGATGTATTCATTTACAGTATCTTCACTGCAACTGTACATTGCACAGCAAAAAAAAAAATCTTATTGCATACTAGAGCCTCACGTAAGGAGAACCACATTAATACAATACACATTCTGACCATAATGTGACTTGCACTGTGCATGCCACTGTGCATGCTGTATGCAAAATAAATAAATAAATAAATAAAAAACCACTTAATTGCAGCTCTGCTCTTAGTCTGAGGATATATGGAAAACTTTAGGTTGTGGGCTGTCTGAGTGACTTCCTCCAAAGTTAGAGCCAGAGGATGGACAAAAAGCATTTATGAATAACTTCAGAGTAATTACATAAACAACAAACAAATAAAAGCAACCAACCCATGCAGAGAAATAGGGCATTTTCCTTAAAGAACAAAAAAGTCTGAAAAACCAGTGGGGGAAGGGAGGAGAAGGAAAAAGTGAAAAACCAAGGGGAAAAAATTATTAGAACTAGTACTCTGTCTCTGTTTCTCATCTATAAGGCATCTATCTTACTGATAACTCTCCTATACAAAATTAAATAACAACAGAGTCCATAATAAACACACTGAATGTCTCTGTTTCAAATGTGGTGAATTTCAAAGGAAGAGAGTATATGGAGTATTTTTTTGCCTGTATGATGTGGTTGTTTATGGACAACATTCCTGGAGAAAAGCTTTCTTGAAAAAGACCTAAACCCAGCCAAACTCAGACTCCTCTTCTGGTGAGGAGCTCTTTAGCTGGTATCCTGTTCCTGAGAGTTCCCTTAGCCCCAGTACCTCAGAAGCCAAACTTGGAGACCTGTAGCTGGTTTGTGAAAGTTAGAAAACATGGAATGGTCTCAGAGACAATGACTATAAGTATTTATCAAGCACTTAAATGTAAGGGTAAATAATGAATATGTAAGGATAAATAATTTTCATAATGAATCTTGGTTCTGATATGTAGAATATTCCTACTTACTACATATCTCTCCATGACTTCACTTAACATTGGATCAGGACCTAAAATAGCATACAGTTTAAATGCCTGGATCCAATCCTGAATTATTGAAATCAACGAGGGTTTTGGCTGCAGGAATTCAAGATAAATCCCCCATTCTCTACAGACTATCCATCATCTGATAGGAACTTTAAGCATTAATGCAAATGCAAGTCTCATTCAGGCATTGCTGCAAATTCCTAGGTTTTGGTTTTATGACTCTAAACCATAATTTCCACATAAAACATTTTGCCATAGCTTTATACTGACTATTTTTCTTTGATTTAGTCTTTTCCTTTAATACTTAGGTAAAAAAGACATAAAAAAGAGGAGCAACAGCACAAAAACAAATCATCCTGCATTTCATAAATTTATATTCACATCAACATTCATTTAAAGAGAAAATTAAGTTTAAGCTAGTATTACCACACAAAAATTAAAAAAAAATAACATAGACACAGTCATAGAGATTTAAGTTGCTTGGTGTATTCCAAGAATGGAAATTAAACAAAAAAGTAATTGCCTGTATCTTGTTCTTAGACACATGTTTGTTCCAGGAACCCTATCATCCTTGATTCTTTAAAAGCCATCTGAAATACCATGGGTAGTTGATAGCAAAGATATCAAGACAAAAAGTCAAAGACACTGTATATTATTTACTGATCATCATCAGCCTTACAGAAGAATGCTGTACCTTTCATAAAGAATGGCATGAAACCCATCTAAAGAGCCTCTGTTCAGCTGAGGCTCTTTAGGTCAGACACAAATTACTGGATGGTGAGAAGAAAGTCTTGTTTCTGCAGTCTGCTGAATTTATTTTGTTGGCTTTGTTGGAATATCACCGAATATCCCTGCAGAAATGTGTTTTAAGGAGGTGGTGGAATTGTTATTTCTCCTGTAGGAGCATTCAGCATCCCTGCCAGGAACCCTATTTTGCTCAGCATTTTTTAAACAATAACAAAATGAAGTTCACTGTTCTAAAGAGTTTGAAAGCCAGTTATTTGGAGCCTTATAGCATAAGGTACTGAGCATCTCTTGAGAGGTACCAGACTGCCCTCAGCCTGCATACTTCAGCAGAGACTGTGGATGTTTAGCACCCTTTAGAATTGGACTGTGGTACCCAAGACATCAAAGCTAAACAGCAATAAGGAAGATGGTCCGGGAGGGAAGAGGTTTGTTAATGGGAGCAGCTTGGATGGATCAAAGGAAGACCAATATACCTGAATTACTTTTACTAAAGTTCTGCCAGATTAATTAAACTCAGCTTGATCATTCCACTGAAGAGTAGCAGTGTGAGGAGCTCTAATCCAGCCCTACTACCACCGAAACTGATGCCCTGCAATTGAAGCAGGACTGTGCCTTAGTGCCTTCCCTAAAAAAAGTCTTCTACACTTGCAGTCAGTAGTGATGGAGCCTAATTTGATTTGCCTGGGGCATCTGATACAAAAACAAGAAGTAGCAGAATACCCTACCTAATAAACATGGGATCAGTTCTCATGAGGTCCTATTCCTGCAAGCTAGACATTTCAGTACCTCACAAGTCAGATTCTTGTGAGAGCAGAAATTGGTAGAGCAAATCAAAGTACTTTTGGTATAATTGTTTTTTTTTACATCATTTCTAGAAGATCTATTAACTGGGAACCATACCAGCTGCCTAACCTGCAAACTGGCAGTTCCCTGTATGGAAACTAAGGCTACATACATACATTCAAATGATTTGGGAGAATTCTCCTAGGTTTGGTCTCTTGATAGAAAAACTTTCCTGGAGATTCCTGAACTAGGGTGACCATACATCCCAGTTTGGCCAGGATACTCCAGGATGCCGTAGCCCAGTCCTGAACCTGTTTGTTTAAAAGTCACAGGCCAGAGTCTGGCAGGAAAGTGATGCAGCACACTGCTCCAGGCAGGCAGCTGGATAGGCACTACTGCTCCTCTACAGAAGCAACGTGGGTGGCCTGGAGCAGGTACCACATGCCCACATGTGGTGCATCCTTGCTCCCACAAAGAAGCAATGGTGCCTGCCAGATATACCATGCCACTCCATCTCCCTGCCAGACTCCAGCCTTGGACTTTTGACCAACCAACTGGGACCGGGCTACAGAATCCTGGAGTATCCTGGCCAAATGGGGGCATATGGCCCTTCTGGCCTGAACAGACATTCAAATATTGAGTCCTTGAACAGGAGAGAGCTTGCAGTGCTGACTCTGTGCAGCCAGAGTTCAGCACATCTCATACATCTCAGCCTGCTCTGCCGGCTCCCTCTGTCTGCCTGGAGACAGAATGGCAGCAATGCACAGGGCAGCCCTGACTGGCTGACTCAGATTGCTATCAGCCAGTGTCTCCCTGTTTGGCTTCATTCTTGAGCAGCAAAGTCCAGCAAGTGACACAGTCTCCTGGGGAGGGAGCTAGAGCAAAGCATCCTGAGATGCTAGAGGATTCTTCTGTGGCTTCTCTCAAAAGAGAACATGTACAGACATTTACTCTCAGGAGAAACTCTCCTGGGAGTGGTTTAAACCTGGTTGTTCCCAGGTTATTTTTCTTCCAAGGTGGCCATTTTTGCTTTGTGAGAAAAATCCTGAATATCTCTGTCATGAGAACTTCATCAATTCAATACTGGAGGAGATTTGTAGGATTGTGGAGGAAGGACTGCCAAAGGCAGTATAAAGAAGGGACTCTCAGGAAGGTGCATGGAGAACAGATATGCGGCCCTAGCAACGAGAAGTAGGAGCATGTTCCCTTGGTGGAGGAGGACAGGCAAGGCCTTCACAAGGTTAGAAGGATCGAGCCGACAAGAACAAGCAATGGATGACTCCCTTTTGAGAGGGATGGAGGTATCCATCTGCCGGCCTGACCTGTTGTCTCCAGAGGTCTGCTACTTGTCCAGATCTGAGATGTCACAGAAGGATTATTGAGACTCATTCAGCCCTCTGACTACCTACCCCATGCTGCTCGGCCATGTGGGCACCAGTGATACTGCTAGGGGACACCCTAGGCAGATCAGAAGTGACTACAGGGCTCTGTGTGCAAGGGTGAAGGGGATGGGGGAGCTTAGGTGGTGTTCTCTGTCTTTCTAGTTGAGGGGAAGGAGCCAGGAAGGAGTGGACACATTCTGCAGATCAATGCATAGACGTACAGATGATGTTGCCAGAAGGGTTTTGGCTTCTTTGACCATGGCACATTGTTTCAAGAAGAAGGATTGCGAGGAAGAGACAGTGTTCATCTGACAAAGAGAGAGAAGAGCATCTTCTCAGACAGACTCACTAATCTAGTGAGGAGGGCTTTAAACTAGGTTTAAACTAGGGGACAGAGACCAAAGCCCTGAGGTAAGTGGGGAAGTGGCTAACCTGAAGGAGGTGGCAACAGGGGAGGCCTTCTCATTCATCCTGAGAAAGTAGGGGAATCAGCTAGTTACCTCAGGTACCTGTACACAAATGTCCGAAGCTTGGGAAACAAGCAGGAAGAACTTGAAGTCCTTGCATGATCACAGAATTATGACATGATTAGAATAACAGAGACAGAGAATTGGTGGGATAGCTTGCATTACTGGAGCACTGTCATGGATAGGTATAAACCAGGGGCGACGTGTAGGGGCTGCATGCAGGTATACTTGCACCCTCTGAGCATGGTGGTGCACCCCCTACAAAGAGGCACTGCAGGTGGTTGCCACTCGCCACCCTGCCACTGCTGGTGGCCTCTGCGAGTGGTCATCGACCCCTGATTGCCACTTACCGCCACCCCCCTGCTGCCGACAGTGCCAGCGGCATCTGCGAGAGCTCACACTTACTGCTGCTGCACTCCCGCTGCCATGCTTTTGCCACTGCCGTGAATAACATGTGCCACCGGGGGCATGTGTCATTCACGGTATAAACTGGTCAGGAAAGGTAAGCAGGATAGAAGAGAATGGGGAGTTATGCTTTTTGTAAAATAGCCATATGATTGCTTGGAGTTCCAGTGTGAAGCTGGAGATAGGCCTGCTGAAAATCTCTGGGCTAGGGTCAGAGAAGAGAGTGACAAGGGTAGACCACCAGACCAGAAGGCAATCATGGACGAGGCTTTCTTCAAACAGCTAGTGGAAGTTTCCCAATCACAGGCCCTAGTTCTCATGGGGGACTTAAATCACCCTGACATCTACTGGGAGGGCAATACAGCAGTGCTGTCAATCCAGGAAGTTCTTGGAGAGTGTTGGGGACAACTTCCTGGTGCAACTGATGAAGAAACCAAATAGAGGCCACACTCTTCTTGACTTGCTGCTCAGAAACAGGGAAGAATTGGTGGGGAATGTAGTAGTGGATGGCAACTTGGGCAGCAGTGACCACAAGATGTTTGATTTCAGGATCCTAAGGAATGGAAGGATGGAGAGCAGCAGAGCAAGGACCCTGGACTTCAGAAGCAGACTTCAACTCACTCAGGAAACTCATGGGCAGGGTCCCTTGGGAAGCCAGTCTGAGGGGTAGAGTAGTTCAGGAGAGTTGCTTGTACTTTAAGTAAATCTTACTGAGGGCACAGGAACAAACTATCCTGACGTGCAAGAAGACTAGCAAGTATGGCAGAAGACCAGCTTGGCTTAGCAGAGAAGTCTTCAGTGAGCTAAAACACATAAAGGAAGCTTTTAAGTGGAAACTTGGACAAACAACTAGAGTATAAGAGTAGTGCTCAGGCACACAGGGATGAAATCAAGAGGGCCAAAGTGCAATTGAAGTTCCAGTTAGTAAGGGATGTGAAGGATAACAAGAAGGTTTTTTACAAGTATGTCAGCAACAAGAGAAGGATCAGAGAAGGTGTGGGTCCTTTACTAAATAGAGGAGGCAACTTAGTGATAGATGATGTGAACAAGGCTGAAGTGCTTAATGCCTTATTCACCTCAGTCCTCCCAGGCAAGGCCAGCTGTCAGACTATTGCATCAGGCAGCACAGTTTGGGGAAGAGGGGAGCAGCCAACAGTAGCAAAAGAACTGGTTAGGGACTGTTTAGAAAAGCTGGATGTGTACAAGTCCATGGGGCCAGATGGGATGCACCCAAGTTAGCCAATGTGATTGCAGAGCTGCTGGCCATCATCTTTGAAACCTCATGGTGATTGGGAGGGGTCCCTGACACTTGGAAAAGGGCAAATATAGTGCCCATTTTTAAGGAAGCTACCCATCTTCAAGGAAGAAAAGAAGGAGGACGCAGGGAATTACAGACCATTCAGCATCACCTCAGTTTCTGGAAAAATCATGGTCTAGGTCCTCAAAAAATCCTTTTCTAAGTACTTGGAGGAAAAGAAGGTAATTAGGAACAGTCAGCAAGGATGCATGAAGGGCAAGTCATGCCTGACCAATCTGACTGCCTTTTATGATGAGGTGACTGACTCTGTGGATGTGAGGAGACTAGTGGATGTGATATACTTTGACTTTAACAAGGCTTTTGATATAGTCTCCCACAACATTCTTGCCAGCAGGCTAAGGAAGCCTGGGTTGGATGAATGGACTGTAGGGCAGATACAAAACTGGCTGGATCATTCAGTTCAGAGAGTAGTAGTCAATTGCTTGATGTCTAGTTGGCAGCCAGTATCAAGTGGAGTGCCCCAGAGGTTGGTCCTGAGGCCTGTTTTGTTTAATATTTTCATCAATGACCTGGAAGATGGGATAGAGTGCACCCTCAGTAAGTTTGCAGATGACACTGAGCTGGGGTGAGTAGCAGATATGTTGGAGGGCAGGGCTAGGATTCAGAGAGACCATGACAAATGGAGGATTGGACCAAAAGAATATCACTGACTGTAGCCATATCACTGACTGTAGCCAGCATGTGGTATGCTAGCTAAAGCTGAGAGATGTCTGTGTAAGACAGACAGGACAAAGGCAGACAGGATATTGTCCACTTAGGGTACCAACAAATCTATTGGTAATGTCCCTCCATTCCTTCCTTGGAAAAAGTTGTTTAAGAAGAGCTTGAACTAATGAGAGAGGCTTTTGTTTTCTTGATGGGCTGTCAGGCCTACCCAAGGCCTGCTGCACCAGGGTCCCTGCCCCACTGGAGCTTTGCAACAGGTATGAACCTCTTGAAGCCCCACCAGAGCCTGCCAAGCTGCCAGCTCCCACAGGCAACACAGGCTCAACTGTGGCTACTGCCCCCACTCTCCCTAAGACAAAATGCGAAGTCCTTGTCATGGGAGACTCCATCCTAAGGGGGACTGAGGGGGCAATATGCCACCCCAAACCCTTAGCCCGGGAAGTTTGCTGCTTCCCGGGAGCCCATATCTGAGACATTGCGGAGAAGATCCCTGGGCTCCTCTGGCCCACTGACCACTACCCTATGCTCCTTATCCATGTGGGCGCCAATGACATGACTCAGAGTAATCCCAGCTGGGTCATGAATTGCTGGATTTTGGAGCTGGGCTTAAGGGGTTGGGGGCGCAGGTGGTGCTCTCTTCGATCCTCTCAGTCTTGGGCTATGGGCTGTGGAGGGAGAGGAGGACTGAGGTGGTGAACCAAAGACTGTGGCACTGGTGTCATCAGGAAGTCTTCGGCTTCCATGACCACAGTCCGCTCTTCGGTGAGAGAGGCAGTAAGCTGCTGGGACGGGATGGCTTCCACCTCTCTCCCCTGGGGAGGAGGGTCTTCTCAGCCAGACGGGCTGACCTGCTCCACAGGGCTTTAAGCTAAGCCTGCCTGGGGATGGGGGGACTACCACCACTGCTGGCCCACTTGCAAAGCCAGCAGGCCAAGGCACTTGAGGGAGCCCACCCCTGCCTCAGCTCTGGAATGCTCTGTGGGCAAAGCAGGGGCCCCCAAAGGGACACTTGCCTGCCTGTCCATGAATGCCAGGAGCTTGGGGAATAAACAGGAGGAACTTGTCCTCCTGCTTAACACAAATAAATACGATGTCATAGGGATAACAGAGACCTGGTGGGACTCCACTCATGACTAGGCCACAGGTATAGACGGCTATACCTTGTACAGGAGATATCGAGTGGAGAGTGGACAAAAGGGGCGGGGGTGTAGCTCTCTATGTCGAGGAAAGCTACGCGTCCCTGCAAGCCAACATTGGTGCCCACGGTGGACAACTGGAGACCCTCTGGGTGAAAATCTGTGGGGAACACGGCACAGGGGACACCATGGTGGGAGTCTATTACAGACCTCCTACCCAGGATCAAGAGCTTGACCAGGGAATTGGCTGAGGCCGCACATTTCCAGTTCATGATTGTCATGGGAGACTTCAACTATCCAGACATCTTGTGGGAAGAGCACTTGGCCAAATCTGAACAGTCACAAACTTTTCTCACATGTGTGGATCACCTCTATCTGACACAAGAAGTCTATGGGTCAATGCTTGACCTGGTACTGGCAATGGGGGATGACCTTATCAGAGACCTAACGATAGAAGGGAAGTTGGATGACAGTGACCATGAGCTGATCAACTTCACCATTCACTGTAAAGCTGGTAAGTCAGTCAGCAATACAGAAGTCCTCAACTTCAGAAAAGCTGACTTTGATAAGCTCAGGAGGCTTGTCAGTGAGGCCCTAAAGGGCCTCAGCCCAAAGGAGAGGGGAGTTCAGGAAGAGTGGTTGCTCCTCAAGGGAGTGATCCTTGATTCACGAGCAAAGTCTATCCCATCTCAGAGGAAAGGCAGCAAAGGGGCACAACAGCCCCCCTGGCTCTCCAGGAAACTAGTAGACCTCCTGAGGCTAAAAAGAAAGACCTACAAGAATGAAGGATGGGATGCACCTCCAAGGAGGAATATTCTGCACTGGAGCGGACCTGCAGAGACCAAACCAGGAAAGCCAAGGCTGCAACTGAACTCCAACTGGCTACAAGTATCAAGGACAATAAAAAGTCCTTTTTTTACGTATGTGGGGAGCTGGAGAAAAAGCAAGGGCAACACTGGATCCCTGCTAAATCAGATGGGACAACTGACAACTGATACCCATAAAAAAGCCAACTTGCTAAATGGGTACTTTGTGTCTGTCATTCACCAGTCCTATTATGGGACAGGAAGGCCTGGGTGAGGGAGATTCCTTACCCTCCATCAATGCTGACTTTGTGAAGGAACACCTTGAGAGGCTGGACACCTTCAAGTCAGCTAGCACTGACAGCTTACACTCCAGGGTACTCAAGGAGCTGGCAAGCATTATAGCCCAGCCCTTGGCACAGATCTTCAAGAACTCCTGGCACTCTGGTGAAGTGCCCAAAGATTGGAAGAAGGCCAATGTGGTGCCTATCTTCAAGAAGGGGATGAAAGTGGATCCAGCAAACTACAGGCCCATCAGCCTGACCTCTTGTCCCGGGGAAGATCCTAGAAATGATTATCAAAGAGACCATTCCCAACAGACTGGCCGATGGCAAAATACTGAGGGATAGCCAGCATGGGTTTGTCACGGGTAGGTCTTGTTTGACCAATCTCATTTCCTTTTACAACCAGGTGACCTATCACCTGGACAAGGGGGAAAAAATTGATATCATATATCTTGACTTTAAAAAAGCCTTCAATCTGGTATCCCATGATCACCTCTTGGCAACACTGGCCAACTGTGGCCTTGGCTTCTCCATGATCCACTGGCTGAGGAATTGGCTCTGCAGTAGGACCCAGAGGGTGGTGGTTGATGGAAGTCAATCGTTGTGGTGCCCTGTGACCAGTGTGGTCCCTCAAGTTTCTGTCATTGGACCTATATTGTTCAACATCTTCATTAATAATGTGGACATTGGAGTCAGAAGTGGGTCTGGCCAGGTTTGCCGATGACACCAAACTTTGGGGTAAACTATCCACATCTGAGGACAGGAAGGGCAATCCATGCTGACCTTAACAGGCTCAATAAATGGGCAGATGAGAGCCTGATGGCATTTAACACCAAAAAATGCAAGGTTCTCCACCTTGGGAGGAAAAACCCGCAGCATGCCTATAGGTTCGGTACATTGGCTAGCACTTCGGAAGAAAGGGACTTGGGGGTCATGATTGACCACAAGATGCACATGAGCCTTCAGTGTGATGCTGTAGCTAGTAAAGTGAGCAAAATGCTGGCTTGCACCCGTGGATGCTTCTCAGGCAAATCCTGGGATGTCATTTTCCCCTTGTACTTGGCCTTGGTGAGGCCCCAGCTGGAGTACTGCATTCAGTTTTGGGCTCCACAAATCAAAAAGGATGTGGAGAAGCTTGAGAGAGTCTAGAGGAAAGCCATGCACATGATCAGAGGTCAGGAAAACAGACCTTACGATGAGAGTCTGAGAGCTATGGGACTCTTCAGCCTGGAGAAGCACATGCTCGGGGTATTCTGGTGGCCACCTAGAAGTTTATCAGGGGTGCTCATCAGGATCTGGGAGAATGTCTGTTCACCAGAGCGCCCCAAGGCATGACAAGTTCAAATGGTCAAAAGTTCTGTGACCATTTCCGGCTGGACATAAGGAAGAACTTCTTTACTATCCGAGCCCCTGAGGTTTGGAATAGACTGCCACCAGAGGTGGTTGAAGCACCTACTTGGAACCCCTTCAAGAGACATTTGGATGTCTATCTTGCTGGGATCCTATGACCCCTGCTGACTTCCTGCCCTTTGGTCAGGGGGCTGGACTCGATGATCTTCTGAGGTCCCTTCCAGCCCTAATGTCTACGAGTCTATGAGTTAGCATCTCCCTGCTGGGGAGTTGCTAAATGCTCTGTTACCTGCTGGGCTGGTCAGGAGGAAGCGGGGTACCCATCCCTAATCAGGCCATCCTGTTGGGGCCTAATGAAGATCCCCCCACTCTGCTTGGCACTGTGGTAGGCAAGGGGAGCTCCTCTAGTGCCCCCTGGCTTCTAGCCTAAGCCACTGCAGGCATATGCCTGTGTTTTCTCAGTCCAGAGGGGTGGTTACAAACTGGCTCAATCTAGCCAGGTTAGACTAAACTGCAAAGACTAAATCAATTCAGGCTTAGGCTTTTTGACTGTCTGTCCCTAGCCTAGGAGGCTGGGGCACTTAATTTATGAGGAGAGGCTGAAGGAACTGGCTTTATTTAGTCTGGAGAAGAGAAGACTGAGAGGAGATTTAATAGCAGCCTTTAATTACCTGAAGGGTGGTCCCAAAGTGGATGGAGCTAGATTGTTCTCAGTGGTGACAGAATAAGGAGCAACAGTCTCAAGTTGTAGTAAGGGAAGTTTAGGTTAGATATTAGGAAAAACTCTTTCACTAGGAAGGTAGTAAAACACTGGAACAGGTTACCCAGAGAGGTTGTAGAATTTTCATCCTTGGAGGTTTTTAGGACCTGGCTAGACAAAGCCTTGGCTGGGATGATATAGTTGAGGATGGCCTGCTCTGAGCAAGTGGTTGGACTAGATGACTTCCTGAGGTCCCTTCCAACCTTAAGTTTCTATTATTCTATGATCCGTAGTTGTGGGGACCAGTGACTCTGTCAGGAGAAATTGGATGTCTCTATGTGACCTCGGGCAATAGTTCCTTCTTCTAGAGAAGCAGCTCTATTGTGGTATTTTCTTTCTGCTTGACATAACTGTTCTTGCCTCAGGGTTTTACCATGGATTTTATAGTCTGCAAAATTGCTCTCCTGAGACCATATAGTGTTGAAAGACAGCCTTGAGTGTTTTGGCCTTCTTTGGTGCAGCTTCTGCAATACAAGTGGAACCTCAGACAATGCTTGATTGCCTTTTCAAACAAAGGAGGGTGTTTAATTCTACATGATTCCTTTATCAATTGTCTTGGTGGAATTGTTACAGGAGGTAGCTTCAATCCTGTCTAGGGGAAATTTCCAACTAGGAGCTTATGCACTGACAACTCACAGCATGGATGACAGCCACTTTCACCACAACAGCATGTCATTTCAGGGAGATCTGATTAGAAAGGAAAATTGCCTTCTGAGTTCACACATATTGAACTCCTAATCATCTTTGAAGTGTTCATATCTGATGATTTATGTACTCGTGACTATCAGTTTTCCCTGGTCTTTCTTTTCCAGCTGGATTTTTCATTTCTGTATTGCTACCTGAGCACAAGAACAGAGAGCAAAGCCAACATGGAGAAAGATGTGTTCAGTATACCTCTTTTCTAGTATTGTGTTTATGGGGCCCCCTGTGATGGAGGCTGATTGTGCACTGATTTATCGTTGCAGGGTTGTGACAGTGTGTATTGGTTCTTAAATGAATAAATCAGCTCTGAAGCCATTGGGAAAAGCTCTTTTGTTCTAATCTAACTCACCAGGAGTCAGGGTTGTGTGCTAAGATGTTTTCTTCCAGAGTAGTTCTAAAGTCAAAGAAAAGCATTAGCAAACATGCTTTTCCATTTCCCTTGAAGTTTACTTGGTACAGTTCCATGGATCCTGACACTTGTAAACAGATTCTCACATATGATATCTGGCCAGCTGAAACCTTAGATAGGGGCTCAATCTAGAAATAGCTCTTTCAGAAATTACCCCATAAATCACTTGACACAACTAAGAAGGGCACCTAACAAACTTGCAGTACTATAGCACACACCTGTATGTGCTGTGTTAGTAATGACAACATCTGTTTTACTTGGAACTAAAACCTCTGGAATGGTGTAGGAGCATATGAGTGGCTTTGTGTGCGGGGGATTATATGTTCAGCTCTGGCTGACATTATACATTTGCATGCACCCGAAATGGTGGAACCAGCTGCCATGAAAGCCCTCATCTTGTAAATTCCCTTCTTATAAATTTTGCCTTTCAAAGCTGAATATTTCAGAATAGTTCAAGTAATTGAAATCGTAATATAGTTGTACATATGCTAGAATATATCTACTGGGTTCTCTCCATTTTATAGTCTGTGAATCCATTAACTTCCCTGAAGTCAGGGTGACAGGAAGGAAATAATTTCACATTGCCATTGTGGAGATTTATCATGTTGGATTGTATATTAATGTATTATTTATTTATATTGCACCATCAGGCTTGCTGAACAATGAACAAACACACAGACTGACATTTTTGCAGCTGCATATGAATCTGGGACTCCAGATATAATGAAAGGAGTCAGAGGAACTTGCAGTTGGGATGGAAGGACTGGGGGAGGGAAGACACAGCTACTACATTTCAAGGATGCAGTGATTCAGTTTTGAAGGGTCCTTGTTGACTCTTTTAGCACACTCCTGCTGCTGCTAGTTTAAAACTATTCACTTCTTGTGAGTGACTTATAGTTATCATTTACACTCCAAGAATCTCTCAATTTTACTCAATGCACATAGTTAATAGAAATAGAGGACATAGAAATGGAAGGCAATTTCTGTTTTCTGATCACTGTTATAGCAAGTAACCACATCATATAATCCCTTTCATAAATGAATCAAGCTGATTTGGGTTTTTTTTGTCAAACCACTCCAAACGGAGGGCTGTGCCAGAACCTCACTGCTCTGATGATTAGAAACCTCTTCAAATTTTCAGCCTACATGTCATAATGGCCTGTGAATATTCACTTGTGTTTGTGTCCTATCATCCACTGTTGTACTGGAAGATCCTGGTGTCAAAATAACCCACACATTAAAAATGTGGGGCAGCTCATGTGGTGGCAGCATGCGTCACTGGAAATAGGAGTCTGGCTGGTAGAAGCTATGCTCTGGCTGCCAGTCAGGCTCCATGCCTCCAGATTGCTGCAGCTGCAGCCCTGAGAGGCCCTCGGGACCCCAGGCAAGGCTGTTGGGGCCAGCTGAAGTGCTGGCCCCAGCCTCCCCTACCCCACTTGGGGCCATGTGCCACATGCCAGAGCGCGTGTGCATGGGCGTATAGAGACAAGCAGCAGCAGTACATATTGTACATATTGTGCCAGTATTTTTTGTCCCCAGGAAAATGCACATTCCTGCTTGTGCCCATAGAGGGTTACCATATCCCCTTTCAGCCTTTGTTCTGCTAAGCTAAACACATCTAGCGTAGAGCTGGCCAAAAAGCAGATTTCTGATTTTCTGGACGTTTCACTTCAGAATGGCTGAAACTGGACCCCCCAAAATTTCTGCTAAGTGGAAAATCTGAGCACTCCAGTTAGAAAACACAAGGTTTCCAGAATGAATTATGTCCCCAGGACATTCTAGCTCCTCATCAATGTTCTTGCTCACAGCATGGATAACTCTGACAAAATGTGACCTGCATAGAGCAGCTTTCTGGGATTCAAGGTCTGTGGCTTGGGTCACAGCTGTAGCCCTCAGGCTTGCTGGAATCCCAGATCTTCCAGGTGTGCCTGGCTGTACAGGACAGAGCCATGAGGCTGGCTGCCTGGTCCAGAGCCACAAACTATGGAACCCCCGGGCCTTGGGCAGTGTAGCCAGTGAGTCTGCCCTACAGCCATGGCCCCTAGCCCTGAGATAGTCTGCCAGGAATCCTGTCTTCCTTTGGATTCCACAAAAGTTCATTGAAACCAAGTGTACTGGGCTCAGCATGTTAACATTTGCTTTGTCAGAAATTCTCTGAGCAGCTGAACACTTTCCCAGTAGCCACTCACTGCACCTGTTCCAGTTTCAACCGATCTCTCTTGAATATCAGTATTGTAATGTGGAGGTTAGGGGACAAGTGGGGCACCAGCACCAGCACCAGCTCCAGACACACATTCAGCAGCCCCCAGAGAGCCCAGGCTGCCACTGCCACAGACAGCCCTGTTCAGGGAGTCTGCTGAGGCAGCAGAAGCCTGTGCCACTGCCACAACTGTGGCAGCCCCTGTGAAGGGTGGTAAGTCCCTGCATTGATAGCATTGATGTTGATTTCATTGTAGGGGCATTTTAAATTTATTTTATTTCTATTATTTTTTTTCAGTGGAACAATATTTTGAAAATACTGAATTCCCTATTAAATGAAAAAACCCCCAGGGTTCCTACTCATCTCTAGTATTTTACCTGTGTAAAATCAAATCAAATAATTTACTGTAAATCAATGCCAACTGAGGCTTTATCTTACAACTCTAAAGCAACTTAGAAATTATAATACAAGAGACGTTTAAAGGTAGCTTCTCTATCAAATTATGAAAGTAGAACAGATTCAACATGCACCACATATTCAGTACAGATTTTGCTAAACAGTGGGTGTGTCTACACATGTATTTTACAGTGCAGTACATTTAATGCGATGTAAATGCACATGTGACCACCTGCAGATGCTGCCAGCGGTGTCGGTGATGCGGGGGGAAGGGGGGAGTGGTGACTGCCTGCAGGTGTCACAAGCAACGTCAGTGGTGCTTTTTGCAGGGGGTACACCAGCACTCACGTGCATCCTCTATGTGTCACTATGTGGCTGGGGCTGTACATGGGGGAGGTAGTGAACATTTTTCCCATGTCAGCTGACTGGGCCTCCATGCAGCTGGCTGTGGAGGGCTGGCCCTGGAGGGCTGGCAGCAGCACCCCTAACAGGGTCACGGCCATGGAGTGGTAGCTGTGTGGCCAAGGTACTTCACCATGGTCCTGCAAAGAGAGAGAGGTGTGGGTTAAGCAGCAGGAGGCAGAAGGTGCTGGCCCTGGGGGCACAGCCAGCAGGGCCAGCAACCCTCAGGGGATCACAGTGCTGGACAAAGGGTGCAGCAAGCTGCAGCCCTTTGCAGCACTCACCTGTGGCCAGACAGCAGCTCTGGAGTGGGACAGACCTGGCAAACACAGCCTACGGGCTGCCCAGGGGGGCACATGGGGCCTGCTGGGATGCACCAGTGAGCACAGGGTCCTGCAGACCCCGGGAGTGTCTGCCCCACAGAACAAAATGGCCACATGCTTTTCTACCCTGTAGCAGAAAGCAGCCCAGGCCAACAGCAGAAGAGGGGGCCAGGCAGGAGCCCTGGGGCTGGGCTCTGGCTGGCCCCCTAGAGGCTGAGCAGACTCAGCTGGGAGGCCCCTGCATTACTTTGCAGTAACATGTCTACACAAACATTACTGCACAGCAACTAATCTGGCATAAATTCGATGCCTGCATCAAATTTACGCCCAAGTAACCGTAAGCCACCATAGTTACTGTGAAGTATGGGCACGCACGTGTAGACGTGCTCATACTGCTCAATAACTTACATTACTGCATGTGCAGATGCGCCCACTCTACCGTTGCACCCTTGTGCCCTAGCCAGCTGCGTCAGTGTGTATACATGTGCTGCTGCAGAGTAAAAAACCTCTGCAACAAGATGGTACTTGCATTTACAAGTACTATCCTGCTGCAGAGCTAATTAACTTACTCCATTCTAATTGCCCTGTATGTGTAGATGCCGAGATATTTACTACAGAGCTAATTAGTCAACTTCACAGTTAATGTCTTGTGTAGATGTGCCAATGTGCAGAGCCCCCTGGATCATGGAGGGGAATGACATCTCTCAAAGAATGTCAAGTTGCTGAAATGATAGGATTCCACTGAAATAGAATGAAAGCTGAAGAAATTTATATTTGGATGATAAAACCCCTCAAATATTAGCAGGTTAAACCAAAAATATTTTTGGTTCAAATTAGGTCCTATTACAGACAAAAACCACTGGATAGTCATCAATGTTAGAGAAAATCAACAGTAATTCTACAAAAATCAGATTTAAAATCAGGTTGATGCTCGTAGTATGGGAAACAAGCAGGAGGAACTCACTCTCCTGCTAGCTGACACCAGCCCGGACATAGTGGGGATAACTGAAACGTGGTGGGACTCAACGCATGACTGGGCGGTGAATGTCAAGGGCTATAGGCTGTACAGGAGGGACAGGATAGGAAGGAGAGGTGGAGACGTGGCACTCTATATTAAGGAGGAATACACATCCTCGTCAATTAGCAAGGAGTCAGAGGAAGGGCACTCTGAAGTGCTTTGGGTTAGACTACAAGGCAGTCGAGGGGAAAGAGACTTAATGGTGGGGGTCTACTACAGACCTCCCAACCAGGGGGAAGAGCTTGACCAGGAATTCTTAGGTCAGCTCACAGA
>NW_017728909.1:29799680-29801574 GCF_001723895.1 Crocodylus porosus | reverse complement strand
GCCAGGCCCCACTCATCTCTCACCCGCTGGGCGAGCTTCTCCAGACGATAGGCCATCTGCCTAGTGCCCAGATCCTGCTGCATGAGCTTGGCCGCCACCCTGGCAGCCTTGATGAACACTTTAGGGTCCGCACACCACTGGGTGATGCGTGCCGCTATGTTCTTTTGTCCTTTCATTTGCTTCAGAAAGGCCAAGAGCCCCCCATAGTCAGGACCGACCCAGGGGGGCTCTGCCAACATGGGCTGCACATTTCCCACAGAGGAGCGGCGAGGGCACACACTGGCTGGGAGCACTACATCCAAGCCCATCAACCTCCTCTGATCATCCAGGTCGAGGTCTGGCTCTTGAAGAGCGAGCCCCATCTTCTTGCGGGGGGGGAGAGGTCATCTCGCTCTTGAGGTTGCTTGTGACACTCAGAAAGCTGGACTTCCATCTCACAAGCCTCCTCATCCAATTCAGTGCCCTGGGACGTGACCAAGAGGTCAGCAGACTCTTCTGCTGCTCCCTGGGCCACACCTCCAGAAGCGACACATTGTGCATATGTCTTCTTGCCCCCCATCTCCGAGAGCTGGGAGACGGGCGAGGCGTTAATGACCCCTGTCTCCCCCACATCCAAACTGCCTTCATCCCCAGTCAGCAGGGTCGCTGACATGACAGCCGGAGCAGGGCCGGGCCCTCCAGCAGGGGCCTCCCCAGCACCAGCTGAGGAAGGCCTCAACGGGGACGGGGCTTCCTGAGGGGTCCCTTTCGCTTTCTTCTCCTTGTTGCTCTTCTTCTTCTTCTGCTTTGTGGCAGATGACCCATCCTTCACAGAGGATGGGCCAGACTGTGCCTGGCCTGTCTCCCCAGAGCCAGCCACCTCAGCCAAAGCCATGGTGGAAAGCAACTTGCAGGAGGTCTGAGCCCCGTCGTCCAACGGGGCCTCAGTGCCCCAATTGCTGACCACCCTGGCCTCAATCGGGGAGGTCAGAGCAGGCAGGGCGGAAGCGGAAGCATCCGCCTCTCCCCCCGGTGCCGTCTCTGCACTGGTGGGGGTGGGCACCGTAGGTGGAATGGGGGGGAGGACACACTCCCACGCCAGAGACTTCAGCCCCCTCAGATGGAACAGGGGCAGGAGGAGGTCGGGAAAGACTCCTGGCTGCACTGGGTGGGGCCTGCATCCCGGAAGTGGATGGGCTGTCCGTCGGCGTTGCTGTAGTCGCCAACGTTTTGGCCGATCCCCCCCGTGGGCACTGAGCCGCTAGGTGGGACGAGCTCCCACACTGAAAGCACGTGGTCTCCCCACAAGAAAAATAAATCACATACCTCTGCCCGTTGGACAAGAGGCTCAAGGACTGAGGCAGAGACCGTGAGCCCTCCCTAAAGAGCATGAACACCTGCCTTCGAAAAGACAGGACATGCCTCAGTTTGGGGTTTTTACTCCCTATGGTCAACCGGTGAAAGGGACTCGTAAGCACCCCATAGGGCTCGAGTACCCTGGCCAGGTCTCGATCGGTCACATGCGGGGGCACATTAGAGATCACCACCCTCACTGCTAGGGTGTCTAGGGGGGTGACAAAGTAATGCGCGCCCGCAATGTCCAGGCCCTCTATGCATACCCTATGGACTAGGGTGGGGTCGCTCAGGTACATCATCGGGACCGCGTTGACACGACCTGCGTAACGGATGGTCTGCTGTCCCAAGAGACTAGCCAGGGCATCCACGCAGACCTCAACCCCAAGGAAGGGAGGGGTGTGCACCCTCAACCCACAGGTAATGGGGAGGTTCTGGGAGGCATCCTCATGCCAGCTGCTGGCTGTAGGAGCAGCCATTCCTGATAGGACAGGGTTAATTCCCAACTCTAACTAAGCAGAGCAACAACAAAAAAAGTTTATAGTAACTAAAAAAGATAAGT